>NC_089650.1:24511078-24814109 GCF_037042795.1 Molothrus aeneus | reverse complement strand
CAGAACATGTAGGGTGCTTAGCACTTCCTAATGTATAGCATATTTCACAGTAGCATTTCCAAACTTTCATATAAACTGTATGTGTGCATTACCCTGTCTCAGCCAGAGACAGAAAGCTCTGGGAGGGACTAGGTACACCACAGAATAGTACATTCCCTTTGTTTTGGAATGGAGGAGAAGGCAGCGGATACATTTCTTATATGTAGTTTTTCACCATTTTCCCCCACCAAACACTTTTCTGTTGCTCATCTTCTGGTGAATTAATTGGGCAAAGTCACTTCTAATTTGTAGTCTTTGTTTTCTCATTGTCTGAGCTGTCACTCTTCTGTCGTGTTGCCACTTTCTCTTCTTTGATTCTGTTTTTTCTCTCTCTGTGTCTTACAGTGCTTTTGATTCAGCCCTGAATTATATTTACAAATGGAACAAGTGCGTTTTCATTGAATTATTCATTTAAAATGATTTGAGTCTTCATGTTTTAAGAATAAAAAATTATCAGCCTACTTGTTTTTAATGCTGTTTAATGACTAGCTATGTCCTTGAGAGAGATATAGTGTTTGGAATCTCCAGTCTTAAACATTAGAAGTAAATTTATAAATAAAATAATTGCATTAAAAATTAACCTCCCTATGTAACTTATTCCAGTTATCTCTGTCTTCAACTGTTTTTTGTTGATACCTAAATCAGTTAAATAGTTCTCTGTGTTCAATGGACACTCAAACCAGTTTATGATTGCCCTCTATTTCACCTTTTACTGTTAGCTCAATTCCTTCATTTTTTCATCTTAGGAAAAGCCTTCCAAATTACTAACCATACTTGCTGCTCTTCATTTTACCTGCATATGATCATCATAAACTTTGTGAGCAAGACTGTTCATAAAAGTTTCCTCCCTTGAATCCTGTTTTACTAGTTTCCTGCAAGAAATGTCATTAACCACAAATTTATACCCAGGCAATAAATATTTCTAACTTACTCATTGGTTGAATTTCAGAAATCTGACTTTATATGAAACTATTGGTATAGATGTATATGTATATTGGTATATACATGTGTGTGTATATATATATTGGTATATATGTACTTTTTGGTACCTCTAAGCTTAATGAAGTTATTAATTTAGTATTTATTTTTTTTTCAGATCCCATTTGATGTTACTTTGCAATCAATAACAAATTTGAAAGATATGTTTGATCTTGCCAATGGATGTATAATAAGTGATGGAAGTCTTTTCAATTGGATGATTTCTCTGCTTCACTAAATGCTGTTTTGCAATAACTTCATCAGTTACTATCTGAATGCTACAGACTTAGACTTAAGTTCTAGTGTTAATATAACAACTTCATTAATCACACCAGGATTTGGCTCCTGTTATGTTTTATAATTTTCACTTTTAGGTTATTTCCAATTATTTAAACATTAGTAGTTTTTAACATTAAAATATTTTTTAGGAATTTAATATTTTTAAAGTAGTTTCTTTATAAGAGGATTCTCTAGCTATTCAATAATTTCTTATTGTTTAGAAAAGCTGAATAGGTTTGTAGTCTTCTAGTTCCTGCTAATAGATATTCCTTTTTCCCTTGAAGTTGTATTCTCATCAGCAATTTTAAAATTGTTTTTTGCAGTTATCAAAAGTTGGTATTATTTCTGAAGTTGAGAATTTTTGGGGGGGCTAAAATGATCAATGAGTTAGTTTGTTTCTTATTCATCTGTTTGGAAACTAGCATTTCAGGTTGTTGAGGGTGCAAGTGATCACTCAGATGTCTTCATAATTTCAAAGCATTTTTTAAAAAAACAAACAACTCCCCCCCCCAAAAGGCAGTACAAAGAATAAAATGGTACAATATTGAATATTTTTATATAATTCTAAAAAGCTAAGGGAACCTTTCTGAATGTTGCTGTAAATATTATTTTAAAGTACTCAAGAAATACAAATGAGTCCTAACAACAACCACCTGAGGCAATATGCTCAAGCATATTCTCCATCTCAATGGGTGGAGCATCTGAAATGCCCCAGTGATTGAGCTGGAGAATTTGACATGAACAAGTGAATTAGCAGAGAGGGGTCATGGTCCTTTGGTTTTGCTCACATCCCAAAGCCAGGCATTGCTTTGTTACTTGGAATGATTTGTTTGCAATAAACAGCAAAAAACCCCCAGGACATTTGGGCAGGAATCCTATGAGACTTGTCCTATGGGTAGTTATGGTTTTGTACTTCCAGGAAAATTCAGCATTAATGGTTACCATTCCTGGGCTCATTTCCTGTGAAAAATGCCAGTCCCTTTCACTTCACTTCCCTGTACTGTAGCCCAGTGATAAAACAATAAACTTTTTTGAGCTATTTGGAAATTGCAGATTTATCTTGGCTTGTGCTTTTCAGAAAAATGTTACCTGGTTGAGTTTCTTTTAGGGAGGAAGAGGGAGAGAGAGGTAAGATTCTGAATAATGTGTATCCTAAATGTGATGAGTGCAGGAAGAAAGGGAATAAAGTTCTTTCCTATTTCTCTTTGCTCCTATAAAAGAAAGAAGACTGGATGTATTTGTGTTATGTGTAGCTGTTTAAAAGTTGTGCTTTTTTTTGTTTTGTGTACACTTTTCAGGAATGCTGTAGGTAGTAGGAAAATTAGAAGGATAATGATACAATGATGAAAAGAAGGGAAAAAGTGAGTAATTGATAGGGCAGTTATTTTTGCAAGAAAATTTTAAAACTGAGTTAGTATGATTATTTAACTGGACTACCTAACAGCCAGTTTGGAGGAGAAACTCCTTAGCATTATTCTTTCATTAAAAAATTTATTATTCTGCAGTTGTTCAAAAAGCAGGAAAGATAAAAATTGACATTACTCGTTTTTCTTTTACAAGGAACAAGTAGGAAATTGCAGCTTTAAAAAAAAAACACAAAAAGGTGTTCTGTATTTTGTTGTGCTTTGTACAAACTAAAAACCTATCTTTTTTTGTTTGAGGTCACCTTGAGGATTGTCATAGGACTTTTATGCAGCTTAATTAATATTTCTAAAACATGCTATAGGTATCAGGTGAAAATGGAAGTGAAGTTCTATTACAGACAAGGTGTTTTTTTCAGTGCTGCCTGTCTGGACCTTGTTATATTTCCTGTACTTGAAAGAGAAATATTAAATAAAAGCCTTTACCTATTCATTTAAAATACATTACTATACTTACTTTCCTATAATACATACTTTCTAAGATTTTTGTTTTAAAGAAAAATGTTATTCTTTAACACAGCACAGTGAAATAATAACATTAAAATATTGACCTCACTGTATCCATAGCAGCAGATTTTATTCTCATAAATACAAGATAAAGTATTCAATGCAGGTTTCAGAGGAAACATTGGAGAAAACATTTTTCTTTTAGCATATAATTAAACTCTTTAGTTAAAATCTGCTTGTATGGAGGGAACCTCATATCTGAATGTCTCCAGTAATCACACAGAAAAAAAGTATAAAAGCAATTGCAAAGCAAATTATTTCTTGGTTATGTATTGCAGTAGTTGGGTGGGGTTTTTCGTCCTTACCAGTAAATGGAGACTAAATATGTGAAACCAGAATAGATTTGTGTCAGCACCATGCTGAATTAGATTTGCATAGAATACTTGTCTGTGTCACTGTCTCCAAAATTAAAAAGGAAGAGGAGGAAGGACGATTTCACTTTGTAAGGGAAGACCTTCCTCATATGGGAAGTTCTTCTCTATGATCTGCCCCATACAACAATGCCAAAGAGCTGCTATTGACAGCTATTGACAGCTTTGAACCCCTGGCATGTTTACCAATTCTTTTCAAATTTTAACTGAAATATTTCTCCATTTTACATCTGTGGAAGGAATGGATAGTGCTTCCCTATCTGATAAATCATGGGATGGGGCAAGGAGAAAGAGAGAGAGAGAGCTAGAGGGAGAGCACACTCTGGGGAGAAATTGAAAGATTCTGAAAAGAATGACATTTTATCTTCAGTGCATTCCCTTGGGTGAGGGACTAGAAAGACCTATGAGAAACTAAAGAATAGTAAAAAGAGGTGTTTGGGGTTTTTAAATTATTTGAGTATTTTCTGTTATGTGAACTGAATGAAGCAAAAATACTGAGTAAAAAAACCAGTTTCTGGTCCTGTAATTAAAAATTGTATTATCAAGAACATGCTGGAGCTCAAATTGAATTTGAACAGGGAGCTTAACAGTGAAAGGTCTGAATGGACTTTAGAATATTTCAGTTTTCAAATACTGTTTCAATATAGTTTTAAATTATATTGCTGCCTTGAAAGATGTTCTATATTCAAGGCATTCACAGGATTTCTCATGCCTACAAATATATAGTAACTTGAAATTATTTCTGGTTAAATTAATTTTATGATGTGGAAATCAGTAATTTCACACAGATTTATCCAATTGTATGTGACTGGTTTTTAAATTCCACTACAGCTACAATTCACAATAATTTTTTGTTGTCCAAAGAATGTATCCATTTTCTGGATGACATGAATCTAACAGAATAATCCTAGTAATTACCCTCACTATGCCTCTGAAGCCCCTAAAACAGTTACTTTCAAGAGATGATGGGTTAAAGCATAGAATATAAAGCAGTTATGGGAAATATTCAATGTTAGGAAATCACATAGAGCAATAAATTGGGTAAGGTATGGAACACAATGACAGGGAAGAGATAAGGACAGACAGTGATAAGTTCAGTGCATTTCAGAGCCAAGAAGAACTGCTGGGTAAGGCACGTTTAGGGCCAACATGTCAAATTGACCCTGAGACCCTTGCCAAGGCCTGGAGACTAAGCCAACTACACCGGGAATTGACCAAATTTGGGGAGAGGTTCAAAAGTTTAAAGAGGAAGACTCCTCGAAGCTGATGAAGGCCGACCGGAACGACCCCTGAGAAGATCCTCAAAAGAGAAGTCCCCGCCCACGCTCCGCCTACACCACTCCCCATATGTATATGCATGAATATGATGTAATCCCAAACCTAAAATTGTATAAAAAGGTACGCTTTTGCTGTAAAGATTCAGAAATCCCATTTTAGGATTTCTCCGACGTCGTAATAAAATACCTCCTGCTTATTTGACTGAGTCTCTTAAGCAGTAATTTCTCGCCTTTTGGGGCAAAAATCGGCATCATTTCTGGCGACCCAGATGGGACGAAGCAGGAGATCCGGGATCTGAGGAGCCCCCTCGCTGGGTCCGGGGCTGGGACCCTCTGGGCGCCCCTGACGACTTTTTGTCAGAAGAGACTCCCCCTCGGACCAAGCGCTCTTTGGTGGACGAAGAGTTCCCTGCATCTCCTGCTTCTCCTGCTCCAAATTAAAGAGGTATTTTTTTTATCATTGTTCATTGGTTTTAGGATAAAGCGCTTTATGGGAACACGGGGTCAGACGTGACCACCGGAGGGTAAACCAGAGGACGCTCTGGTAAAGAATCCCTAATTGGTATTTTTGGGTACCTTTTGGTAATTGGTGTCTTTGCTAACCAGTAATTGATGCCTTTGGTGGGTACCTTTTGGTAATTGGTGTCTTTGCTAACCAGTAATTGATGCCTTTGGTGGGTACCTTTTGGTAATTGGTGTCTTTGCTAACCAGTAATTGATGCCTTTGGTGGGTACCTTTTGGTAATTGGTGTCTTTGCTAACCAGTAATTGATGCCTTTGGTGGGTACCTTTTGGTAATTGGTGTCTTTGCTAACCAGTAATTGATGCCTTTGGTGGGTACCTTTTGGTAATTGGTGTCTTTGCTAACCAGTAATTGATGCCTTTGGTGGGTACCTTTTGGTAATTGGTGTCTTTGCTAACCAGTAATTGATGCCTTTGGTGGGTACCTTTTGGTAATTGGTGTCTTTGCTAACCAGTAATTGATGCCTTTGGTGGGTACCTTTTGGTAATTGGTGTCTTTGCTAACCAGTAATTGATGCCTTTGGTGGGTACCTTTTGGTAATTGGTGTCTTTGCTAACCAGTAATTGATGCCTTTGGTGGGTACCTTTTGGTAATTGGTGTCTTTGCTAACCAGTAATTGATGCCTTTGGTGGGTACCTTTTGGTAATTGGTGTCTTTGCTAACCAGTAATTGATGCCTTTGGTGGGTACCTTTTGGTAATTGGTGTCTTTGCTAACCAGTAATTGATGCCTTTGGTGGGTACCTTTTGGTAATTGGTGTCTTTGCTAACCAGTAATTGATGCCTTTGGTGGGTACCTTTTGGTAATTGGTGTCTTTGCTAACCAGTAATTGATGCCTTTGGTGGGTACCTTTTGGTAATTGGAAGAAAAAAAGAAAAAAAAAAAAAAAAAAAAAAAAAGAAAAAAAAAAAGAAAAAAAAAAGAGAAAAAAATAAAGAGAGTAAGAAAAAAAGAGGCAAGACTCTGATGCACTTGTTCTTCTTGTATTGATCTTGTTGGTTTGTTTGAAACTGTGATTTAAGGGTTAAAAAGAGTGGTCAGTTTTTGTTTTTATCTGAACTGAACTAAATCCCGGGACTCGGTCCAATTTTCTCCACTCCCTTGGAGGAACTTGGAAGGAGTGTATACGTTTTATACCTTTGTTTAACCCTGTTGTATGCTTTGATGTATTGACTGTAAGATTTTTGCAAAGGGACGAGTTTAGTGGTTTTTATGTTGTTTGAAATTTGTTGTGATATTATCGGCAAAACCGTACTATTGATTTACAGTTTTGCGAGTGTGTGACGGCCTGGAGCCGACCAATATCGGTATCTTACGGTCTGCCGGCGACATCTTACGATAAAGCAGTGTATTCTGATAGAACGGAAAAGTAGGACAGTTTGAATGAATTGACACCGTGTATGAGAGAGTGTGTCTGAGACGCAGCCCGACTGCGAAGCGAGTGGGAGTCCGGCTCTGCAGTTCCTGTCCCTCGCGAGAGGCCAGGTCAGAAAAGGACGAAGCGCTTGGATATTGTATGAATAAGGTGCTAAGATAAACTGGTATATAGTGCTTGTGGGAAGGAGATTTACTTGGTGGGATAAGAAACACCGACCCAGAAAATAGCAATGGGGAGTCAGCCGAGCAAAGATATAAATATGAAAACCCCCTTAGGATGTATTCTGAAGCATTGGAAGGACTTAGGGGGGATTCCAGGAAGAAATATAAGTAAAAAGACACTCCTTAAATACTGCACGCAGTGGTGGCCGTTGTATAAATTGGATGATGGTGAGAAATGGCCACCAGAGGAGACAATTAATTATAATACCATTTTACAACTAATGCTCTTCCTCCGCCGGCTCAATAAATGGGATGAAGTGATGTATGCAGACATGTTCTTCACCCTGAGGAATAAACCTGAGTGGCAAAAGGAGTGTGGAATTAATGCAGCCCCTCAAGACCCTCTGGTACTAGCCCTGGAAAAGGATAAGAAAGGCTCAAAACCTAAAGAACGTTGCTGCGATGCATGTAGCATTGGGCAGCGATGTCTTAAGCTAACAAGGAGGGACAGTGGAAAAGAGAGTGAAATAAGCCTGTGGGAATACCATCCAGGGCCCCTCCCCAAACCAGGAGAGGAACGAGAGGATCCGACCCCATTAAAAGAACTGGAATGATGGTGGAAATCTAAGTTTGAGTGCAGCCCTGATAAGTTAGATAAGAGCTGGGGGAAGGCTAGCCCGTTAAGGTCGGAAGATAACAGGGGAGAAGGCAGCCCACAGGGATTGGATAGTCCGCAGGGGTCGGGAAGCTACAGAGATGCTGGAAGCCCACCTAGATTAGAGATTGAGAGAGAGGAAGGCAGTCCGCCGGGAGCAGAGAGCCGAGGGGAGACGCGTAGCCCCCCCGAACTAAGCTTGTATGGGGACGGTAGCACACCCAGGAATGGAGGTGCTCGTAAAATAGAAACCAGTACACCAAAGACTGGGGACGAAAGCAACTCACCGGGAGGTGATGTCCCCAAATTGAGATACGGTGAAGAGAACAGTAATGAGACATGCGAGAGCGAGGCAGGGAGCAACTGCACTATTGCTATTGATAGCAATGGGCTTGCGTAACGCGATCCCCAAGGCTATCAATTGGTCAATGCTATATGACATCAGGCAGGGAAAGGATGAGACCCCATCAGAGTTCTTGGATAGACTTAGGGCAGCCATGAGACAATACACACCCCTGGACCCAGCGACGGAAGAAGGGAAACAACACCTGTTAGGATTAATGATGGGACAAAGTAATCCAGACATCAGGAAGAAATTGCAAAAGCTTGAGCATCCAGCAAATAAAAACCTGGAGACACTGCTAAATGAAGCATGGAAGGTGTATAATAATAGGGAAATTGAAGAGAAGAAAAAGGAGGACAGGAGGATAGCTTGAGTGGTGGCTGTAGCCGTGGCAGCTCAGAATACAGGTTACTCGGGACCTGGAACCAGAGGAAGAGGTAGAAGCAATCCGGCAAGAGGGGGGGGGGAGACTCCAACCCCACCCAACTAGAGTGGGGCCAAACCAGTGTGCGTACTGCCTGAAAATGGGACACTGGAAGCAGGAATGCCCCCAGTTAAGGGAGAGACTATTGGGCACTACTACGGCCACACAACAAGATAACGACTGAGGGGGACCGGTGGGCCGTTCCCTAGCAGACCCACTGGTTAAAATGGAGCTAGGAGAAGGTGAAAAGGAATTGGACCTTTCGATTGATACGAGAGCAACCTTTTCGGTTCTAAATCAGGAATTGGTACCTAAAAGTGATGAATTTGTGCAAGTTGTGGGAGCAACAGGCCAACCAGAAAAAGCTTACTTTTTGAAACCCATCAAATACAAAATTGGGAAACAAGTGGGAATCCATCAATTCCTGTATTTACCAAATTTGCCAAAGCCCTTATTGGGGAGAGACCTATTAGAGAATTTGAGAGCTATAATAAAGTTCAACAAAGACAAATTGGAATTCCAAGTAAATGAGGAACAGCTGATCACAGCTCTAAGCCTGACAATCAGCTGTGTAGAACCAAAGCCTGAGAATCATAACATCAGGCGAATCCTAAGTGAAGTATACCCACTAGTATGGGCTACTGATACACCTGGGAAATCAAAACAAGCAACACCTATCATTATTGAACTTATACCTGGAGCAAGGCCGGTGGTTAAGAAACAATACCCACTGAGGTTAGAGGATAGAAAGGGAATCGAGCCCATAATTAAAAGGTTCTTAGAATTAAGATTATTGATAGAATGTGAATCAGATTTTAACACCCCAATTCTGCCAGTAAAGAAACCTAATGGAACTTATAGATTAGTCCAAGACTTGAGAGCAGTAAATGAGATAACCAAGACATTACATCCGGTAGTTGCTAACCCATACACGCTTTTAACTAAACTGAAAGATAGTTTGACATGGTTCACCGTATTGGATTTGAAAGACGCATTCTTCTGCCTTCCTTTAGCTCCTGAGAGTCAAAAGATTTTTGCCTTTGAGTGGGAACTTGTGGATAGAGGAAGAAAGACCCAACTTACGTGGACAGTATTGCCCCAAGGATGGTGTAACTCCCCCACGATTTTCGGGAATCAGTTAGCCAAAGAGTTAGAGCAGTGGAAAAGGCCGCTGGGAGATGGCACTCTCCTACAGTACGTAGACGACCTCCTAATAGCAACAGTGACAGAGGAAGAGTGCATTGCATGGACTATTTCCCTGTTAAACTTTCTGGGTTTAAGTGGATATCGAGTCTCCCAACAGAAAGCGCAGCTGGTGCAAAAAGAAGTGGTGTACCTGGGATACGAAGTCTCCAGAGGACAGCGATCCCTGGGAGCAGCCAGAAAAGAGGCCATCTGCCAGATGCCTAAACCAGAGACGGTGAGAGAACTGCGTGCCTTCCTGGGGATGACAGGTTGGTGTCGGCTATGGATCTACCAGTACGGGATGCTCGCTAAATCGCTGTATGATTTGTTGAAGGAGACCAAGAGTGTCCTAGTTTGGACTCCCGAAGCAGAGGGGGCCTTCAAAAAGCTGAAACAGGAGCTAATGAGAGCACCAGCTTTAGGTCTCCCAGATGTATCAAAACCATTCTGGCTGTTCTCCCACGAGCGGCAGGGGATGGCCCTAGGAGTCCTGGCACAGCAGTTAGGACCACGTAAGAGAGCTGTGGCCTACTTCTCCAAACAGTTGGATGAAGTAAGCAAGGGATGGCCTGGCTGCCTGAGAGCAGTGGCCGCAGTAATCATTAATATAGAAGAGGCCAGGAAACTCACGCTCGGCCAAAAGGTAACGGTGCTGGTGTCTCACACCGTCTCAGCTGTGTTGGAGCAGAAAGGTAACCACTGGCTGTCACCTTCCAGATTTTTAAAATACCAGGCCATTTTGGCTGAGTCAGATGACGTGACTATTCAGGTCACTAACATTGTGAACCCAGCTTTATTCCTAGAAGGGAGAGCCCCAGCAGAGCCGATCGAGCACGACTGCCTGGAAACAATTGAGGCCGTCTACTCCAGCCGCCCGGACCTCAAAGAAGAACCATTCGAAGATGCAGACGACTGGTTCACAGATGGAAGCAGCTTCGTGAGGCAGGGAGTGAGAATGGCCGGCTATGCAATTACCACCGCAAAAGAGGTAATTGAGTCGAACCCTTTACCTGCAGGGACTTCAGCCCAGAAGGCAGAACTGATAGCTCTGATTCGAGCCCTGGAATTGGCGGAGAACATGCGGATCAACATATGGACAGACTCTAAGTATGCCTTTTCCATCGTACATGCTCATGGGGCCATCTGGAAAGAAAGGGGACTGTTAACTGCTCAAGGAAAAACAATCAAACACGCAAAAGAGGTCTTGCGACTGCTGGAAGCAGTCCAGCTCCCAGCACAGGTGGCCATAATGCATTGTAAGGGACATTTAAAGGGGGACACTATCCCGGAGATAGGGAATAGAAAAGCAGACACAGAGGCTAAATTAGCTGCTGCAAGAACTGAAGAAATAAAAGTAGCAGCTCTAGTACCAGGTGAGTTAGACACAAATTTTCGGCCAGAATATCAGGAGTCAGATCACAGGTGGATTCAGAGAAATAAAGGTAAAATGTTAGAGAATGGTTGGGGTCAATTGGAAACGGGACAGTTAATAATACCAGGGAATACGATGTGGCAGTTTGTGAAAGCAGAACACGAGAAAGCCCATTGGAGTTTGGACCCGCTATATCAGTATTTGCAGGCTCGGATAGCAGGACCAAAATTGTTCACCACTGTAAAACATGTCACATCCCAGTGTGAGAGGTGCCTGAAGAACAACCCGAATACAGGAACTAAGATACATCCAGGGGCCATAAATCGAGGTAAATTCCCAGGTGAAGTGTGGCAAATTGATTTTTCTGAGCTCCCAAGAAAAGGAGGGTTTCGATATTTGCTGGTATTAACTGATACATTTTCTGGGTGGCCTGAAGCATTCCCTTGCAGAACAAATAAGGAAAGAGAAGTGACCAAAGTACTGTTGAATGAAATCATTCCACGGTTTGGGGTACCGAAGAGCATTTCTTCGGATAGGGGTACACATTTCTGTGCAAAAGTGGTAAGGGCAATAAGCAAAGCACTACAAATCAAATGGCAATTACACACGCCCTATCGCCCACAGGCCAGCGGCCAGGTGGAAAAGATGAACCATCTTATTAAGCAGCAGATTGCCAAAATATGCCAGGAGACTAATTTGCATTGGTATCAAGCTTTGCCTATTGCTCTGCTTAGACTGAGAGTCAAGCCAAGATCGAAAGAAAGGCTAAGCCCATTTAAAATTCTGTACGGCAGACCTTATGCTATGCAAACTGTAAATGGGGACGCTGTAGATCAAATAGGTAATCAGTATATTTATGACTATGTGATTATGGTGGGGAAGCAATTTGACAAGAATGCTGCGGTGGTGATTGACCACCAACCTAAACAACCTAACTGTAAGTTGCATCCTTTTAATCCCGGTGATTGGGTGTATGTTAAGAATCTTTTAGGAAAACCCCTACAAGAAAAGTGGGAAGGACCTTTCCAAGTGCTGCTGACCACCTTCACCGCGGTTCGAATCAAGGAGCGACCTACGTGGATCCATTACTCACGGGTCAAGAAAGCACCGGGGAGTAAACAAGAGGAGTAGACACCGTGACCCGGATTCCACTCCAGACCTCTACTATCCTGATCATCAGACCCTTGGGGTTCCATATGAATGCCAGCCAAGTTCTCTTTGGATCCCAGCTAAATGGATAAGACCTGCCTTGGATGTGGAGCCTTCTGAATCAGCTGACCCCTCGGGATCACGAGAAAATCCAGCACCACCCACACTAAGGAAATACAAATGGTAGGAAGATCAATGGGGGAAACCATACTTATGATAGTTATTTTTCTAACATCCATACAATTCGGGCAAAATGTAGTTTTTCCTCGAAACTCTGCCCCAATAGACCCATGGCCCAATGCACACCAGTGTATTCACCCGGAGTCAGGGATGAAGGGGCCCTATTTCGATAACCTTTGACCCTCACCCTCTCCTCTTTCCTGTGGGAAAGATCGTAGCATCTAGCGGTCCCGAGGAAGGGAAAGCACAGTGTGAGATGGCATTTAGATTAGATCAGTCGATGACGTTCGCATGTGAAAGGGAGTCGAAAACGCTGGAACAGGGTACTAGTTTCCCCAGACGTGTTACCAGATACGAAGTGGCATCACCGGAAGACGTGATCTCCTTATATCCAAATTTAGACTTGCCCCAAGAAATTACTCCACCAATTGAATGTAGAAAGGTGCATAACTTAACCTTTATCGGGCCCCAGGTAGTAAGGAGGTCAAATGAACTGAAACTGCTGCTAGACCCCACGTACTCTCTGAAAAAGGTGCAGATGAATATTCAGACTAACATTACCCATCTGCAAAAGGACTGTCAACCGTTCATACAACAAAGCCTTAAAGGATGGGAGGCATGGCTAGCTACTAGGTCTTATCACAGGCGGGCGCAAAGGGATATAAGTGGATGGGTCGGCACTGGATTTGGAATACTGAATACCATAGATCAAGAGGTATTGGTTAACAAATTGAGTACTGTCACCACCAACTTAGGAAAACTTAAAGTGCCCCTGAGCTCATCCATGCTTACATTGGCAGAAACACAATCACTGGTAGTTAGGTTACTAACCCTGGTAGCAAATCGCACTGCTGAAGATTTTGCTAGAATTGCCGGCTATACAGGAAACATTAGCAAGGAAATTGCGCTTGCTATCCAATGCACACAAACACAACAGTGGGTACAGTCAGTGGCAGCAGGGATAATAAGAGAAGGAACGTCAGGAACGCTGTCCCAGGAAATAAGAGAAACGATACTGAAGGATAATCGTACTACACAATTTGAAAGGGACCATCAAGCCTGGTGGCAATTAGTAAACTTTACTTATGTACCACAGCATGAGCACATTGAAGCCTATGTTCTTACCATCAGTGCTGCAGAGGAAAGGGCGATTTTCCCTATCCTTACCTTAGGGACCATACATCAGAATGTCCTTGTTAGGCCAGTAGATCATAATGTTTGGGCGAGTTATGATGACGCCAAAAATAAGTGGCAGTCTGTTAGTACAGAAGCATGTATTCCTAGGGGGCAACTAGGATACATATGTGAAAATGCTATAGTAGATACAGAAGATTTATGCTTAGATGCTGAAAATAGTGTATGCACTTTTGAAATGCTTCCACACAATAGAGTACGGTCGCAGGTTTATTATGTAGGGAATGGATGCGCCTGCGTCAGAATAGCTTGCAGTAACGTAACTGTAGATAGTTGCCAAGAGGAAACTAACAATACTAACTTTTGTGTATGTAACTTTACCAAGATTATAGGTTGTGATTTTAACTATACCGCTCCTGTAACCACCCAGCAGCTAATTAATGCAGACTACGACCTCTATCATGAGTTGCCAAAATTACAGATAGGTATGGATGTCGAGGTTCTTAAGGCGATGCTCGTGCATCCAGAAGTAAGAAGACTGGTGCAAAAAGTGAACCAAACAGTTAAGCGCATGGTCCTACAGGTGGAGCACAACTCAGAAAGAATAAAAAACATCCTGACTGAAGTAGAACAAGTAGGCCAACATCACTGGTGGGACGTTTTCACAGGATTTTCCCCAACAGCAACACAGGTCTTTCATTACCTGGTACACCCGATACTAATTTTAACTATAGCAATGCTTATACTGACTTTTATGAACCTATGCTTGTGGTGGAGGCTGAAATCCTTGATGAGTAAGATCCAAATGATTTGGGCGATGGTGCGGGCGTATCAACGCCCCGAAGGATTAGAACTTGACGAAAGAATTCGTAAGTTATAAGAAAAGGAGGGAAATGAAGCCCCTAAAACAGTTACTTTCAAGAGATGATGGGTTAAAGCATAGAATATAAAGCAGTTATGGGAAATATTCAATGTTAGGAAATCACATAGAGCAATAAATTGGGTAAGGTATGGAACACAATGACAGGGAAGAGATAAGGACAGACAGTGATAAGTTCAGTGCATTTCAGAGCCAAGAAGAACTGCTGGGTAAGGCACGTTTAGGGCCAACATGTCAAATTGACCCTGAGACCCTTGCCAAGGCCTGGAGACTAAGCCAACTACACCGGGAATTGACCAAATTTGGGGAGAGGTTCAAAAGTTTAAAGAGGAAGACTCCTCGAAGCTGATGAAGGCCGACCGGAACGACCCCTGAGAAGATCCTCAAAAGAGAAGTCCCCGCCCACGCTCCGCCTACACCACTCCCCATATGTATATGCATGAATATGATGTAATCCCAAACCTAAAATTGTATAAAAAGGTACGCTTTTGCTGTAAAGATTCAGAAATCCCATTTTAGGATTTCTCCGACGTCGTAATAAAATACCTCCTGCTTATTTGACTGAGTCTCTTAAGCAGTAATTTCTCGCCTTTTGGGGCAAAAATCGGCATCACCTCAGTTTCTTTATCTGAAGATAACAGTAATCCCCTCATCAGTGAGGGATTTTAAGTTTTCTGCATCAACATTTGGAAAATATTTTCAAATCCTTGAGTGAAAGAGGAAGGCTATTTATGTTACTATTCAGTTGAGACACGCTGTAATGGAACAGTCATTTGTTTCCAGTCCATTTCAGTGAAATACAAGAAGGAAGATTCTTTAAAATAATAATGATGGAGTTAGAATTAATTGTTGGCTAATATGCTGAACTAATTAAGCCAGCAGAGAGATCCATTTATGCTTGCCAAAGGTTTTCTTTGATAAAGATACTGAGAACATCATTAAATGAGAGAAGTGAAAATATGAAGCATAGGTTAATCTTTAAAACAGAGTGGGTGAAAGAGTCCAGAGGCAAGTGATGAAGTCAAATATTTACCACTGCAATTTAATTTTCCACTCTGAAACCCCAGAGATAATTAGAATTATTCTCATTTATCTACCATCTCAGCATGATTTAGGATTCTACTTAATGTGCAAAGAAAAAAAGATGGGCTGTGCTGAAGCAAATGGCACCAAAACTCTCAGTGTGGAAGCAGGATATGCTACCTAAGAAATAATCACGAGCTGACTGAGCCAGCCCTATAGTCCTGTGTGGAGGCTGAAAGTCTCTGAATACACAGAGCACCTACATGGCTGGTTTAGCTCCTGGCCAGACACTCAGAGTTGAAAAGTACATTTCAGCAGCCACCAAAAAATTCCAATGCCCTAGGCAAAGCACCTTGCTTCTTGGTAGTGATACTTGTTTCATTCCCTGTGAATTCTGCTTCATACAGCTACTATACAGCAGAGCTAGCAGTGAAAGTCAAGATCCTATCATATGAAATTGCTCTCTATATTTTATCATCATACAATTTGCAGTGTATTTATTATCTCTGTCACATTCCTACGATTCCACTACCAAATGGATAATGCCCACTTTTAAGTGGTTTCCAAACTGCTCTAAAAAACAGTTATAACCATAAAGAAATTAAGGCCTTTTTTTTCCTGGTGTCCTGACTGGTCTTACTCCCCTGGAACTCTGTGGCTTGTCCTTCAGAAACTAATGTCACTGCCCCTACAATGAAAATCTTGTTTATGGGCAAAGAGGAAACCTATGTATGTTTAAAGGCAAAGATGTATTAGCATAATTGAAATCTTAGCCTAATCCAAGAATTGTTATCAATCCAGGTCTAATTATTATGGGAGAAGAAAGATTATTTCTATGTGCAAAATGTTTTAATAATAATAATACAGTTAAAAATATTATATAAACTTATAAACTGTTTTTGCCTCTCTTCACTTGTGTATTGCTCACACTTTCACTCTTTTTTCAGCCTTGCACAATTGCTGGGAATGCCCTGCCTTGCACGGGTGGCCTTTCAGCAAGAGCACCACTTTGGCTTTAAGGACTGGGCTTCTAGCTGCAGTCCTTTCCCCAAACAGGATACACCATCGTGTCCCAATGGTTCCTTACAAATACCAAGAACAAGCACAGCACAGGTACTGGCATAAAAAATGCCAGCAAAAGTCCTACCAGCAGGAAAAACTGATTTAACTGAGAGGCTGTTACAGAATGAAGCAAAACATGCTGATCATGTTTATTTAAAATGCCCCAAATTTTTAATGTTCAAGGCTTCAGGGTTTGTCAGGCAGGTGCTCACCTATCTGTCTGTGAAATCAGTTGTGCTCCACGGAGGAGATAAAGAAAAAAAGCCAGAGGATCTGGCTGTGGTAAAGGTTTTAGATTCTCTCTGTACTGAAGCTGGGATGGAATAACAAGTGCTGGCCGCAGAAGTGAAACAGGACAGGTTTAGCAGCAAATTAGGACTAAAAGTGGAGTGAGGGTAGAAGACTTGCAGGAATGCTGTGGATCCCTTAACACTCAGCTGAGAAGGCAGGTGGTTGAAGATGTAAATTATGACTAATGATTGCTTAATGAGGATTAATAGATGCAATAGACATGATCCTCATTGCTGTAGGGAAATAATGGCATTTTGTGCAACAGTGGCATGGTTTCTTTTCTCCTGATTCTGAGTTCACTTCTACAGACAAGATATTAAATGAACTTGGAAAATCAAGCCTCCATCGGAAAAGGAAAGTAAATCAGGCAGTGAGCTCGACCGCTTCTGAGGGGACCCAGGGTAAAGACTCAATCACAGGCAGATTTCTACAGAAAGTTTTGCTACAGGTTCCACGTCTAGCATACCTTTACATTTAGTATATAATTTTGTGTTTGGGGTAGAAAGTAGGAGTGCAAACACGTATCACCGTAAAGGAACCGCTACCTTTTTTTTTTACCGGATGAAATAACAAAAAAGTCCCTCCTTCTGTAAAATTCATCATGACCAGGGTAACAGTTCTATTGCAAGTCAGGAAACAGACGCCGCAATTCTCTATTACTTGGTGTTCCTATTAGTAATGTATTATTGCTATCTTTTATTTCGCTCTGTGGCCATGATGTCCCCGTGTCCCAGAGGTACGGACACCCCTGATGCCGGCAGTGCTGGATGCCTTTTGCTAAGCACTACAGTCTGAGTTTCCGGTTCAAATCGCGGCAGATGTGGTGCCCCTCAAAGCCACTCTAGGCGGGTTTACTGCGTGCCCAGCGCCCCCTCCCTCCGCAGGTGCCAGGGAGCGGCTCGGTGCCCCCGGGCTCGGGGTTCCGTCCCGCAGCGGCCGCCCAGGCAGGCCCCGGTGACTGATCCGGGCGCGTCGCCCGCCCCTCTGGGCCGCCGTAGCGGCGGGAGCGGCGCGCGGGGGCTGCCGGGACGGGGCGTGTGAAGTTGGGCGCGGCGCGGCAAGTGGGGCCGGGAGCGCGCGCGGGCCGGGGACTGCGGCCGGGCCCAGCGGGGCGGGCGGAGCCGGGGCCGGGCCAGGCCGGGCTGGTCCCTCAGGCAGCGCAGAGCCGGGCTTAGGGGCGAGCAGCGGGGGCTCGGCCCGGTGCCCGCCCGGCCAGGTGCGCAGCGCCGCGGGGAGAGCGCGGGAGCGGGGCTGGGGCCGGGGCCGGGCGGTGGCGATGCTTAGGGGCGGGTGCGGCTCCTCCCGCGTCCTCCGGGGCTGCATTGCGGGGCGGGAGACAAGCTCTGAGCGAGGAGCGGCTCCGCGGGCTGCTGCCCAGGGAAGGCGTATGTGGACCCTGAATTTCTTGTGTAGTTTTGTGAGTGTTAACAGTCCCGGCAGTAAGAATGAATGGCCTAAAGCTGTGTGGAAATGTCCCGCAAACTTTGGCTAAGGGCTGCTTGTGTTCTCAGCTGAAGCGAAGGCTCACGTTTACAGTCCTCGTCTGTTGATAATTTAAAATTACCAGGAACAAAAAGCTGAGAGTCAGCGTTTCAAACCAGGCACCGGTTAACCTGGCTTTAAATCTTAAAAGGTGTCAGTTAAAATGAGTAGCAGTACATGGTTCTTGGTCTTTTTGCTTCGTAATGATTGTAAGGTACGATGAAAGGTGGCTCATTGTCTCTCGTATTCCACTGTCAAAGGTTTAGTTTGAAGGATTCTCGGATGTCTTCTTTGGAGTGGTGAGATGAACGCTCAAATGAGTCCCTTAGGTCCCTACTGCCAGCCTTGCCCTGAAACAGTTTGATTCTGGTTTGTAGATCCCCATCTGCTGGTGGGAAATGGGTCCTTCAGATACTCAGGGCTTCCTGGTAGGCAGCTGCGAACTGTGGAGATAAAAGCTTCCTTTTAGTCGCTTGGTGCCATAGAGGGGCTGGCTTTGTGAAAAAGAAACCATGCATTTCCTGCCAGAGTTCAGGCAGCAAAAGCTTGGAGTGGCTGCTGTTTTCACTCGTGTATGCAGCTGAACGGTACTAACTGTTTAACTCTCCAAGTAAATGTTGCTATTATCAAGAAAACGTCAACTGTACCATTTAAAATTGTCATTTTGAATTGTAAGGTTGCCTGGTTTATTTTTTTAATTTATATATTTTCACTTATTCATTTATTTTTGCCAGAACAGGTGCAGCCATGCAAGAAAGCACACGTTTTGCATCATCAGGAGATGACATTAAAATATGGGATTCCTCATCTTTCACTGTGGTGGAGCAGTTCAACCCACATACGCCCTCACATCCAGTCAGTTCACTGTGCTGGGCCAGCAATAGTATCCTTTACAGTTTCAGTCATATTTCTGTGGGTGTTCTGCAAAATTCCAGTGTTTTTTTCTTTTCTTTTTTTACTAAAGTGTTTGTAAAACACAGGCCTGACGTGTTTTGAATTCTTACATAAAAATGTTTGTTTATATTTTGGCCAAAGTTTTGCAGTTCCCGGTGCTGAAGGGATTTATAGAATTGAGTTTATGATGGTAAATACTTCTGAAGAAGTTTCTCATCTTAGGAGCCAGCACTTTTCTAATGGCTGTAATATGCCTGAATTTTCTGCCAACTGTAAAGCTTACTCATTTGTTTCTTCAGTAGTTAATTATGATACTTGCATTCAAGACAGGCTTAATTAACTGACAAGCTTGAGCAAAGCAACTGCTGGTGTCATAAAATTCTATACATAGTATAGTGAGGAAAATTGTAATCAAAGTTTTTTTTTTTTGTTAGGACAGCTTCTTGTTGATTCTGATAGTCTTTGATAGTGTTCACTTACCTCTAAGCATGGGTTTTCTTTCCATTGCTTGTAGCATTTGGAGAGGAAGCACAAACATGTTGTTGTGTAGGATAACACTCGTGGGATGGTGGTGGTTTGTCATCAAAATGGATCTGACCCTTTTAGGTCTTTCACCTCTGACTCGGAAGCCAGGGAAGTCTTGGATTATGATATGAGGGGCCAAGTGTTAGATGAATATATGAGAAATCTCAGTGGGCTGTCAGGAGAACGGCTTGTGTGGCTGTCACAGGAGAAGATGGTGATGCCTCATCTTGATGCAGAAGGAGGACAGGATGCTGGTATGCAGCATATGAGTTCTGCAAATTCTGAATGTCTGTCCTCTAAGTTAATGTATGACAAAAAAGTTATACCAATTGGAAGACAAATGAATGGTTTAGCTATGGAGCTTGCAGAGGATTTCAAACACAGATATAATGTTTTCCTGTGTATGCATACACACTTGTATGTGTTTAGTAAACTTTATCTACAGACAGTCTGTCCTACATGCTTTCTTCTACCAAGTCTCTTCTTCATCTCCCAAGACTGAAACAATGAAGTACTTTATAGACTTGTCAGCTTGTTAGGGATAAAGCATTAGTTCTGGTTACACATAGTTCTGTAAAATTATACAAAAGTGCCTTAAAATAACGGAAGCAATAGCAAGCACTACTCTGCCTGCTGGTTCTGTTGTGTTAAATCTAGCCAATTAACCTGTGTTATTCTTTAATGAGCAAATACAAAATCACAATGGGCATTGGCTGAAACTGAATGATTACTCTGTTTGGTGGCGGTGCAGATGCAGTTTTCCTGCTCTGTAACTCTATAAATGTTCTTATTACTTTGGGGTACTTGGTTTCATAAAAGGTTCTTTTTGGGCTTTTGTTTTTCTTTTCTCAGTACAGAGTAGGAGAAACTGGCAACTGCTCTTTGTACTCTAGAAACTGTATAGTGAAGTAGTCTAACATTTGTCATGACCAGGACCGTTCTTTAAATCCATAGTCTGCTAGCAGCCACAGACATTCCTTTGAACTAGTGATAAATGGGGCTCTTACTTGAGGGTGTGGGGAAGCAGAATTGTAGACTGGATAAGCTGCCTTAGTGGTAAAGAGCTCTTAAATAATACCTGGCAGATATTTCTTGTCTTTTCTATCAAAGAAATTGCTGTCTGTCTTGTATTGGCAAGTAAGGGCTGTAGTTAATTCAAGAGCTTCTTAATGAAAGCTTGGAAAATAGCCTTATGTTTCTGTTTCTAGGTCCCTTCAAGGTCCAGTGCTTTAGACTGTTTAGCCAATCTGTCTTCTATTCAATAAGATAAACTTCCTGTTGCTTTTATTAATCACCAGTATCCTACAATTATGTTCCTTAACTTGTGACAAAGATAGATACCTGGCTACTGCTTCTGCTGCTGGTGATAAAATAGTTGTTTCAAGCTGTAAAAGCAAACCTGTCCCACTCTTTGAAATAGCTGAAGGAGTAAGTATGAGTAATGCCTTTCCCTCATTTTATCCCCAGTTCACCTGGTATCCTGTGTGTCTCACATCTGTTCTGCATATTGGGATCAATGAAATTTTAGTATTGTTAGAATTATGACACATACATAAAGATATTTCCTCGTGTATTGTTAAACACTTATAAAGAGTGGGGGCAATAGTTTTAAAATACAGCTTTTAAAATAGTGCTGTCAGTAAAAAGATACAGATGCAGTTATGCAAATGTGATAACTTGAGGCAGTCAGTGATTCAGGTGTGATCTAATGTGTAGGAGATGGACTAGCTCAAGTTTGAACTTCATTTTCCAGCTTGAGCTGTCAGTATTATGCACACCTATGAAATGTACACTGGAAAACATAAGAGTCTGTGGAGGGGTTGTTCTTGGACCATATATGTGCTAGCTTGTATTGCAAGAAACAAGAGAATTTGTGTTGTGTTCAAGGCTTTTTTTTTCCTCTCTAGTTAAAAGGAAGTGTGGCACTTCAAAAAGCTGGACTTAGTCGTAGAAGAGTCTCTTCACATGGTCACTTAAATAGCTTGTTAGTGTTCTAAACCATTCTAATTATTTTCCTTGGATAGCTGTTGTAATGCTAATCTGGACTGGAAATTTTCTGAAAAGTTGTTCAAACTTTGCTTTTAGGGTGCTGAAGCAAACCTTTTAAAAGGTGGAGTGTTTGTCCTGAAGATTTCACTAAATTTGATCTATAACTAATGCAATCCCTTGCAATTTTACTGTCAATAATTAGATGGAGTTGTTTTTTCTTCACTCAAATTTTGAAAACTTAAAAGTGAATTTTCAATGTGATGGAACTGAATAATAATTTGTCCTCAATGTAGGCCTATCATTAAGATTGACCTTTTTTTTCAAAAACTGGTACTTCAGTGATTATTTTAAAAGAACCACTTAACTGAATTATGAGGTGTGCTGCTATAATATTCCCTGTAATGTTCAGGGAATGTGAAGTATGTAACTTAGACATCCTCTTGATTTTCTTCGAGGAGTTTTTTTTCTTTAACTTAGGATTTCTTTAAAAAAACCTGAGTACCTGAATAAAATACTATGATTGCATTTTACAGAGCTATAATTTAAAGGGAAAATGCATATTGGAGGAAAAGGTGCCAAAAAATTGAAAATGAGAATGGGGAAATGCCGGTATGTGAAGGTTTATTAATTAATATACTTACATGTTGAAGTATATTAAATATATGTCCAAACTGGACTTGATTTTAGATGCCTTTTGATAGGAAATGGCTGTAGAGTATGAATAGGTCTGTCTGTCATTGGGACTATTTGTACTGATGAAAAAGGAAATGCACATCAATATGCTTTGAAGTAGATTTGAATAAATCCCTTAATTATCTTTAGCATACATTTTCTCCTTTGTCCATTAGGCAAAACAGACATGTGTGGGCTTGAATTCTAGTTCTTCATACCTTGTCACTGGAGGCCTTGATAACACAGTTAATATCTGGGATTTGAAGTCCAGAAAGATTTACCGCAGCCTAAAGGTAAGTTTGGCTGAGGAAGAGCTGTAGCTTTCCACTCCCAGGTTTTGCTGCCAGCTGTAAAAAATGTACTTTCTCTAAGTCTGATGTCTGTCTGGATCAAGGTCACAGATAGGAGCTAGCACGCATCTGGGGCTTGTTCAAGTTTCTGTTATTTATGTGCTGTAAATAGCAAATTTAACGAACATATGTAACTTGGTGTTTTCAGAGGACAATTCTGAAATTAAAATTACAATTTAAACACATAATATTATGTGTTCAAATTTCCAGAATAGACTTCTTATTTTTTTGGTGTTGTCTGATGGGGATTTTTTCCAGGAGTTGCATTCCAAGCTGGTTTTTATATCAGAAAACACTTCTCTGTTTGTGGAATACTGTAGCAGAACTAATGTTGTGCAAAACTGGGATGGTTGTCTTCTAACTGATCCAGGATGAATTCTCTAGAACTTTTTTATGATGCACAAAATGTAGGCTAGTTTAGTATCTTTCCCATGTGCCTTCAGTAGATGGCTTGCCCTTATTTAGCATCTCTGTTTTAAGAGACTACAAAACTTCAGTTTTGATTTATCCTTTTTTTCTTGGACTTTCAGAGTTACAGTTGGAAACAAAACCTCTAGGTATCCAATACAGTACTTTAAATATCTATTCCTAACTTTTGGGTTAGTAGTACTTCATTGTCTTCCGCTGTATAGGAACATAGGGGAAAAAATATGTTCATTATACACATTATTATCACTACAAATGACTGTATTGAAAAGCTGGTTGGTAAATGTGTTAGGTCTAAAAGTGACAGAAGAGGAAGTTGCCAGTAGTACATCAGATTAACAGGAAGTATATTCAAGTATCTATGCAAGTATCACTGGTTTCTGGGAGACTTCACTTTTAAAATAATGTTCATAACACCTGTGGTAAATATCTCTGTGGTTGTCATATTAAAATATTGTATATAATTATATGTTCATCTTGACTAATTTATGGAAACCACCCAGTGGAAACAATCAGAGAGTGGTTATGCTTGATCTTGGTACATTTTGCTGCTGTTTCCTGTGATGTTCCATAACAACTCTTAGATCTGTCAAGATGTTACAGATAGTCAGAAAAAAATCAGCTGAAGTTTTTTGCAAAAGCATAAATTTGGAAGAATGTCTTTAACACTCTCCCTCTAACCTCCCTTTCCCACAGGAACATAAAGATGAAATCACGTGTGTTGCATATAATTGGAATGATGGCTATATTGTTTCTGGATCTTTGAGTGGTGAAATCATCCTACACAGTGTTACCACCAATTTATCGAGTAGTCCATTTGGTTATGGCAGCAGACAGGTAGGCTATCTATGTTAAGTTCCTTTCAGGTACTGAGCTTAATTTGCAGTCTTTAGAAATTGAAAGTACAATTCAAGTACAATTGAAAGTATCAAGAGCTTTTAAGTTTTGATATTCTGTTTCATTTTAATTTTTAAGAGTGCCCTTAAGGAAAGGAGAAAGCAGACTGCTGTGTGCATTATAGCCTTAAATACTAGGTAGCATTGAAATACAAATTTCTCAGGTGCCATTTTTTCTATACAGGTTACAGCAAATTTTACTTGGTAGACACTGGCTCCTCAAGAACAGACTTTTAGATAACTTAGAAGTGATTAAAGCACACTTGGCTTTACAAACCAAACAGAATTTCAATTCACCACTCAGTGTATATTGTTGCAGAGGGCAAAGACCATGCAGTCTGGGTTCTAACTTATTCAAAGCTATCTGTACTGCAGGGGTGAATACAAGTCTGTATTTGGAAATAAGTTTATTTACTCTGGAGGTTAAAATTGCACAGATGCTCAAAGAGACAAATAATGAGGTTTTATCTTACCTACTTAGGTGTTTAGTTAATATTTGGGAGAACTAGTTTGAAGGAAGATGGTGCACGAGGCAAACAGAAAGCATATGTACTACCTAAGGACCTTGGTAGGGTTTGCCAGTGCAAATCCTTTCTGCCTACTCAAAAGATATTAAAAGAATTAGTGGGTATCACAAGGGGAATTCCTTGATACAAGAGCATTTGCAGTAGTAAATGAGTTGTGTTGTCCCACTGGAAATTCCAGTGTGTGCTCTTAGTGAGAATTGTCTTGTCTTATGGATAGCCATGTATTTGAGTTCTAGGCATGCTTTCATTTTTTACTGAATCATTTTTACAGAGGTAGGGGCTGTCTAGGGGATGCAGAACTGTTGCTTTGGTCCTAAACCTGACCTTTAATGTTGCAAGGAATGCTGAAGTTGTGACTTATTCCTTTTCTGTTACTGCAACAGCTTTTTCATTCTTAGATTGCAGATAGTGTCAAATTAAATTCTTCTCCTGTCTTGCATGAACGGTATAACGTGGTGAAAAATCTCTTACAATCTCACAGCATCTCGGGAATTATGGTATACTTTCTGATGAAAAATCTCTGTGAAGTTTAAACTATTTCTGCTCCTAGGTGCTGCAGTGGCTTTGATCCATCACCAATCTCATACTTATATTGAAGCAAAATCGTACTTCATACTTGGTTTGATCTTAAAAATCCATCTCTATAGTCAGGTCATTTTTCTGACTTGATTGTTACAATCTTATGAGGAATGTGTATGTGAGGCAGGAGCAGGGAGGTCTATGGCTGGTTTATGGAGCTGAGGTGAATATCCAGAGTGCAGACTATGCTGCTAGTTAATTGGAAAATGAAGAAATTCTTGTGAGGGTGATTTGCATGAACCTGATTGATATATTCAGTTCCTTCCACCAGGAAGTGATTAGGAATAAGAGATATGCCGTGAATAACTATTTTGTCAGATGAAATCAAGAAGACTGCTGCAAAGCTGAGTGACCTTTAGGATGGATAAAGCAATTTGATGTGTTAAAATAATTGCAAACAAAGAGCTCCTGTTCACATTCTAAAGGGTCTACAACATTTTCTTAGGGAGGGCAGGTATTTGATTATAGCTTTTATTTAAAGTGGAATTGAGCTATGATTTTGTAATGAATTGGCTAGTAGGATGTCCCAGTTTACCTGCTTGTCTTTGATCCTAAAAATGTTCTTTACTTTTATGTGCAGAAATGGCTCTATTATTGTTTTGGGTTTTAATTGGAGAATTGGAGAATTGATTCTACAGTGAAGAAAATATCTGAAGACTTGTGTAATTCTGTTAAATTTAAAAAGCCTTTACTTGATTTATAGCTTAGGGGCCGGGTTCCCTTAAGAGTAAACTTGAATAGATAAACAGTGTATTATACTGTTTGATCCTGGTACTAGTTTTCTGGCTTAAGAAGGGTCACCATTCCATAGTGACTTTTTTTAGAATTGAGGAATGTGAAGTCTAACTAACCTTAAAAATTTTAGCTTGTCTGTGTTTGATTCAGCATGCTGGAATGTAGTTTCCGTGCCAGTTAATTTCTCATGTTGTGTAGGTTCTACAAGTAGTTGAATAGCCCAAGGTTGCTGTGCTTTCTCTGACTTTAAACAAAATTCTTTTCATAGGAGCATTGGCTTATAGTCTGTTAATTGATTTTAATTTAGAACACCTTTGTGTTTTATTAGAATTGAGTTCTTGCAGAGCTGTTTGCAGATCCCATAATTTGTCTTTGCTATTGGCATTCATTTAGACTACCAGATTCTTGTCTGCTTGCTGTTGTGACGATAAATTAAAGTTTGTTTCAAAATATAATGTTTGTTCAAGTCTTCACTGCCTGGTGCAATTCTCCTAGCAACAGGATTTAGTTTAGCTGTTTGAACAGCTGGCTGATTTGTAAAGGAGTGTGATGGATTCTGGCCACTCCATAGAGTGAAAAGTTTGTCAGCTTTTAAAGCTAAAAGTGGGGAGCAGTGATAATATGGGGGATGTAGGCATATGAAAGAAAATGGAGAACTTGCCCAGACCTGCAAGATTAAAAGGATAAAGGAGGAAAGGAAATGGCTGACTTGGTAGGATAGCAAAGGAGGTTTGAGAAGAGCTAAAAGCAAGTAATCTTGATGGGCAGAAGGACAGGAGTGAGAAAATGAAACATGAGCAGATGGCAGGTCAGTAAGGAGGAAGGTATTTGGAGGTGAAGAATTGAGAGAACTGCAAGGGTCAGGAATATTTCCCATGGGGATCCTATTTGTAATTAAAGCTGTTACTCCTGAATCTCTCAGTATTTTTTTCAATGTGAGAAAAATGATGATAAAATTGTGACCAGTCGAGGACCATATTAATGATGAAGAGTTGTAGTCTTTCTATTTGAACATGCAGTTGAAGGTGCCACCTCTTTAAAGGTTGAAGCAATTTGGCTTCCAGCAAGACACGCAATACAAGTGCTGGAAGTGATGCTGGAGAAATATGAAGCAATATGTATCTCCATCAAAAGGAAGTTAAAGACAGAAATAGGATAAAGGCCAGTACAATCCATTGTGGTGTGGTCTATGCCAGAATAAAATAGCTTTTTGAGAGCATTTTCTGGCAAATTAAATATTTCAGCACTCATTGGACTGGGCTTGAGTAAAGTACTTGATTCAGTGCTTTGTGAGAAAATACTAGATAGGATGGGTAAGAAACTCAGTATATTGATAAATCAAACAAATATTTTCTTTCATTATCTGTCTTGTTTAATATTTTCAGTAGTGCTTATGGTAGTAGAAGTAAGGTCAGCAGAACTTGGGAGGGATCTGGAGTGCAGGTCTTGTGAGGAGCAGCTGAGGGGGTTGGGGTTGTTCAGCCTGGAGAAAAGGAGTCAGGAGGGGACCTTATTGCTCTCTACAACCACCTGAAAAATAGGTACTAGCAAGGTGGGGGTTGGTCTCTTCCCACAGGTAACAAGCAATAGGAGAAGAGAGCATGCCCTCAAGTTGCACCAGTGTAGATTGGGTATTAGGACAGAATTCCTCTCTGAAAGGGTAGTGAGTGAGGCAGTGAAACAGGCTGCCCAGGGAAGTGTGGAATCATCATCCCTGAAAGCATTCAAGAAACAGATAGCATTTAGGGACATGGTTTAGTGGTGAACATGGCAGTGCTGTGGTAAGGCTTGGACTTGATGGTCTTTGAGATCTTTTCCAGCCTTAACAATTCGGTGATTCTAGGTAGAGCTATGATGAAACCTCAGTGGGAAGTTATTTGCCCTTAAGAGGATTGTGTCAGTATCAAAAAATGATTGAAACTATAGACACAGGAATAACTGTGACAGAGTAGAAATCAAGATACCAGATTTAGGGGACAACTGAGGTTCTTATTGGAGTAGGATTTAAAAATTCCCAAGGGAAAGGAGTTGGATTTCTTAATATAAAATCACAATGACTAAAACATTCTCAAATAAGAGCCAAATATTGTGAGGATCATAAAAGATTTTAGTTGTCCATATTCAAGAAAGATTCATACTGGGAGAGTTGCAAAAAGACTGATGGTACTGAAAAAACAGTCCTGGGGGACTCTCATTTTTTTAAAATGCAAAATAGAGCCCAAAGGAGGGTGAGTTTGCTGTTCTTTAAAACAGGATAGCAGCACTGGGGAGTTAGGAAACTGTTTAAGTGTAAGGGTATTATGGTCCCAGGAGTGAATAGGTACAGCTGGGTCATAAGTAAAATTAATTAGGAAATTGAATACCGTAGTATTAGAGCAGTGAGCTTCTGAAACATCCTCTGAGGCAATGTGGTGGAAACAAAATAGCTTTTCTGAAAGGCAAGTTAAGTTCCTGGTTCTGCTCTAGCAAGGCTGCTTGTGATAAACCTCACATGTTATCCTCTTCTGTGGTCTTAGACCACAGGTTGAAGTCAGTTCTGCAGGACCTACATACCTGCTTAACTCTGGAGTCAGTGTGTCTTATCCAACTGGCCGATATCCAAGTACCTCAAGGGGAATTAAGTTTAACATTCTTGGCAGAAGACTAGTTGGTGAACTAATGTACCTTTTCACTACTTTAATTTTAGATGTGTTGTGGGGATTTTTTTGTATGAAGGCATGATATTTGCTGAAAATTTGAGAAACTTTTCTGGACATTTCATTTTTCTTCTGCTTAATTTTGCTGATCAGCTCATATGGTACCCCATAATAGTAAAAAAAGAAAGTCTCACCCCCAGTAGCAAAAATGGCATTTTAATGCAAAATTATTTTTTCTGGTTTTACTATTTATATTTCAGAGTTGGAGGTCTTTGTAGACTATTTTAAGTTTGTATTCCTAATCTGTTTGTGTCTTTAGAAAATAATTTAATATCATATTTAATATTGGTATTAAAATACATTTTTATGTGTGTTTTACAGCCTATTCGACACTTGAAATATTCATCCTTTAAGAAATCCTTGCTGGGCACTGTTTCTGACAGTGGAAATGTAACTCTCTGGGATGTAAATAGCCAGAACCCATATCATAATTTTGAAAATACTCATAAAGCACCAGCCTCAGAAATCTGCTTTTCTCCAGTCAATGAGCTGCTGTTTGTAACTGTAGGTTTGGATAAAAGAATTATTTTCTATGACACTTTAGGTAAAAAGTGAGTATATGAAAGACCTTTTGATTTTAGAAGATTCCTTGTTTGGGTTTTATAAACTGAAAAAACATGCCTAGTTATGACATGAGTTACTTCATTCAGCCCCCATGAAGAATGGCTGAAGTGGTTGGCATATTGCTACTGGAGAACCTGTCCCATAGTCAGTTTTGCTTTCTAAGTTAACAAACAAACAATTGAAAAACTCCAAGGCATGAGGGAACTAACTGAAGTCCAGTTTATGGGTGGTGTTCTCCAGTGCTTGTGTATGGGCTTTTCTTGTCGGTAGAGAGCAGTTAACTTCTGTGAGGGGCAGTACAGCCTGTGCCAGCCACCTGAGCTTAGCTTGCCTGCTTTTCTAGTTAAGATAAAAGATTTGACTGTGGTGCACAGAACTACTGGGATAGGGGAGAATGCTGGATGAAAAAGCAGGAAGGATGAGAAATAGAGGATGGGATGGCAAGTGGTTTTGTGGGACATTGGTTTTAGCGTGAGTAGTGCTTTTACTCTAGTTCCTCCTAGCAGCAGGAGTCTGTTTGCATTTTGGAATGATGAGGTAGAGGGATGCAAACTAAGACCTGAAGTTTTTCCTAGAGCTGTGGGAGGGGCAAAGTTGATAGGCTTGGGAAGCTAGAGGATGAGAGGATGTATGTAGTGTGATTGCTGCTGCAAATGATGATACCAGTAAATAATGTTGGTGTTTGCTATTAAGAAGGCAAGGTGATCCTGTCTTCATGAAGTCTTTCAGGGCACGTGCAGTTTTTTCTTGTTAAGCGTGAATGCTTAGTGTAAGCCTAATCCACTGTTTCTTAAAATATTTCACTGAATTTACTTGGTACTGGAGAAGTTGAACTACTGACCTGTAGCTGAATTGTGAAAGCTTTTATATATATATATATTTCTTTTAGTTATTCTGTGTTGAAAAGTCCAACTTGTGAATTCTAAAAGATTCATCCTGTCATTTCTCATATTTGAAGGTTACTGAAAACAATTGTAGCTGATTTTCCTCTGACCACAGTAGACTTCATGCCTGATGGTACTACTTTGGCTATAGGATGTTCCCGGGGAAAAATCTGCCAGTATGACTTAAGACAGCTAACATCACCAGTGAAAACAGTTACTGCTCACAAAGGCTGTGTGAAGTGCATACGTCTTCAGTTCAGCAGCACTTTTTCCAAGGTACTTTTATTGTTCAATATACAGATTAATGAAAGCAAAACAAAAGTTTAAGTTCTGAAAAAAGTTTAGTGTTCACTTTCTAAGCATTACAGCTGCCAACAAAATGGGATCATACCAATATAGGAATTGTAAACTGCTTAGTCTTAGCTGCTCTTTTAGGCATTGTTAATATGGAATTCCCCCCACTCCTGCTCTCAGTTTAGAAATAAGTGGAACTTGCAGTCTTCTGGTTTTTTTGGTGTGGATATGCTGCCTTTGCAGATCAGCTTATGGCACCTCTGGTTATTTATAGGCAGTAGCAGAAAGGTCTGTAATGGCTCTTCTGCTTAAGGAGAAGACAAAGGGCTGCTCATCTGAAGATATTTTGTATGTCCTATATATGGACTTTTGCTAGCACATATAAACAGTGTAGAAGTTAATTAAATAATGGAGAAGATTTAAGAGGTTCTTCCAAGACTTAATTAGGCTCTACTGTAATGAGAAACCCTGTGCTTCCATTTAGGGGACACTGAGAGGACCTTTGAAATCGATTCTTTACCACTCAGAGATTTTCCTTTTTCTCTAGCACACTTGCTGCTAGTGGTTAACTATTCCAGTAAAATTTGGAGTCCCTAATACTGCAATCTCTTTTTTTTCTGCTATGTCTAAACCTGGGATTAAAATTGAATCATGCAGGGTCACGCCACTGTTAAATTGTTGCTGTCCTGGTGGAGGTCCTCACAGATGTTTCCCATGCTCTTTGAAGTTACATGAAGATACCTTTTTTTGTATTTATAAAGGCATATCTCCTTGGCAACCTTTGCAATTTGAACTGATTTTTTTTTACTGTTTTTAAAAAGGAAAGTATATTGTCTTGTTTTTTTTACTTTGGGTTGAAGGAATAATAACTTCTCATAATTGGTTCTATTTTTTCTTTAGTCTAACATCACAGGTTCTTCAAGTAAACCTGTGCCCAAAAGAGTAGAAGTCAAAGCTGGCAGTAATCTTGGAGGAATTCAAAATACTGGCATCAAAAACATTTCCTCTCAAGCATCAGCAACAGTTTCCTCTCATCTTACATTGACAAATGAGAATAAGGGAGGAGAGATTTTTCAGGAGAAAACAGGTAATGTTGTGTTCCTACTCTTAAAACAGTTGGCATAATGGGGAAGATGGAAGCAGTGTTTTGTGTTTTGACCATTACAATATAAAAATTTCACTGAGGGAAGGGCATTTGTTAGGAAGTACTGTGTGTATGTACCTGCACATACAAATACTTCTTTTCCCTCCCCACTGCGTAACACATGCTATGAGACTGTAGGAGGTAAATTGGGTCCTACTATAAGCTGAAGACACATGAAGTCTTTAAACTGTGGGACTACCACTTGCATTCTGACTTCTTGCAGATTATGGTTATGTACATCATGTAGTTTCTGATGCAATGTCTGCATGGAATGCAGAGCTAAAGATTTGTAATTCTTGTAATGAATAGGAGTAGCAGACCTCATCCAAAAAGAAAAAAAACAAAACAAAAACCAACCTAGGAAAACAGCGGGAGAAAAAGCAACCTAGTCCAAAAACCCAAGTGACCACTGAACTGTGTTTTTGTGAGAGGCATGATTCCAGTATCACATGGTAGGAAAGATGTTAAATATAGTTACAAGTATGATTAGTTGTATAACTGTACTTGCTATCTATACCTCAGAAATTAACAAGTTCTTTGTAAGAATTCTGAGCATTCCAAAACTGCCACTGTGTGAAATATACTCTTAAAATTTTATTTAATTCAAGAGTTCTGAAAATATCAAATCAGTAACACTGCTAGTTTGATTCTTTGAAAAAATCCTCAATCCATTTTAATGTAACAGCACTTTACCCCTCCCTTTTAAAAATAAGGAGAAATACATTCAGTAACAGTAATTAGGCAATAAGCCACTGCAGTCCATAGGGATGTGTATTAATGACCTCCCTTGGGTATGCAGTGAAGTATGAGGTGGAGTAGAATGTTTCCTGTGTATGCAAGAACTGTAGCTAATCAGCATTACTGAATGGTGTGGAAAATTTTATTTTGGTTAAAACATAGGATTTATTGTCTTTATTTGAAGATAAAGACGGCAGTAATGGCTGTTACTCCTTAAAGGTAACCATGCATAATAAATAAATGTTTTAACAAAGTAAAGGCTTACCAAGCAAAACAGTTTTCCTTCATCTGAGTGTTCAATTTAAAAGTTAAAAACGTCTGAATACTGCAGAAGATATGGTCTTTAAGGTTAAAAGTGGGAATGGATAAGAAACCACAAGCTTCATTTGTTGTCTGGAATTTTTTCTAGAACCTGTTCATGGGATTTAACTTTGGAGAAAGTAAGAGGCATTCAGTAAAGTAATCTGATAACATATTTAAGCAAAATTAAGGCTTTTTGTCGCAGGTATTTTTAAGGTACAAAAGTATAAATGAAGTCAGAATGTGATGAGAAACTTGGATGTACTTTGAGTTGGCTTCCCATAAACTCCCATTTACCAACTATTCTCTGCTTTAAGTACCTTACTGGATTTGTATTTCTGGGAATGCATAAAAGTGCACAAGATATTTTGGCCCAGTTTTATGTTACACTTTTTCCACGTAGATCCTCTAAATTCTGAACTGCACTTCTGATTTGACTCAGTATACCAAGTATTTACTTAACTAGCAAGTGCAATCCTATGTTGGTGTCACAACTGACACATCTGAAGGAGTGAAAAGTGTAATCTATTAATACATTTAAATGTGAAATCGTAAACATGACTCGTTCCACTTAATGTAAATACTTGGACATGATTAATTGCAGCCACCCACACAGTCATATTTGGATCACTTCAACAAGTAATCCCACCTAGAGAAGGATTTATAGGTTTTATGAACATTTTGTGGAATTATGAAAGTTATTCTGGTGGTTGTCTGAGCAGTTCAATTCCCTTTCTAAAAACTGTAGTTTGAATAACTACTGGGGATTTTTTTGGACTTAAGATATGCTTCCATTCTTCAGACAACTGTCCTTGGTGCCATGCATATAAAAAGCTTTTTCCCTCTTGGATTAGGTCAGGGAAGGGGCTTGAGGGTAGAGTGAAGAAAGGTTTAGGAACAAGTTTGGTTGAGGTTTTTTGGTTTTTTTTCCTGCAATTGTAACTTCAATTTGATTTTCTAATATTAGAATATGTAAGTTGACTTTCAAATATTAGAAATAAGCAGAGAATATACTAACACTAAGTAAGCTTTAAAAAGGTGTTTCATATGATTTGCCTTGGAATGCTTAATGGCCCTAGTACAGCAAATTTTTTTTCTTGCAGAACAAATTTAAATTTTTATTGTCTGAATGTGGTTACCTTATTAGCAGAAGGTGCAGTCACCAGTTTGACTTCACCTGATGCACCATAAAATTGCTGCACCTATCATATAGATTTCTTTGAGCATGAGTGGGTTCTCCAGTTTTACAGCCCTCCTCTTGAGCTTTTAGTTGTAGTCACCTTTGTTGACAGCCCAAATGAGCAAGTTAATATTGACCCTCCAAGTGGCACCTGCAGACGATTCTGAAGTGCTCACTGGACTTCCCAAGTACCATGGTGTGAGATTGGTGTGAGATGGTTTAGCCATAATGTATGTTATTTTTGGAAAAGGTCAATTACTAACGGAATGATATTGCTCTTTGAAGGTTTTCCCCATAGTTCCAGCTTGGATGTCATTCCCTCTAAAGAAGCAGATCATGGGAAAAGTGCTGAATTAAGTAATTTTGATGATTTGGGTCGAAGTAGTTTAGGAGACGTGTTTTCTCCAGTCAGAGACGGTAAGTTACTGATACTGGAATTTGTAAAGCGTCATTCCTCTGCATGTAGTGTGACAAAATGTCACTTGTGAGTTACTGACTGTTGTACCTACTTGATATTTTAATTTGTCTTTGATTATGAACTTGATGCAGTGATACAAATAAACACTTCATTTGTCTGTGTTTTGCTGTTTTGTAGATATTATTGCAAATAAAGTGACTGAAGATCCTCAAGGAAATGGTAAGCATATGTCAGTGATAAGTCTTTGGAGGTTTGTGCTAGTTCTCACATGCTGATTTTATCATACCATTGAAAAAAAACAAATGACCGAAGCAAACACTGAAATAACTTTTCTGGGAATTGTCTGACACATTGAGAATGTGTCAGACAATTCCCAGAACAACATGGTAACAGGGGGTCAAGAGTATGGTCCTAAAGTGATGGGTTTTTTTCCTTTATACAATTTATAGTGATATACAGAAGGATTTAGTGTTTTATTACTTTTATAAGAATGGAGGCACCATAAGTTGGATGGAAGGATCTAGTTTTTTGTGGAGTACATTTTTTGGTGATTTCTTTTGTCTGTCAGTTTTGTATGAGTGTGCAGGCATTTTAACTGTGGGATAGATGTGGTGTGTGTGTTTATTGACCTGTGTGTTTCATCTTTCCCTTTTCATTTTAGGCTTGGATTTTCAGTCCTACCTGTTGGGTTTGGATTTTCTCCCACAGCCAACCATTGCCTTTCCAGTAAAAAGAAACCTAGTGGGCAGTAGTGCACAAGGGACACAGTCTAGCCCATTACATGCATTTGTGGGATCTCCAATTAAAGAAGAAGAGGAACATCCAGAGACTGACTCTAAGAAAATAAGTCTTGGAAAACAAGAATCTAAAGACATTTTAAAGCAGGTATTCTTGTTATGAGTGTTATTTTTAGAATCTTGACAGAAAATTGCTGCTTGAAGAAAAGAATACTGAATAATGCCCAATCTGATTTTATTTTGCAACTCTTTCACACACTATTAACACAAATCCGTAAAACCTTGTGTGATTTAGATGAATTGGCCTTCAGCAATGGAAGATAAATGTATGTTTGTCTTAAATAAGATCAAGTTACATAAGTTCCCATGAAACAAAATGGGTAGCCTGAGGAGTATTTAGATTTTTCTAGAAAAATGAAGAATCACTAGATGGTTGCACTAGTATGATTGATTGATTGTTAGGTCAATTCCACTCTCTTCTTTCCCTGTTCTCCATCTTCCTCTTTTTCTTGAGATATCTTTGATGTGTCTCTGCACAGAGCTTAGCTACTTTTGTATTGCTCTTGAGAAGCCTGAGTTTGCTAGGAGTGATACAAGTTAGTCACAACATTTTTGATATGAAAATTAGAGGCCCCCCTGTCTTTTGCACTTGCTTCTTTGTGCCCACTTGAGGCAATTTGGAATGTTTTAGCAATCCATTTTTCAGATATCTTGCTAGGAAATAAAAAACATGTATTTCTGAGTAAATTCCTAAAAGGAAAAATGTTTGAAGGTACATTTTGGAAAACTTACTCTTCAAGTGCAATTACACAATTGTAACAAGTAGATTTAATCTTTTAAAAAAAAAAAATTTCTGTTGTCAGGTTTCAAAATCAAGCTTACCAAGCATAGAACCTTCTCCACCATCATCTACTCCTGATGTAAATGAGAAACTAATGAAGAATATTCAGGCCCATCCTGCATATGATCTACCAGTAAATGGTACTACCTCAACAAGTAAGTTGATAATTTTGGCCCAGTTCTAAGTGTGATTGATTGTAAACTGACATGAAATCTGATACAATGGACTTGATCTCGGTTCTTTAAATCAAGCCAGCCCTCCTAAAATGTCTCTAGTTGCCTCTGGAAAGATTCATTCTAAATCAGATTTTTTTTTTTTACTGAGAAATATTTGAGGTAAAATTAATTACATAAATAATTATTTTTTAAAAGTAATGTGGTGATATGAGTGGTTTTTATTTGTCATGAGGGTTCTCAGTATTTTATTTTCAATTGTAAAGGTTCAAAGATAACATCACCTGTCACTGCTGGCGTTGCAAGTTCGTTGTCAGAAAAAATAGTAGAAACCATTGGGAGTAGCAGACCGAATGCACCTCTGACAGCAATTCAAATCAACTTCATTCAGAATATGATACAAGAAACAATGGATGACTTCAGGTACTGCTGTTCCTGCAGAGTGTTTTGTTTTCAATGACATGTTTTCTTAATGAGGTGTTTCAGCATCTGCTCAAACAAATTCCTCTTTGGATTAGAAAATTACACCATTTATAGCCCTATTTTTGAAAAACTAGTTATGAAAGTTAGTTTTTAATAGCTCTGATGACTAATTAGACTGATGGCTGTGAGGGCTGTTGGTGTATGACTTTGCTGATGTTTCCAGAATGAGTGAATATTTCTCAGATGGTAAATTTAGTCTGCATAGCAAGGTCTCTACTCTTTTCCTGAAGCCTTGCACTGATTTCCTTTCCTCCTTGCTTGTCTCCCTATCCCAGCAGGAGAAATTTCAAGTTGACAGTGAGGAGAATTTGACATAGCCAGTTGACTTGTGTTGGCTTTGATTGTTGGTATCTTGGCATGTGTAAGATGAAACAGTGTGTGTGTATTTCTACTGGTGGAGCTTTCACTGAAATAACATCTGTGCTGTAAGTGATGGTTGGTGTCAGCTTACTTTGTGGATATCTAACCAACATTCCAATTGTCTTGAAAGAAGTCAAATTAGCATGGCTCTATTTAGAGTGGAGTTTGAAGAAGGTGAAGAAGTTAAGAGAATTTTATCCAGGGCATCACTTCCCAGTCCGTGTTTAAGATTATGTAGGTTGAAGGGAGATAATGGAGAAGAATTGCAGGGGCAGGGGAACTGCTGCTGTCTTGATGAAAAAAAGTAAAGCAAAACTAATTTAGTAGGTTTGTGTACCATGGCTGTTCTGTATCTGCCAACAGAAAAAATACATCCAATGTTATTTAATGTCTTTACATAATTGTAGTATGGTAAAACTCCCCTGGGATTTTTTGGTAATAAACTCACATATGATGAACACATGTAATTGATGTAACTTAAAATGCAGTCTATGTATTGCAGATGTGTTCTTTTTTAAATCTATGTTCAGGCACCCCAGAGTTAGAAGTTGTGCGTGCCAGTCTTTTACTTCCAGTGCCTCAGATCTGGAGCCTTAAATATTGTGTTTCTCCTCTGACTTATATTTTCTGGAGTGGCTGGAAGGCTCTGCTGGCCCTTTTCCCAGTTTTAAGTTGCAGATACATTTACACTGATTATGAAAGATTGTTAGTACCTTGGTTTTACTAGTTAGTAGTAAACCTTAGTAAACAACTTTTTATTGTTAGTACTAGTGGTCAGTAAGAGGGAAGGGAACTGTTGTAGGCTTCCCATTGATGTAACTACCTTTCACCTGCTGGAACCTGAGGAAAGGATTTTTATGTTCTTTGCCTGAAATTCATTCCTCTTCAAGTAAAGGGGGAGAAAAACCATGAACCTTCAGGAAAGGACCAGGAATAATATATAATTCATTTGGTTGCAAAAGGATGTTTGTTTCTTGATCTCCCTGTCTTTGGGAGATAACCTACATCTTTGGATTTATAGGATGCCAGCTGGCATCTATACTTGATACACTGAAGAAGATTGTCTCCAGTAGGAATTCTGTAGCACAATAATCTGTGGAAAGAGAAAGTGGTAGAGATTGCCTTTGGGTTTGCTGTATGTTTGAGGAAAGGAAAATGAAGTAAGATCTGTGTGTGTCCACGAAAGAAACACCTTACTTTGTCAGGCCAGTGGTACCCATGGCGTAGTACTCAGTCCCAGACAACGGCACTGTGCTGCACTGTTCAGGAAGTGATACATTATTGTCAGTGATACAACTTGTCAGCTTGCTGCTTTTCTGTGAGCTGTTCTCCTTTTTCTTCCTCAGCTTCTGGAACTGTTGTATTAATGTCATGATCAGAGGCTATTTTCAAGGCTGGTTTTTGTAGTGTGGAATGGTTGCCCATGAATTAACAAATTCATGTCCACTTCGCGGACAACACTGCCACTGCTTTTTATGTAGATTAACCTTGATTATTCCATGATTTTGAGAATAATGTATCACTTACCACAGTTGATGTTTTGGGCCCTTTTACAAAAGACTGTTGAAAGTCGTGCTGAAAAGTTGTATCTTCAAGTAGAGATAAGTATCTTTCTCTGCAGTGCTTATCATCAAGGGATTGAAAATTAGCTTTGAATGGTAAAAATGAGAGGAGCTTATAGCTTGCAAGTGAAAAAGAATCTTGATATCACCATGTATATATTTGTGTTTCTAAACTGAGAAGTCCTGCATCTTCTTACGTGCTGAAAAAAAATGGTACTTACAAAAATGAGTATCATAACAAAAGTATTTCAAAATAAGCTGTAGAAGATTATGTTTCATGGTCTAAGGGTTTCTAGACTTTAGATGAGAGCGAAGGTGAGGAATAGTAGAGTTTTGGGTGCTGAGGGTATGAGAGAGACTGCTTCCTAAGTAAGTCTAAGCATTTTCCTTTTGCAACTCTTCCACCAGAGAAGCATGCCATCGAGATATTGTGAATTTGCAAGTGGAGATGATCAAGCAATTCCATATGCAGTTGGTATGTACAAGGACCATGATGGGAAATGTATTCAGTTTTCAATTTTGGTAATAGTAAGGCATGCCATCTTCTCTCAAAACAGAAAATCTATTTTGTTTATTAAGACCGAGAAAGGGAGGATTTCATGTGAAGGAAGGGGGAACGCATGAATGGGAACCTGTTAAATTGTTTTCTTTGGTTAATAAAGGTATTCTAGGGGTTGAGGAGGTATGAATTCCATATTTCAGGAGTTATGAAGGCTGGGGTAAGGAGAAGATAGATGGAATTCAAATAGAAAGCTTCACTTATAGATACTGTATACATACTGAGCTGTTCTTTATTCTTTAGCTTCACCTTTTTATGAGTCTTTGTTCTTTTGATCTGCATTAAAAAGAACCTGTCTGGGTTCTGAGCATTTTAATGGAATCTGTATTAGTAGATTCTCATCCTGAAGAACTGCACAATATCCTTTGATAAAATATTCACTAATGTATTAATGATCAAAATACTGTATGTCAGCTTAAAAGGGAAAATCTTACTTTTCTTATCAAAAGTTTTTAAAAACAGAATTATCTACGTTATTTCATTTTTAAAAGAAATATGAAAGCCAATAGCATAATACTGGAATTATTAACTTTATTACTACTGATTGAGACTTTTTTCTTTTCTGTAGAATGAAATGCATGCTTTACTTGAAAGATACTCTGTAAATGAAAGCTTAGTAGCTGAAATTGAGAGACTGCGAGAGGAAAACAAAAGACTGAGGACTCACTTCTGAAAGATTCACATTGCTGATTTTATTAGAGTGAACTAATAAAATCAGGTGGTGTGTTGTCTCTGACAGATCGTCTGTCATCACTGAAGTATTGTTTGAAGACCTGTTATTATTTTGAACATGAATCTATTCTTCTGGTGTAAGATACTTTGTGTAATTATAAAATTTGTAGCAGATAGGCACTGTGTAAAGAGCATTTGCATCCTCATGCTGACCACCTTGCAACACAGCCTTGTAACAGAAAAACTCCAAGGACAAGTACAGTATTGGAGTTTTAGCAATATGTAAAGTGCCTTTTCATAAACAAAGTTAAAACCAGGACAGATACTTTTACTCTAAGAACTTTTTTATATATACCTACTTTTCTATCTGCTTCTTTATTCTACTGCTGTCAGAAGCAATCACTACAGCTTGCCTTTTCAGATACCTTCCTTGAAGAAAAAGGGGAGTAAAAGCTCCTCTTTTGTGCACAACATGGAGTCTTGTTTACAAAGAGCTGGAAAGTACAGTAATCACTTAAGTTTATTCAGCTGGCAACTCTTCTGTCCTGAGTAAAACTAGAGCTTGAAAATATTCCCAAATTCGGTGCCACAGTCTTTCTTATTGAATTCATAAGTTTGTTGTTGTTGCAAATGCCACATCAACTGCACAATGAGATTTTTTTGTTACTACTTTGGCTATGAATCTAGAATTCTTTTTATTTACCTGTATTTGAATGTTGTCATAGCTTGTCTGATTTGAATGCAACTTTAGTCTTCAAAATGTAAGTATATTAATAATATAGCCATTAATAATACAGCAATGTGTAATTGAAGTCTTTCAGTCTGACTCAAGCACCTTTTGTGCCCAACCTCCCCTTCCATTGGTAGTGAACAACACTTGATAGTGGGCAGTTGTGTTGCAGTTTTGAGCCATGTTGGTTTAGCATTATTGTGGCCTTTTTCAGATAGCTGCATACCAAATCTATTATCTTGTATTATTAACAACCATTAAAGAGCAATCATTACTTCAAGTAGCATAATAGTAGCATACTGGTATGTCAACATTTCTGAAATGAAGCTCAGTAGGAAGTTCTGACTATTGAAGTGTATGGGATATTTGGCTTGGCCTTTATTTTGCCAAGAAGACTAAATTAAAACTTCAATTTTAAATTGCTTTAAAAATCACATGAAAATTTTAAATTGACTTAAAAATTTCTCTGAAAGACTTCTTCTACGGGTGCTTCTTGCTATCTAAGTTTTTCTGGAGGCTTCTTAATTTTCCCTCTAATATTTGCTTGTTTCTTCTCACAAATTCAAAACTCAAGCAAAGTCTGAAGAACATGGCAGGTTAACTATTTACAACATCTAGTGTATAAATCCGCAATGACACTGCTACTAAATGAGTAGATAAATACATGAAAGCCATAATATATAGTGTAACTTATTTTTATATGTTGCAAAACTAAAGAAAAACTCCAAACGTGTCTATAACATTTCCTTACCTTTAACTTTTTTTAAAAAAAGAGATTTCCTTTTTTGATGTCATTTAATGAAAAACAGTCTTGTAGCAAAATGAGGGTGTTCAAGTAGCTTTTAATATTAGGGAAATGACTTTAAATGTCTGTAGTTGTACTGCTTTAAAAAATATTTCTATATCACATATAACTTCATATTGAAAGGAAGCAAAAAGTTGGGGTTTTTTACTAACTTAAGACACAATGTAGAGAACTCTTTGTTAAGTTTGTAGGATATGTAAACTTGACACATAGACGACACAGTTCATGAAGATAGCAGTAGTTGAAGGTAGCAAAAATATCTTGGCATCCTTCTATGTATGCTTTTCAGTGTTAATGAAGTAACCGTGCGTATTTCCATCTCTTGATTTGTTCAAGTTCTGAACTCTTGCTGGTGTACCTGGATGACAGCGGGGAGTTAGACCATTATCTTGGGTATTGTCCTTATAGGTGATTTGTTTTCCTGACACCAAACTGTATAATGTTTTTAATTCCCAAATGGAGTTGACTATAACAAGAGTGATTAAAAAGATTTTTAGGGCTTTTGTCCGTGTCTCAGGATTACTGTAGTGCAAGTGGCTACACATGGTGTGTGGAGACCCACTCTGCCTATCTCTATAAGGGTATGTTTTGCCTTGTACACAATCTGATTTGTATGTTAAAATAAAGCTTGTTTCAACCTTTTTGAGAAAAAAAGCTGTGGTGACCTGCTTAATAAAGAGAATAATCTGTGTTGTAATTGTTATGCCTCATCAGGCACCATTTACCTGAAATTCTGGAGTAATCTTTCTTCTGCCTCTGTGGCTTCATGTAGACCATCCAATCATTTCCAGAGAAATGTTCACCTCATGCTCTTGGAGTAAAGGACACGTGAGCAGTTCCCCCTTCCAAGGTGAAAACTGTTAGTCATGCCAGAGAGATCATGTTCGTGGCTAGAAATCATGTTCAAGCAAATGTTTTGGGCAGGGGGAATAATCTTCTCTCCTAAGACGCTGGTGAGTTGGACATCCTGTGTTTTCTTCATGTTAAAGTTACAGATATTTAATTTTTTTAATTCCCTTCTCTCATGCTAATACAGGCTTTCCGTGATGAGAAGTTTATTTGCAAGGTATGTGGGGTTTGAAAACTGCTTTTGACTAATTGATTTATTCTCCTAAAATGCAAAATGCCAGCATGTTCTTACTTCCTGGCAGCAGTCCTGATACACATGCCGTGTTCTTCATAAGCACGACAAGGATGAATTTGGAAGTTGCACATTGCTCCTCCTGCACAAGGAGCACGGCATACTAGAACATGCTTTGCAGACTGCACTGCCAAACCGTACAGTTGCTTGCCAGCGGACACCCTCGATACTAAAACTGAAGATGCAAAATGGTTGTAGGTTATTTGTGTATAAAGGGAACAAGTCTGATATTGCTGAGTGCTTAAGGCTGGCAGGTGCTGTGTCTGTGTTTCTCATCAGTGCACTTGTGTCTGTGTGTCATTATGGTGTACATCAAGAGCTGCACCTTCTGGCCAGGCTGAGTACAGCCATTTTCACATCATCTCAGGCTATGCATCTGGGCAATGCTGATGAACAAATTCTCAGCTGTGGAAACAATCTTGTACTCTTCCTTGAGCATCCTGTAACAGGCACTGCCGAAGTTACAAGGCCAGAAGGACAAGAGTAAAAAATTCCAAGGTGTTTTCAGGATCAACTGTGATATTAGCTGTGATTCTGGGTGTCTCTCTCTAGCCACGGAAGTACAGACAGTACCTGTGAACTTCACATTTTTGTATTTGTCTGGCACAGCTTTAGGACAGGGCAAGTTAACAGTGGAATCATACTCAGTAACTAAAAGTCATGGAAAGCACATCTCTCGTTAGCTGATCTTGGCAGTCGAAATGGTGATACATTTGTGGGACTGAGAGCCACAGTTTTTCAGATGTTCAGATGTGGACAATGTGATATCTAGTATGCTGTCTACAGCAGTTGCTAATAACACTTTTCGTTACATACCCACTTTTACTAATGTTAGGGGCTTATACGAGATGTTTCCGTTTTTTGTGTGTATGGAAAGGTATCCTAGTGCTAGAAAGCATAGCTAATATTTTCAAAATAAACAGAAACTTTTGAGGCACTGCATATTTGATAAACTGAATTAAGAGCATCTTTAGGATGGCAGGGGGGTGATGACCCAAAAAACCCTATTCTTGGTCCAGAAGGCACTTGATTTTGAGAGCAAGTTAAGAATCCACTAAATCAACAGAAACTTAGCGGTTATTTTGTCTTCTGGATATAAGCAGCAGCTGACTAAAAATGAAGGAAAGAGAAGTGTAGACTGCTGATACTTATTCCTTAGCCTCATGAGTACTCAAAACATCCAGACCTGAACTCAAGTAGGAAGTAGCATTCCCCTTCCAGAGAGACTGTATCATGACTGAAGATGTTTGGTGGAGTAATAACTGCCCTATTTATTTTGGACTGTGCCTATGCTAAACCAGTTCAGGCCTCAAAATGCTGTTGCAGCATAAATAAGTAATGCCCATGTTGTTTTGGGGCTAAATCATGTTAGAATTTTCCAAGTGTCTGGCTTGGGGCTCTAAAATTGGCTGATGAGTGTTGGAAGCCATCCACTGTCCATCACGTACTAGAACAGGAGTTCTCTGAAACAACTGCCAAGCTTTGTATTAGCAGTTGTCCCATGCAGCCGTTGGCCTAGCTGCAGACATAGTTTTGGAGAGAGTTTAAAATTGTCATTATACCTCTGAGGGTCACCTGAGATATGTTCTGGTAGTAGAAGCTTCTGTTGTTCTTACTAGCAGAATATTTTTCTCCCTTAGTTCTATCATGTGTGAGTTGCAGGACAAATGCTCGTGCCTTGAGCTCTCTCTCGATTTCCTCGTTTGTTCTCTCATTCTAGCTAAAAATACCAAGGCTCATATAATGGAAAGTTATTATGGTTCCTTTCCAATATCTTACACCACAAAGTTCTGTCTCTTTATGGAAATCACTGAGAGACAATGCTTTTTCAGCCTGTTATTTTGCAAGAATGATAATTCTGATTTATTCTTTTCATCCCTACTTGTCCTCTGAGTAATGGAGAAGGAATGAAATTACAGAGAGAAAAGGACGCATGAGAAAAGAACACAATTTCCTATACAGATTATTTACATACAAGTGCCTTTACTGGTTATAAAAATACACATTAACTAACACAGGGCAGAAGTGTTCCAGAATTAATTAAAAAAAATAGTACTATAAATAAATACTAGTGCTCAGTTGCACTATGTAACACTACTTACCAGAATGCCTGAATACCCAGAGGTGTCCAGCTGGTGATATTTTTTATAATTATCAGGTTGCTGAGGGTGAGCTGTATTTTCTGAATAGCAATTCTTCATGTTTTCATAAGGTCTTCGACTGACCAATCAAAAATTAGGGCAAACCAATCCGATTCATCACTTTTGAAAGTTTTGGGCTAAGTAGATGGAATTATCTCCCTAATTTTGTAGCATCTAAACTGAAGCAGTTCTGGGTTTCTGCTGTTCCAGTTCTCATCACTGGACTTTTTTATGAGTCAAGAAGCTGATGCAATTTATCCAAGTCCACCTGAATAAACAGAAAGATGCAAGATCTATCTAAAGTTTTAAGAGTCACTTTGGTCTATCATTTACTGCCATCGGTGGATGGCAAGTGTCTGCAGATTTATCCTCTAGTTATTTTGTTACTGAACACATCCTCTTGACAAGAAAAGTCAGCAAATAAGGGCAAGCTTTAATTAAACAGACCCTATGTCCTCATGCCATGATACTTAAAATTATTTCCTTTACATATTTGTCTAAAAGAAATTGCATGTGGTGCTGGTGGCCACACTCCTGCTTGTCCCATTGGGTGGGGAAAAAAAGTCACTGCACTGTGTCCAAAATACTTGTCCCCAGAGTCTTATCTCTTATCGGCTCCTCCAGCTTTGAGAAAGCTGTTGACTCCCACCACTCAGCAACAGCAGAAGGAATTACAAGTTTCCTTCCCCAGGAGGCATTTGGCCCAGCTCCTAGAGCCCCTCTCCAGGCTGGTGCCCAGCACTGTCTCATTCTGCCAGTGCCCACATCCCACTGCAGGGTGTCCTTCCACAGGGATGTGCTCCACCAGATGCAGGTCATACATTAACTGAGACTAACTTCACATGCCCTGTGTGGGTAAGGCTCACAAATATACATAAATGCCTCTGCTTGTTTCCATGGTAACTTTGATGCTTCAGAATGGAAAAGACAAAAAAGCTGGGAACAACAGGAGACATGCAGGGAGGTAACAGCACTTCGGTCACATATATTTGAGTTGCCCTGTGCTACTCTGCAGTGCCAGAAATCCCAGGTATGCCAGACATGCTATGATGATACTCCAATGATACTATGATTTCTATATTTACCCATCCCATAGCTGATTTGGCTATATATATTTTGTAGTCTTGGGGTTTGTTTTGACGGTTACTTTCTACACAAGGTGTTAGGCAAAAGCAGTGGCATCAGTGTGACTGCTATGTATCCTCTAAGTACAATATAGAGATCAGTAGTATGAATGCTTTGGAAGCTATGCCATGCTTTTTAGAAATATAGGGATTTATGTGTGAAACTCACATGGGAGTACAACTGGGATCAAACAAGATAAACATTACTTCACCTTTTGAAAAATGTTTGTGTTTGTGAAGTTGAAAAGCACTTTGATCTCATTTTGTTAATTGACAGCACTTAATTGTTGCTGACCTCTCACAAGTTTAATGCCTAGTCATGTAGCATATGCATTCATTTCACTGTTGAAAGCTGGTTTTGTTTCAGTTTCACTTAAGTGGCAGTTGTGTGGCAAACTCCATGGGAAGATTAATCTTGTACTGAGTGAGAGAATTGGTAGCTCATCACCACCACCACCTAATACTTATCATCTTTGTCAAGAGGTCTCCTCAGGATAAGGTAAATATTAAGGAAACTCTCCTGTCCGACCATCCAGGAGGCGCCCTGGCAGTCACAGATGCACCACCTGAGCAGGGACCGAAGCCCTTTTAGTTACACACCCTGCACTCAACACAGTCACACCAGGTTTCCTTACCTCCTCACCGGCTGGTCCCTAGCCTTCCTGTAGCAGAGTCTCAGACTTCCCACTCCTTAAAATAATTTCATCTGGGTTCTGTAAGTAACAAAATAACAACTTGAGCTGGTGCCTCCGAGGAGGGACCACGAACAAAGGAAACCTTGGGCTTTTATCCTCGGAGAGTCTTGCGCGTCAAGCAAGGGGATAGTGGGCTGCTGCCGTGTCTCTGAGGGTCCGGTCCCCCGGCCCTTTGTTACGCAAAGGGTTGGCGCTTTATGGCCCCTTGCTGGAGGCTCTCAGCTTGCAAATCTAGCTACCTGCACTGAATGTATTCCTCAATAGTAAAGAAACCAAAATATTTCATATCTAGTCCTTAGATTTCACCAACAATTTACTGTGCTCGTCACTTTCGCCTGTTTCCATCAGTTCAATCTCTGCATACATCGCACCAGAGTCATTAGGAGAGTGTGGAGATCTGTCTTTCTGAGGGAGTTGATTGCTGTGCTGTCAATGAGTTCAGCAGTGTCCTTTCTGGACAGAGTGTGACTACGGGGAGAGCCCACATTTCAAATTACTGTGTTTTGTTGTATCTTGTATATTTCCCAGGAATAGCACTGGGCTTGAGAAACACGACTACTTGTTGATCATAGCATGCTTAGGAAGGAGGGAGAAACAGACCTAATGGTGTCTAAGCAATTAACCTGATTCATCTGCTAATCTCCTTTGAAGATGGGGGCCTTGAAGCTGATCTACAATTGAAAACTCCAACTACTAGTGCAACTGTTCCTCTTAGCTAACATGCTTTAAAAATTCCCTCTAATGCCTCCATTACACAGCAGATGAGCTGTTTCATCTTTTTCTACACTGAAACTGCTCTTCCTAGTGAATTGGTAGGTAGTAGCTTAACATAGGGACCACAAGGCTTGGCTAATAGAAGCCAGTCCAGCTGCATCAGAAAAGATGGGGACATTTCTTGCCACTGTTGCTGTGTGTTAAGAGCATCGAAGAATGAAAACAACTCTCAGAGGATTTACAGCCCTTACCACACACTGAGTCACAGCACTGAGGATTCAATAACAGGGGCCCTCCAGGCCCTTGAAATGCTTCTTTCAATGAGCATCCACTCCATCACACCAAGGCTAAGCGTAAACAAACTTTTCTATCCATATACTTGTCTTGGCCACATATTGGGTTTTCCTGATAATGCCACAGCAAACTCTGAAGGAGAAAGCAGTACAGCTACTCCTTGTACTATTTCTGTAGTGGGGATCAAATTAGCATCCCCGAGGGTGGGATAGCTTAATAAGACTTCAGGGGGCTTGTCTGAGAGCACTTTTCAAAACCAAGAAAATAATTTGGTACCTGTGGGGTTGTGCAATGAACACTGACATGGAAGAGGTGGAGGGAAGGATGGAGCTAAGGGGTAGAGTGGGACCTCTCAGAGCTTTGCGGGACACGAGACATTCAGGTCGCGGCCGTGGAGGTGGCAGCAGACCTGGCTCTCGGGTGCTGCTGCCCACCTTTCCGAGCGCAGCCTGTTCCCTGCACGGCGGGGCAGGTGGGAGGGAGGACGGGCTGACCAGCCCGCGATGGGGGGCGGTCCCGGGAGCAGCGCACGGGGTGCCCTTTCCGCCGCCCTCCGCCCGCGCTGTCCGGGGCCGAGGGCCGGGAGCTGCCGGTGCGCTGCCTGCCCCGCCGGGCACCGCTCCGCGGCCAGCCCGCGGCCCGTGCCTGGCGGAGAAGGCGGCCGCGGGTCCCCGGCGCCGCGCTGCACCCCGCGGCAGTCCCGGGCAGCGGAGCCGCCCCGCCCGAGGCTCGGCGCGGCCGCAGGTGCCCGGGGAGGCCGGCAGTACCTCCGGGCCCCCGCAGAGGGCAGGGCCGCTCCGCGCCGGGCCGCGCTCAGCCCCGGCCCGGCCTCACTCCGGGCAGCGAGCGCGGGCGAGCCCCGGCCGAGCCGAGCCGAGCCGAGCCGAGCCGAGCCGAGCCGAGCCGAGCCGAGCGGTAAGTGCTCCCTTGGCGAGAGCCGTGACCCCGCGGCCCGGACGGCCGTCCTGCTGCCCGTGCCCATCCTCTGAGGGGGCTCGTCACGGCGGTGGTCCGGCGTAGCGGGATAAGTCCGCTTTGAAGAAGCCCGATAAATAGGTTTTCATTCCAGCAGTTTATGGTGAAGAGATGAAAAGCGATTTAAATTTCATTTCAGAGGTACATGAAAGCAATATCCCTTTAATGAATTTTTTTAACTGATAATTATTCTCGGTAATTAAGATATGAAATATTCACTAGGACCTACATTATGTTCTAGGGGCAGAAGGAAGAAGTGAAAGAATAGGCTGCTATCAGATGACCTCTTTTGTGGTGGCTCATTTCCTTCCACTGTGAAAATAGTAAACTTCCTAAAGCTAAAAGCAAGGGAAAAAGTAGTTTGAACTATTTCAGTGAGTATTTATAACCTCTCTCTTAGAGGACCAGACCTTCTCTAACCCAGTGTTGTTGTAGCTATGCATCTCTAATAGGAGTGTGAGACTTCACATGACCCCATAGTCAGAGGTCTGAGTCACTTTGACATTGTGGGATACCCTGCTCCACCTCTCTGCGGCAAGGAAATGTTACTAGTGGAGATCAAGACAGCCAAACAGAAATATTAGTCAGTATTTCTGTTTCAATTCGGGTAGAGCAGGGACTAGAGGCAAAATTCTCCTCTGTCATGATAAGTAGCCTATGAACATATCGCCTTTGTCATAAGCTTTTAGTCATTGTCAGATTCACTCTCATTTGCCAGGCAAGTTATCTTAAGTCTTGAAACAGGCACCTTAACACAAGGTCTGACGGCTGCTGGAGAACAGCAATCCTTGCTAATGCCACACCTGTGCAAGATAACCCTGAGAGAGTGCTAGACGTGACTCCAGGGTGGCTGGGTTGTATCAGCATATGCGCAGGTGCAAACTGTGGGGGAATTAAGGCTCTTCGTAGTTCAGTCCTTTCTTTTAAGGGAGTGAGAACATACAGTCTCCTTTTCCCATTCCCTTTTATGTGGGTTTTGGAAGAATTTGGAGGCAGCAGCTCTCAACTGCAAAAGGAGTCTTGCTTATGGAACCTTGATGGCCACCTTTGAGTGGATGATATACATATATATGTATATATGCAGTTTTCCTGCTGTTTCTGGTCCTGTGAATGACCCCCCTCATGGGACAATCTTATTTGTTGCCTTTCAAAGCTTGGATAGAAACCATGGCATAAGGTAACTCAGTGTTGTCAGATTTTAGTGGTTCTTCATGTGCCTCACAGCAGAGAACGGGGGTCTGCCAGGTGCTTACAGAGGCCAGGTGGCAACTTGAGCTCTTACCTTTTATACTGAGATGCAGTTAGGTATTTAACAGTCTTGGAGTTTTAGCATGGATTCATGTGCTTGTTTTTACTGGTTGGAAGTTCAGGTCAGGCTATTCTTTATAAGTTAAAGGAGTTAGCAATGTGATAGGAAAAGAAATACCAAGATTAGGGCCAGATGACCTTCAAGCTAATTCAACAGGGTGTGGAATTGTGATTAGAATTGTTATTTGTGGCCACAATGTAAGGTATCGATTGGATTCTGAATTATTTTGACTATCTTGTTTGTGTCTTTTAACAATAATAGAATTTCCTATCAGCCTGTGGTCAGTAGGAGTGGAAATAAGAAGTAAAGGCAACGATGAGGTTTTAAAGCCTCTGACTCACTAGCTGCTACCCTTTTAGGCTTCAGTGCACAGCAGAGCATGTTCCTTAGAGACAAATCACCTTTTTCCTCTTTTGTAGCTGTTTCAATTTGACAAGAGTTCTTCTGAGACTGTGTTTATGTGCGAAATGGCTATAGTTCAGGAAGGGAGAGGAAATTTTTTGTTAATTTCTAAAGGCAGTGAACTCTGTGGTCATTCACACCTTTCTCAAGAGTGAGTTACATGGCTTTGTGGATGCCATGAAGGGTACTGGTTTCTCCTGGGGTAGACTCTTAGTTTTGATAGCATGCAGCTGTGGTCCTTGGGTAAAAAAGCCCTCAGTAAGTGGTATAGATATTATAGATGCCTTTGTTTCTCTGCTCTTCATTGAGAGAGAGACTCAGACTTCCACCCAGTTGTGTTCAGTGCAGAGCTGAGAGATGGAGCCTAGAGCAACATCCCTGGGCAACATCCTAAAGAGGGTCTCCTCTCCATCCAGTGAAGATGTGTTTCTCTCCACTGACAGTATGACTAGAAGTCCAGGTCAATAATTTAAGAGCTCAGAGTTGGGCAGTGCATGTACATCCTGCCCTTCATCCACTTGCAGGCATGTCCAGGTTCATTTTGAGCTGCTGCTTGTGATGAACATTGCTCTAGGGTCCTGTGCTTAAAGGAGTGAGGGCACAGGAAGAGCAAGGGGCCTGTGAAGTCGTGAAAGAGTCATTTTCATATGACTGAAAGACTTTTTCTTCCCTTTTCCCTATTTTTCCCTACAGTCTGTGGACTGTTTTTATCTTTCATTTGTGTACTAATGGTAATGGCCATTGGCATTTACATGGGAAAGAAGGAAACACCCACATTTCATATGGCACCGAGCAAAAGCAGCTCAGGGTTTGGATTTTAATAATGTTGGTTAAAGAAGTGTCTGTGCATAGTTCTTTATAAGCTATTGAGAATATTTCTTTTTAAAATATTTTTCTTCAATGTAGCTACTTTGAGATGGCTTTTATTTATTCTTCATCTATGACTGCACTGATGTTGAGCTTCTCATTTTTTTTTTCTAGAAAATATAGTAGAGGACTATTCTGTTTATTTGGAGAAAAGCAGTATATTCCTGACTATTAGGCTGAAATAAAGCAATGAATAACATTGTTTAGAACTTTGCATAAAAGCAAAGTTTGTCAGTGTGAGACACGGTATGGTGAATGATTATTGAATAGCAAGGCCAGAAAGAAGGTTTTCCTTGGGTCTGTTGGGTAAAGACTTGCTTAAAAAGAAAAAAAAAGAAAGAAAAAAACCTTATTTTAAAATAGCATAATAAGGAATTTTTCGCATTCAATGTAAATTAATTTCTCTTGTTAATCTTAACAGTTATCTATAGGAACATGGTGTTTTATGACACTTAATTTGGAGTTAAGTGGTTTTGTTTTTACTTAAAACAATGTCTTCTGGATTTATAATATTTTCACTGTGTGCATTTTCTGTTAAAACCGAATAGAATGGCACTTCCTTTGTTTTCTCTCTTTTTTTTTCTTATTGTGCATTTTGGATGTGTACCCTCTAACTTCTTTCTGTTTATTTTGGCCTCTGGCTGCCATGTAATGGGGGATCAAGCTTAAAATGGTTTCAAGAGACCATTTCTTCATGCGAAGATTCTCCAGGGCTGCCAGGAATAACCAACAATTAATGCAAGTACTGTTCTAATACTTGTTTGGAGTTGAGTCACACTGATGTTTGTAGCATGAATTTGTAGCACAGGAAAAACAAACACTGTGTGCTTGGCACCAGACAGCTTCAGGTTGGAAGAACCATAAGGGAGATGTAAGTGGGTGAAACCCAGGAGGAGGTAGTAAATAAAACAAGACTGGATGGTAATCAGTGTTTGGTATGAGAGAATTAATCTGAGGAGGTGTTGAAGCAAAGGAAAACAAAAACAAAGTCAAAAGTATGCTTGAGACCATATGTGAAGGTTGACGGTTATTTGGTTTGAAATGTATTAGGAAAGCAAGCAGAGATGAACCTGTGGTTTCAGCTGAAAATAAAGTACCTAGCATGTGGCTGAGGGAGGGCAGAGTAATGAACCTCTCATTTTATTGAGCTGCATGAGTTGGATAAACAACTTGTAAATAAATTTGAAACAAGCATTACCCCATTTTAAGGAACAGTAGCTTTTAAAAGTGAAACTTATGATGCTCATTGTGTTCCTTGATTGCTTGGCTGAAGATGAATGGCTGGATTTTGCTCTTTGAGATCATAAAGCTGCATTATGTGTTATCCTGAAATTAGGGGAAAGGCATAACCAACAGGTACAAAGCGTAGGAGTTTCACAGTCTGGGAATAACTGTGATAATGGAGAGACTCAGAAAAATGCTTTAACTTCTAGACAGTGTTTTACTGTTTGCTTACAGAGAGCAAGTATAGTCTCACTGCTGCAACAGTGGAAACCATGAAAACCACCAAGGCTCAGATAGAAAACCTGTGATTAATTTTATTATCTTAATAATCATGTAGTGATTCACAGAAAGTGCCAGGGATTTTTTCCCATTTCAAATGGATTGCTATTTTACATTCTAAGTAATAAAGCTGAAATGATTTGTAACAGAGCTCAGCTGAACTAGATGGGTCTACACCAGCAGAGGATTTGTTCCAGTTTCCTCTTCTGTATTCGTTCAAACAATTGGGAAACTGTTATTTTCATGATGTAATGCACTGGTTGTTTTAAGAGCTAATTCCCAAACAACGTGCTAATTGGCCTGAAATAGTGCAGTGTGTGTGGTGCCCCCTTGGGATTTGAAGTTACAGACGATCCTATTTGTTAGTGGCTTCAGAAATTAAACCTCTCATGAGTGTTCTAACTGTGCTTTTGTAAGGACTGAGTGAATAAGTGCATGATAGTTCGAAACGCAGTGTTCAGAGCAATTGTTCTGTATTACATGATTGCTGGGCAAATTAGACTTGCAGTGGAAATTTCCTTGCAGGCTACTGTGCTGAAGTTTTCAGCTCACCAGCATACGGTCACAAAGATGTGATAGAAGGTATGACATATACCCTGGTCTAATTTTGCAGTAAACTAGAAACCATTTAGCAACTTCTAATGGAAAAGCAAGACATACTTAGGAAGAGGAGTGCAACATATAAACAGAGGCTTAAAACTTATGAATTGAATTACATTTCACGTAATTTGTCTGTATGTTCTATTGCCAGGGTGCTATGCTTTTATATTGACACTGCTTTATGACATTGCTGAGTGGTGGAAGAGGAGTTGGAAAGAGTTTTGACTTTTTACAGCTTTGTAAATGATGGTGAACAATTCAGCAGTTTGGAATTTAGATTGACAATTTTAACTGGATGTGCCTGAGCAGCTCATCACGGACACAAAATTGATTAAGATCTTGCTACCTCCCCACCTGCCCTCCCTCATTTAGGCTTCTGCATCAACTTGATTAGCTGAACAACTCTGTTCCTAATTTTTCAGATTTGCTCAGGGTGTCTCCAGAGTAAGGGAGATGATATTGTGCTGGATTTCATTTGATCCGTCTCAGTGGTTTCATGACTGTGAGAACAGGGATGTGTTTTGTTTTCAAATTAAAGGTTGTGTTTTTGTGTGGTGAGGTCCCAAACTCAAGGAGAAATTTCTGCAGTGATTTCTACAGTCAGCTAAAACCTACTGAGTGGTTGTGGGCCAAGATCAATGGTTGCATTCCTGCTGCTGAGACTCTCCTGCCTTGGGACTCATCTCTGGGCTGAGTCTACCATGAGACACATGGAAGGTATAAAACTCGTGGGTAAGTAGATGTTTTACTGATGAATAATGATTCAATTACATAACTTAACTATAATACCTGCTAATGGGAGTGAAGTGCAGAGCAAAAGAGGCATTGTAGGCCAGTATATGTGAAATGTGAATTAATTCAAACCATGTAGAGAACATTGGAGACTTCTGCAGTATTTTTGTGAGCGTTATATGTGCCTCATTTTAATTGATTGATGTTATTCTGCCAAGCTGCATGAAATTAAATAAAAGGAAACTTACAATGGAACAAACAGGAAATGAAATAATAACTGGAGTAAGATGTCTCTGGAGAGAATGGCAAGGGATTTGCAGTAATATTTGAGAAGTTATTAGATGTGAGAGTCCCACCTGTGTGCTCCAGCAGCCTTGTTTTTCTTATACCCATATAAAACCATATAAGCTACATCATGGAGAGAAGTGAAGGTGGGAAAGCCTGCATGCATGAGAAGCAGAGGCTGGATGCAGAGGCATTTGGAGAGGGATATAGAAGGAATGTTATGCTATATTTCTTCCCCTCTCTCTGTACCCCTCACCACAGCAAGTTTGGATTGGGTGGGACATAACCACAACAACTGACAAAACAATAATTTGTGAGTATTTGAGTCAATGAAGTGTGGTCTCCTACAGGGTTTTCTCCACCTATTCACTGAAGTTGATGCCCATCATCCACCACTCCCCAGCTGCCCTTATACTTCAGTACCTCTAATTTTCCTCTTGCTGCTCACAATTACTTGCAGCCTCCTGTTCTATCCCTGAAATCATGGAGCAGTATTCCAGCTCTGCTTCCTTGAATTCTGTTGGCCCTGTGTTGTAGGTGATTGAACTCATGCTAGGCTCAGAATTTACTAGAGGAACACTGTCAAACAGCATGGTCTGTTTTTTAGCCAGTTTGGGAGAGAGGCTAGTTTTGGCTAACTTGGTTTATTGTGGGCAAGAGCTTCTTGCTGTGCAGTCACCAGCAGCAATAAAGACTTTTTTGGTTCCATCTTCTGTACTGTGTGGGTACTGCCGTCATTGTTAAGCTGTTTCCTCCAGTGCTGCTTCACCTCTAGCCTTGCCATCAAAAATGGAAGCACTTGCAGAGGCTATTCATCGTTACATTTACTGTTACACTGCCTAACCCTGGTCAAATGGGAGAAATTTGTCCCTTCATAAGTGGAATTTTAGTGTAATATGTATTGGCCAGCCTTGGTCCTTCTTTAGTGTGTAGACTTTGCAGTACTGCAGTTTGGTCAAAGCAGTGTGTTCAGTATGCTACTGTGATTTCAGGTATGCAGAAAGAACCAGTCTGCTGGTCACCAGGCTGGCATATACTATCAGTTTTTGGAACACAATGTTTGCATCTTAGTCAATGTGCCTTTTTTTCCCCCCACTTAATACATTAGCACAGTTAGCATTTTTGCTGACTGTGGCTCCCACTGGAGCTGATTGAGCTGGTATTTCTGTTCTCTGAGCCTTGCTTGTGGTTTCCATAAAGCTGAAAGTAGTTCTTGGTGCTGATTATGTTTTTTTCTGGCCGAAAATTTCATCCCAATTTAATCTGTACCAGATAACCCTTCTTGGGTTTATTGAATGTTTTCCAAAATTAAAAAGAAAGCATTCTCTGTGAAGTTTTCTTAATTTGAAATAGTCTGCGATGTTTCTGCTAGAGTAAACACCTTTTGCTCTACATGTAGTCAGTTTTTTGAAGTGAGTTTGGTAGGGAACTCAGGGCATCAAAATAATTTGGCTTATTGAACTGTAAGATGGGAATAGTCTTTTTCTGTCAGGCCTGGGAGCTCCCTCCTGGTAAGCTGTAGTAAACTCCTAAATATTAGTATTGAAATTTTTCACACCATCTGCCTTTTTATTTGATATCTCATCAAAATGTTTGGGGTTATTTTTAAAAATGAATGCGTGGGGAAAATAATGTATTGCTTTGTCGCTTGCAAAAGCCCCTTCTGTCATGGCATTGCAGGGTAAGTTTGGCAGAAGTCGGCATTTTTAGAGGAAAACGTTCTGCTGCTTTTATTTAATTCTTGCCAAGTTTGGAAGTCTCTGAAAAATATGTGTCAGTAATAAAATTCTGGAAGCTCACCTGTCATCTCTGTGCAATTACAGAGCGGATGTCCCATCCTGGCTGAGCAAGCAGGAATGTTGCAGCCCAGGGTTACAGTGTGTTTGAACAGACCTCCTTCCCTAAGCAGCGCCTTGCTGCTGCAGGCTCAGGTTAATCCACATCCTGAAACAGAAAAGGAGCTGCTGTTTCCAAAGTACCCAGTGACCAGCAGTTTATTTAAATGCAGATGAAACACATGCCAGGCTGTGTCAGTAGGTGGAAAGAGGGAAGGAAGCAGGAGGAATTTGGACATGGGCCCTGGTGACTCAGATAGGAAAGGGAGTTACCTGGGAAAATAGGAGTTCTACTGGAAGATGCTGTGGTTGCTCAGAGATGTGTCTGAAACTCTTTTTTAGGTTCTCAAGACTTATCCTTCCCTGGTTTCTCTAAAGAGCTACATGAGCATGAGGAAAGAATCCCTGTGAGAGCCCAAAGTCTGTCTTTGGAGCAGGGGCTGGGCACCAGGTTTTGCATGTTGGTTTCTGCTGATCTGCATAGCACAAACCCTGCCACCACACGTGCATTTGGAGCTCTGTCACGCAGAGATTAGCATCTGTTGGCACTGAGATTGAGACAATGTTTGTACTTTTTGTCTTGTAAAATGTTGCGGTGTGATGTAATAGCCTGTTTCAGCTATCCCAGTTCTTTCCCCAGGTGTGCCAACAACCTCTCCCTTCCCCTCCCTTGCCCCCTGCTGACTGCTGTCCGTCAGTCCTGGCATTCCAGAAGGGCTCGGGTGATTGGCAGAGTTCCAAAGGTGCCTCTCAGCCCTGGGGACACTGGGCCATCCCGGTGTCATTTGTCCCCTGAGGCTCCCCCCTTACCTGGTCGGGGGGATCCCTGCCCCTTCCCTCCCCCTCTCCCCGGGGTTCAGGGACACAGCAGCCACGCGGTTCATTGTTCTGTGGGAGCTGCTGCTGCGTTCAGAGGCCTGTGGGCCAGGAATAAAGCTCTGGATCGAAACCCTCCAGCAGAACCCGACTCCTTTCCTTCACCTCACCTAAAGCCTCTCCACCAGAGGCAAACCTGAGCTCCTGCGTGCCTGGACTTGTCCCAAGCGCCAGCTGCAGCATCCAGCCAGCCAAAGGTGTCTCTGAGGAGAAACCACCACAGCTGCTGCCCTTGGTCAAGCAGCAAGGCCAGACGAGCCCAGGCACGTTCCATCTGGCTATATTGGGATTTAATTCCAATATAGTAAAATGTTCACGTGTACCTTATTTGAGCTTTGATTTTATATATATATATATATATATATTTGCTTCATTCTTGCATTGTTTTGGGAGAACAAGTTGTTATTAGTAGATGTAAACCTGAGACATGTTTTAAATAGGATGAAGGTTATTCAAAATAGGAATTGTCTTGAGGATTTTTTTCTTATATCTTCAAATATTAACTCTTTGATTAATATTTTATGTGATTGAGTTCGTAGTATGAATTTTACCAGCTCATATAGAAGGCAGCAAATACAAATTGTGGGATCTAACAGCTGAACAGATTAACAGCTTTAAATTGCCTCTACACTGCTGTGCTAGACATCAGTTTCACAGACTACCCTCATGGATCCTGCCTACCTGCTAAGCCTCACTGCTTCATCATTTCTAACCATGGCTGCTTCATTTCTAACCATGTCTGGTAAAGAAAGCCTTGAGACTTTACTGGGGCTCCTGTCAGGAGCCATATGTATACCTAATAAGTCACAGTCCTGGAGGGCTTGCCACCTGAATGGAGAAAGACATAGCAGGTAAGTGGCACACTCAAGCAGAGGAGGCAAGAGTGGGATGGCTTGGTCAGATGTGGTTTGGTGGGCAGTGCTACCCCATCAGCAGGTTCAGTCTCTGCTGACAGTGTCAGGTGCAACATACAGTCCTCTGCAGGTGAAGCTTCTCCTCAGAAATGGCTTGGCTTCCTCCTCATGTTAGTCAAACAATTCCCTATGGTTCCCTTTACTGAAAAGTTGCTCTAGAACCAAACCCTTTGGCAGTCAAATTCTTGTTATTTTTAGTTTAAAGTAATTTTTCCCATGTTAACAAATGGCCATGCATTCCTTGTTGTCCTCTGGTTTGAAGGATGGTTTTGTGTTTTTCATTTTGGCTTAGACAAATCAGTGTTTCTTACACGAAAAGACATAGCATTTACCTTATGAGCATGCTTACAGTAGAGTTGTTGCTGCAAGTGTGCCTCTATAGACACACCTGACATACTTTGAGCTTCCTCACTGACAGACTTAGCAACATCGTTGCCACAGTTTAAAGGTCAGTACCAGCTGACCAGATTCATTTTGAGTATTCTAGTTTTTGGAATTTTTAATAGAACCTAGAGATTTCTGGAGATTGAAGACCTAAGTCTGCTGCAGAAAACTTGTGGTCTTTAGAATTTTTAGATTCTTCTTTAGAATTCTTTAGATTCACCTCAAGCCTCTGGCCAATGTCAGGGCCCCTCTCCAAAACAGTTCTGAAAGCAACATCAGTTCTCTTGGCTGCACTTTCCTGGTCTCAGGATGGAGCCACAGTGATTGTTTGGAGTCATCGTGCACTCACAGTTCTTACAGGCACTGCATCTTGCCCTGCTAAACCTTGTTTTGTCTCCATTGACATGCTTTTCTTCACTCCTGATGTTCAACTCTATCTTGAAAGACTACTTTGAAGGAACTTCCTTAATAATGATCTTTCTGCCTGGTAATTTCCCTTTGCTCTTGTTTATCTTTTAAATAGTTTATCTGATTTATACATCTTATACTTTTGCTGACTTTTCCCACTTTTTCCAGTTTAGCCTATGGAGTACTTTGCCAAATGATTCATTAAAATCCAAACAAATTGCATTCACATTTTTTGTGGGAATGAAATAGAAAAGATACATTTTGGACTAGTATGATATAATCAGTCTTCTGTAATGTATTTGATATGCTTTTGTTTTCCATTCTTTTGTCAAGATCAGTGTGCTATCTGTAGATGACTGATGTGTCTGTGCTACCAGAATGACTTTTTTCCCCTCTTTCCTTCCAAGTATAAACACCATATTTGGCTTTCTTCAGCCATGTGGTACTCTCTCATTTGATGGATTTATTTAATATCTGTGCCATCAGACTTAAAATTTCATGTACCAGTTCATTTGGTGTTCTGTGATTAAGATGGTTCTGCCACCCAGTCTTGACAGCAATAAGCTCTTTGGATTTTGCTTCTATCTCAGTAATTTCTATCCCTGAGAACTCATTCTTATTAGCTGTCATGTGTCTGCTCCACTGTTCAGTATCTGTTTGGGATTTTGAAAATGAGTGGAGATAGTAATTTCTTTTGGGAGGTATGTGTACTTTTAACATGAAGTCTGCCTACTCCAGTGAAGAACTTAATGATTCTTTCATGTGCTTGCTGTGGTAATTTCTTTGCTGTTGTGGGTTTTTGTTTTATTGGCAATTTTTTTTTGTTTGTTTCTTTTCATATTTAAAATGTGTCTGAAGTACTGTCTCATTCTCTGTATTCTCTTAGCAGTCTGGTCCATCTTCAGCAACACTGCTGCTGTTATCTGAGTTTTGGGACAGCAGAACACATTCAGCAGTTACAGTTTTCATTGTGTAAGACCTCTTTTGACTGTTTCTCCTTGAAGTTATCTTGTGCTGGACCCCTCTCTTACCAGACTTTCTGCCCTTGGGGTAAAAGCTGTTATATATATATATACTCTGTCACTGCTTCCTTCAAGTAATTCAGCATCACTGCACATGTCTTGAAGGGTCTCTGCTTTTTTTAGTGACTTTGTGGAAGTAAAGGATTGTGGGAGAGCAGGATGATGTAGGTTGTCTTTCAAACAATAAAAGAGGAGACAATAAAAGCATATATATATATCTGTAAAAAGTACTATGGACTGTAGGTACAATATCTAATTAATCTGAAGCTATATACTTTTTAGTATTGGGCCTTTTGTCCCCTACTGAGGAAGAGGCTCAATATTTCTGAAGTATTCCAGAGTAATTCCATTGCCAGTGACACAGATCATAAAACAAACCCCAGAGTTTTACAGGGGTTTTCTTGGGGAGAATTTAAATTGATCTATCTTTCTGGTTTCTTTTAGAAGTCTAGCAATTAGGAGCTTTGCAGACTTTCAGCTTTTTCTTTCTGAAGATAGTTCACATAACAAAGAGTGACCCAGTCTTGGAGTGGGTGCAGAAGCAGCGTGGGTTTTGAAAAATTTTAGCCAGCTCTAATTGCTCCATGCCAAGGATGTTACTGTACAGTGAGTTTTTGAATTCATATAAACCAATTAAATTCTGTGTGGACAATTTGGGCTCTTTGTTATCTTCTGAAAAAAATTGAAACTGCAAAGCAGCAGGGATGTATTTTTAGTTTTCTTCTAGTGCTTCTGTGGGGCACAAGAATTAAATAAGGGCACCTTGCTTAAAAGGGCACAGATAAAATTGTACGTGGTGTGCTGCCATTGCTAGCTTTACTCAAAGATCCGTGTCTGCTGCCACGTGTAAGATGCACTTGCTGTGAACCCTCCACCTGACAAACTGTAGCACTCTGGAAGCTAAAGCAGCTTGTGACCTGAGGAGATAGTGCTGAGGGGTGAAGGAAGATGTCAACATCTTTTGTCCTGGTGCAGGGATACAGACGAGTTCAAGCTGCCAGTGTGTGATCAGACCACAAAAGACTGTAAGCAGGGCTGGCCTTGTGAAGAGCCTGCTCAGTTCTGGCAGGGGTTGGTAGCACCAGTGCTGTGATATTCAGACTGAGCTATAAGCCCTTCTGGAGGCATCTCAGCAGTACTGCTGCTTCTGGGCATTGCCAGAGCATGTGGGTCTGACAGGGCCACGCTGGCTCCACAAAGAGCTGCTTGGCTTTTGAACGTGTTCATTAGGTTGGAGCACTAGACTTGAAACAAATCCAGATTTTCATGCTATGCTAATGCCAAGTTAGCCAGTCTTCCTAGAACTGGAGTGTTAAAGTGCAGATCCACTGGTGTCTTTGTAAGCATCAGAACCAACCTATTAGGACTAAATGAGGGCAGAATCCGAGCTGACTCTGTGTGCCTTGTAGTTTTGCTCAGAAAGCGACAGCTTTTGTTCCATAAAGGTTTGGTACCCTGGTACTGTAATCTCAGTTTAAAAAAAAATTAATTCCCAAAGTAACCAGCTGGGGAAAGCAGCATTCCCAGGGCCAACTGCAGACACTGTAACTCAAAGGTAGGTTGGATTAGCTGGAACTACATATGCAGCAGGTGGCTGTTTCACCTTGCCAAGGCTGGTGTATGTCTTTGTGTGATGGCATTTTTTTAAGATGACACTCAGCATGTTCTGGCAGGTAAGGGGGAGCCTATAGCGAGAGCTTTAAGCTACATGTTTTTAGCTATCTGTTTACTAACTATTTGGGAAAGGAATAAATGTTTTATTATGTGTGTCTGTACCATGATGATCTTATAAAAAATTCTAAGTAGGCTTCAAGCATTCTGCTGCTTGCTTACTGGGACCCGGCAGGACTAAGTAAGAATTTGCCTGTTTTTTCACTGTAGATGCAATCCTAGATGTCTTTCTATATTGAGAATCATCACAGAAAGCAAATTTAACTAGGTCCCTGCTACTGCAGGTCCTCCGTGCCCATTTGGCAGTGTTCTGGATTCCTGACTCTTGTTCCTCAATAGATTTGTGTCTTCTACTGTTCTGCTCTACAACTGGAGATTTTTTTAGGGTGTTTGGGAAGTCTTAAGTCTGTCCTGAATCTGAGCATAAAGAGTAGATGATTGTGAATGCAGAAAAAATGCAGTTACTTGTTTTCCATTTGAGTATCAGAATGCGGTTTCAGCATGTCATGCCATACCCCTTCAGGCATGAGTTGACATCCTTAGTAAGTTTTTAATTTTTTTTTTTATGTCCATACTGCCTCAGTTTCAAGTGGACTAAATTTTAGCCACTCTTCTCAGCCAAAACTATAAAACCAATTAGTTGTCCCTCTGGATGATTAGGTCAGACATGTTAGGGAAACATGATGGGAAATTGTCACTGTGAGTGCTGCAGCACTCATCATCTTTGTGTGTGCATTGACAGAAATGGGTGTCCAGGAAAAACAATACCTTTAAGAGCTCTTGGTTGAAAATATTACCTTTACAGGTGTCTGTAACTGTCTCTTGCTGTGAAGAAAGACATTTGAAGTAACTGCAATTCTTCCATTTTCAGACACTGAAACTATGGAAGACAATTAGATTTCATAGTTGGCTTATTTTTTTTCCTCTGTTAGTGGGAGGAAATGGTGGAGCAGTTTTGTAAACTGAGCTAATGCTCAGTTTCTGGAGTGGCACTGGATTTGATAAAAAACCTTATCAGAAATCCTGCAGTTTAACTCTGCAGGATTCAATAGAACTATGAGGTTGATTATGTAAAAGGTATTTGAAAAGCTGGAGAGGATGAACAGCAATGTTTACTCTCTTTCATTAAAGAAGAATCAACAGCAGGATGCAGAACTTAGTGTTTTGCAATTCAGAAGTTTCAGGCTATGGTAATAAATTAGAAGATCAAATTACAGCAGTGCTTTGATTTAAAAAACCAAAACAAAAAACCCACCCAAACCATAAGGAAAAGTGGTAGTATTGGATATCATAATTTCTTTTGCCTGAAAAATATCACTTTGATATATAAACAGTATCATTTATGAAAGAGAAGTTGCTGAGTTGTATTTATATTAGTGTGAAAATTTAATTTCTCTCCCAGGTTGTTTACTGGAGGCCATCACAGTTAGTACAAGCAGCTATGTGTGTGTGATAATGACTAATAGGGTGGCTGTTGATGGTATTGAATGTCTTAAAGCTGTTAGTTTAAATGCTTAAGGTTTATTATTAAAAATGAGGAATTAGATTCTTAAATAGATAACATACATAACCTCAAGAAAATTAAATATAACATATTGGAGTCTTAGGGAAGCTTAAACTAAAATTGTCTGCCAGCAAGTTTTTTTTACAAATCAGATTAGCTCTTAGTTGAGGTCTCTGCTCTATAATGTTTGGATTGCCAGAGACCATGGGGAATATCTCCTTCCTTTGTAATTAAGTTGAACAGTCATGTTTATGTTACATCTTTGAAAGCCCCTCTTTAAAGGCACGTAAGAGAGCCCCCTTTAGCAAGGGAAATGCTGTAGGCAAATGCAGTGGATATTGATACAAATATATGCTGTTTAATGAAGAAATCTTAGAGACCGAAGTTTAACAACAGCAGAGGTGAAATGAGAAAGACTTGGGCAAGTGCGCCAACCTAAAACCTACATAATTGATCATGATATGAGCTCAATAAATAAAGGTTAAGAAACACAAAATCTCATAAAGCAATGTCTCTGAAGTGGCTGGAACAGAGTGGGTAATTATTCACGGGCCTGTGATCTCTCCAGCACAAACAGTTCTGTGCTGTACTGAGGTCAGTGCTGCTTAGCCTTTTGCAGTGCTTCTGCTGTAAATGCAGTTGAGAAATTGTGGTTATATTGTGAAGATGAGTGGATTTTAAATTCAGGAAACTTTCTCCCTCATCCCTAAGAGCCAAAATGAAGTGGCTTTCTTCATGGTCCTATTTCAAAAGAGGTAACTCTTCTGCTGCTCCTTAGCATCCCCAGAGCTTTATTGTTATATCACAAGGGTTGTTTTCCTCTCTTGCCCACTCTAATCTGTAATTCCTTTGGGGGTGATGTCGCATTGTTTGATTTTTAGCTGAGATTTGAGACTTTGATATACTGTTCAATCTCTGTCTCTTTCCAAGAACTTCCAGATGTTTGGCATTGCTCTGGGTGTCCCTGGAGAGTTTTGAAGGTGATGAGCAGCAGTGGTGGTCTCTGTGAGAAGGGCCCAGAGGCTGCTCCAAGCTGGACATAGCCAGCTCCAGTGGATTCACCACAGGATACAGTAGAGCCCATCAGCCACGAGTGTGGCACCTCTGTGAAACCTATTTTAAAAAGGGGCAAAAAATGCTGGACAGGAAAAGGAGGAGGGGGAAAAGTGTGACAAACAGTAGAGGGAAACAGAGGTCAGAGAAGGAAGAGGAGAAAGAGGTGTTTTCTGATACCTTAGCAGATGCTGTAGCCTGAGGAGGAGCCCACACTGCAGACAAATTTTTTCCTTAAAAACAGCAGCCTTTGGGAAGAGGGTGGGCTGGAGCAAGGGAGAAGAGCAAAGAGTGAATGGGTGGTAGAGAGGAACCCTTGTGTACTGACTGTAATGCCCATTTCCCCTGTGCTGCTCAGGGGGTGGAGGAGTGTGAGGAGTGAAATGGAGTCTGGAATGGAAAGGAGGAAGGATGTTGCTTTAATATTTGTCTGTGTTTCCCTTGACAATAAATGGAAGGAGTTTTCGTCTGTCAAATCTGTCTTGCCTGTGAAGGTAATTGGTGAGCAATACCTCTGCCTTTACCTCCACCCACAAGCTTTGTCATCCTATTTTCTCCCCCTTTTCTGCTGAAGAGGAGTGAGCAAGCAGCTAGGTGGGTATTTGGCTATTTGCCGAGGTTTCTCCAGTACTTTATGCTTGGGTCTTTATGGTTTCTCCAGTACTTTTTGGTGGGTCAAGAGGTACATACTGGTCTACCTTCTAATAACAAGAAACTTTAGCTGTGCATTATGCCACTGCTTTGCTGTTAGGCACAAATATTCTGTGAAAAGCAATAGGAGCAGAGACCTAGTTGGTTCTTAAAAAATTATACTATGAAATAGACTTGTAGAATTTTAAATTTCAATACATGTTATTTTATCTGGAATTTTGATTATCTCTATTGTCTCTTATCTTCCCTCTTTACTGGGTAGTGAGTTCAGTGGCCAGGCAGGGAAGGGCTGTGGGGTGAAAAAAATTCTACTGTAAAGTCTCTCTGACTTCAGTGAGCTTATGGAAGCATTAACCCTACGAGAGTCTCTTTGCATGGTTGGATCTTTGATTTTAACAAGTATTTATCTTGAATTCAGTATCAAGCCAGGAGAGACATTAGGGGGTTTGCAACATGAAACAGATGGCTGTTTCTTTGGAGGAAGCTAGTCTGAGAATTGAAACCCAGTCTAATTAAGCAGTTGACAGGTTGAATCTCTCATCTTTTCTGGGCAGGCTGCAGCAAAATTAAAAATGCGAGTCCTGGAAATAGTTAATTAAAAGCATCATTTTGGCCATGCAAGTTGCTTCATTGAACTGAATAGGATTTCTCCAGCAATCAGTCACCTGTGCTGAAGTGTTTCCAGGGTTTGCATTTTTCATCTGTGAAGATCTAGACTAAGGTTCCTCAAGCTCAGGGAGTCTAATTTTTGTTGACTTTGTGATATTGAAAGCCCTAAAGTCACAGTACTGAGACATACATAAACACTTCATCCCCACAAACTTCCACAGCTTAAGTTTTTTTTTAACTACTCAGCTGCTGAGGTTCTACCCTTAACCCTAGAGAAGAACTGTTGAGGTTCTTCCCTCCTACCCTTAGATCCTGGGTGTGCAGGTTTTTAAAGGCGTCTTTGTTTTTATCAGGACTTTCATAGGCACCAGGATAGGTGAATTATGTAGCCACTAGTTATTTCAAAGAGGATAGTTTCAATTACTAGAAGTGCTTATAATACCCTCCAGGTTCCTCTATATCTCCTGAGCTCAGTGAAAAGTTTGAAATCAGATAAAACCTAAGTAATTTCAATTGTTTTGTGGAGATCTGATTTTGAAACATATCTGAAAATGTTTGTTGAGGCAGAATAAGTGTTGCTACACTTTGGGGCAAGGGTAGGCAGTTTGCTCAGAGCAGGAAGAAGTTACAGTGCAGAAGGAGGATGAAAAGCACATGAACTTGTCTTTTCTGTTCTTCTTTGCCTTTAAAAAACCCAGGTATCCATTAAAATACATCAGGTTTTATCTTCCTCATTTTGAAATCTACGAATTTAAAGTGATGACACTTGAACCTTTTCCTCCTACTTTCAGTCCTGGAAATACCTGTTGGAAGGACCATTTCTCCTTCATGTTGCAGAAAACAGAATGACAGTAGCACTTAACATTTTCCATCTCCATGAAGAAACTTCAGCATTTCTCCCTCTCATATTATGGATGATTGTCATGGGTAAAGTGGAGATTGAGGTTTGCTGAATTATAAAATGCAGCTGTTTGATCTTGTATGTAGTGGATCAAAAAGAGCCATTTCTCATTATTTTGTGCTTTTCTCGACACATTTTGGTGCAGCTGAAATGTGCTATTACTATGAGAACTATGGAGGAAGCCATAGGTTTTCTGTCCTCTGGCAGTATGTGTAAAATAAAAATGAAGCATTAAAATTAGGATGTGGTGGTATATATTCAAATCTCTAAAGATTTCGTTTTGAATAAGTCCATTTCAAATTGTCTCTAAGAACATAAAGACATTTTAAAATGTGGTTCCTATTTACCTCTGCTCATTTCTTTTATTAAAAGTTGTTGGTTAACATTGTAATTCATAGTTTGTTGATAAAACACTTGAGAATGTTCTGCAGTGCTTTCCACAGTTTAACAAAACAGAATTTAAGGCATTGCTAAAGGACTGGTATCTCTCTCTAGAGCAATGAGGGGAGAATTACTGCAAAGACATGCCGTGTTCAAGTACACAGCCTTCTTGGTGAAGTGCTTGTATATCTGATAGAGTTCTGATACATTACTTCATCTCACTTTTGTTTTTATAAATGTCTCTTTCTTGGTGCTTAGTTCTTCTAAATGTGAGATGTAGGAAATGGAACAGATGTTTGTATAACTACTTATTGAGCTCATAGAAGAAATGCATGAAGTGATATTTTCATTGTTATAATGAAACTATAATTACATTTGCTTGTGAGGTTTGAATTGGGTTCTTAACAGGAGCATGTTCAACAGGCAAAAAAATATTAAATGGCATAAAACATCATGTGATATTCGAATAATGAAAAATGTATCACTTAGCAGTGTTTGCATTATTCAGAGTTATACACATACAAGTGTCTGCTCTAATCCCTTGCTGGTATGTTGTCTTGGTAACCAGCTACCTGCACACCTGCTCAGCGTCTGCAAGTGAGGGAAAATGGATGGTTATTGGCCACAAATATATTGAAATGGAATATAAAAATCCAGCAGAATGTTAATATTTAATAAGACTGTGCCTTCAAACTTCAGTGTTCTAGCTAGTCTCTAGCAGCAAGTTTTATACCTGAACAAAAAGAGATTTGACATCATTTGTGTTCTTTCTGTAAAGCAAGGAGAAGTCAAATTCAAATTTGTACCCAAAGTTCCTATAACACAAAGACGAATGTAAGCTGTATGTATATTAAAAACAGTGTTAGTCTAGTGAGAGTCTATTTTCTATTGAGTAGCTACTTTGGAGTACTTAATAACTGTGGAGGAATGAATCACTTTTCAGAAAACTTCCTGTTTGCCACTGAACTGAGCTATCAGTTCCATACAGGTACGTGGACCTGAGAACCAGAAATGGGTGGCAGGGGCCTGTGGGGAGGGGGGCAGGTAGATAGAATGCTGTTAGTATTGGACCTGAAAATACCCTCTGCTTTGGCTGAACTTCACTGGCAGAGTTTTACCTTAACTGGGCATGAAATGGAACTTAACACTGGGATTTTAAGAGCTGGTAAAGAAGGCGTAAAGGCTCGTATGGGTATTTTTATTTTTCAACTCCAACTTTATGAATCACTTCTAGAAAAATGATATTTTTGACTAACTAGTATTTTATAACTATACCTGGAGAAATCTAAAGCAAAAAGCTGAGTAAAATATGTAAATGAAACATAATAGGAACCAAAACAGGCAGGTTTTTTTGGCATAGGGGTGCCTGCTGCACAATTGGAGCTAGAAATAAGCCAGAATGGTTATGGGGCTGGTGCATGTATGATGCATGAGGCTGTGTGCAAACTGATGTTGTCCCACTAAGAAATGTCTTCCCAGTGCATGGGCAGAATGAGCTTGCCCTTGCCTACTACTGCAGTTGTGAACCTTTGCTGAGAGGTGTCTCTCTATACAGATATATGTATAGCCAGAAATGACAAAGAAAAAATTATAATCCCAAAAAGGACAACTACTTGATATTAACCAGATGCATATTTAGCAGATTGTCTCCTGGGTAGGATAATGCATGTCACTTCAGCATTTCTTGTCAAGAATATTCTAGGCATCCATTTGTATGGTGTTACCTGAATCACAAAATGGGACCACATTGCTTTAGAGGAATTTTTACTTGTAGTCTAAAAATTGGATGTGTTTTGCCTTTGTTGTTGGGGTTTTTTTTGTTTGTTTTTGTTTTTAATTTTTTAAAATTCTAAAATATTAAGGATCAGGAAATTAGAATATATATGGAGTTAGAAGCCCAGCTTTTATAAAAAAAGCAACCTGAACCTGTATTGATGTTAAGGTGCCAGTGGGTTTGTTCTAAAAGCTACCCTGGTGCTCTTTTAAAAATGCCCTTTACATCAGTCCTTTTTATAATGCAGGGTGTTACATATATTTGTGATACAAAGAGTTGAACTGTGTGATCTGGTAAGGTGGAGTTCAGCCTTAAAAAAAAAGGCAGAAAGTCTTTATTCTAAATAACATGTAAAATATCTTGAATTCAAAAGCTGGTTTTAATCTTTTTGTTTCTGCTCATGTTTCAGTAGCCTTGACAGCATGCTACATTCTGCCCACGCAGAGGAAGGATGCTTCCTTGTCCTAATGTGTAGATCCCATTGCACAAGACACATGGCAAAAACAAATGAATCACCACAGGAAGAGTTTCAAACTTAGCTATATTTACTCCTGTGCTTACTCAGAAGTTGATCTAAGATGAACTGGGCCTCTTTTTAGAATCATGTGTATGGATATGTGTGTAATTTATATACATAAAATATAAAAATGGAGTCCTCTAGATTTCTCATTAGCCGCTCTTACTATTAGCTGTTAGGTTAACTATTAGTAAAAGTCTCTAAAGGTAAATTTGATGCTATTGTATTGGCAGTTCTGAAGGCTGGAGGTCACAATAGTTTTATATGAATCATGATTTGCTTTTGTTTTTTAATTCTCTTACACTGTAGGAATATACTTTACCTTGCTTTTGGCATCAGCATGATAAACTTGGGCAAGTGAAAGGACAAATGTGATTGTGTTTTACTTTATAGGTTGTGTAACAAGCCCAGAGATTTTGCTAATTCAGATTTACACCTCAGGATGAAAGCGGTTTTACTTTCACAGCAATGTGAACTTAATAAATTGATAACATTTTGAAATGTAAATTTAAATTCTGTATTTCAGAAGTATGAGAAAGGATTGCTCTCTCTGTTAGACTGGTTATTCCCTCTCAGCCGTGTGGGAAGGGTGTGTGCAACACTGAATCTAGTTAAAATTGCATGCTCACTTATGCTGCTCCCCTCTGCTCAGCCCTGGTGAGGCACTGCAGGAGGGTTGTGTTTAGTGCTGTCTATCTCACTCCAAGAGAGTGGAGTGTGTCCAGCAAAGCACCATGGAGAGGATCAAAGGTCTTGGAGCATCTGACACACAAGAAGAGGCTGAGAGAGCTGGGAGCTCAGACTGGAGAAGGGAAGCTCAGGGCAATCTTATCCATGCGTGTCATGGCCTGATGGGGAGGTGAGTAAAGAAGATGAAGCCAGGCTCTTCTCAGTGTGCCCAGTGGCAGGATGGGAGGCAATGGGCACTAACTGAAATAAGTGAAAATCTGAATGAAGTAAAGAATTATTCTTTTTTAGAGTGGCTGAGCACTGGGCCAGGCTGCCCAGAGGGTTTGTGACATCTCCATCCTTGGAGATATTCAAAACCTGATTGGATGCATCACTGAGCAGCCTTCTGTAGTTGGCCCTCCTTTGAGTAGGGAATTGGACCAGATGACTTCCAGAGTTCCCTTCCAACCTGAATGCTTTTGTTAAATTAATCAGAAAGAAATTGCTAATTGTTTATAGGTTCTCTTTACTCTTTCATCCTTACTGATGGTGGACACATGTGGAGGGATAGAATGTAAGAAAATAAAGATAGTACAGAAGTTAGTCTCACACCTGAGGAGTTGCAGCTGTACTAATCACCAAATATAAGGAGCAGGCCTGCTCTTAATAGGCCACAGCTGTGTCCAATAAGAAGATGAGTGCTACAAAAGAGTGGGTTGGCTGGGTGAGGTGAGAGTTGGTGTTTGTTAGTTGTGCTGTGAGGAGCTGCCCATGAGAAATCACCAAGAAGGTATGGAACTTTTGCAACAAGATGACAACAGACACAGTTAATGTAACCCTGGTGTCCAGAAGTTATGTGTAAAGGCAAGCATCATGCATCAAATGAATGATTTTTTCAACGTGTTGTGGATAGTGCACATAGGTCCTTTGATTCCTAAAAGCTGAGTATATGCTTGTTTCATTGAGAGCTTCAGAAATTAGTCTGTGCAGCACACTGAAGTGCTCCACAGGCACATGGCTGCATGCAGAAAGCACAGCAGTGTTGCATGGGTGACTTTGAGCACAGGTGTGTGTCTAACCTTGGGAAATTCTAGTTATTATTGCCCGAGGACATGACAAATTCCCACCCAACAGTACTCTGCTTGTTGCTGGGTAAAGTAGGCAAGGCAGGGTTTTAGAGACTGCCAGCCCCATGATGAGCACAAAGGGGGTTTTTCCTACGTTCTGTTGAACTATTTCTGCCTGCATCTATAATTAAAATATGAAAGCTTTTAGCATTGTCTGTTGCTCATAAACTGCAGATGCCAAGAGTCAGATCAGAAGGTAAACAGTTAAATAAAAAGGGTAATTATTAAGGTCTGTATTTCAGAACCAGCCTCTGCTGTTTCATCTTGAGCCTGTAATCAGCAGCAGCTGTGAGGGAGAGGGAATATGAACATTATTATTTTAGTGTAAAAACCTAGTTCTGAATAAACCCTTTCTTGCAGATGTGTTTCTGGGCACCAACAGAAAACCTCATTGTGAAGACTTAATACCATTTTAGTATGCAGGATTGTCATTGACAGTGCACTCTGGAAAGGAGGAATTCGCTTCAGTAAGGGTAAAGTGCTTTTCAATCTAAAAGCAGCAAAAAAAGCCCAATCAACAAAACAGAAGCCAAAAGCCAAAACAGAAGTCATGGGTATAGTGTCTGAAATGCTGCACAGGACAGAAAGTAAGTTTTTTCTAAGATGGATATTAGGTGTGTATCTTCAAGAGGAGTGTATATTTTTATGGTGGTGCTCTTTGAAGTTCCAGTGTACATGTAGAAATGACTGGTAGCTCCAGGTGGACATCTTTGGCAAATTAATATTAATTTGCTTCCCACAACTCATCACATTGTTGGGTATTCCTGTGCAGCTCTGCTCAGATTTTAAAGCACATTGACATTATTTGCGTGTTTTGATGGACCTCCTTCTGGACTTGTGATCGTATAAACCTCTAGAAGTAACTTAAGGTTCACTTTGTTCCAAAAGAGAACTTCTGAAGAGATGCAGAATGGGGGAAAGGGTATAGGTATTATTTTGGTCTCTTATTAGATCTTTGGTCTTCAGCTGTTTTTGAGACATGAGGAGGTGCTAGTGATTATTCACAGGTTCTGTATGCACAGAACTTACTTCATTCAGATTTTCCCTTACAACCTTTAAAGTAGTTGTAAACCATGCTGTAACACAGAGCCTTTGTGAAACAGTGAAGTCTAAACTTCTTTTCTTAAATACATTTTAATCTATGTGATAATATTTGTATTAATCAAAACTCCAAAGATGAAATTTGGTGGCTGTGCATGGAAAACTGAGATATGGGAGGGAGTGGAACAGTCAGCATGCTGCAATTTTGGTCAGTGATTGCAGACAGTGATGCAGGTGTGAAGTTCAGGTTCAACAGAACTGCTTCCACAGCAATTTTCTATTGAAGTAATTGATGTAAGGGAAGTAAGATTAGCCTTCAACTTTTGTGTGATGTGGGCGGCATATTTAAGCATGTATTTGTGTTTCTTCCTGTTACCAAGATATTAGCAAGATAGGTGATAAGCACCAAATTAGAGCAATTTTCAATGATGGCTGTATATCAGCTGATTGCTGCACTGGAGTGGCACATCCCATTAGCTGTGCAGCTGTCCTCTGCTCCCTCCTGACTGAGTGCTCCTCTGGTGCTGGGATCTGCCACCCCACATCTGACACTCAAGGGTGAGGCTGGTTGGTTGTTAGTCATCTCCTAATCTTATGGATGCATTAGATGTGCTGGCCTTATTTCTCCTCCATTTCCAGTTACTTAAATTTGACATTACTGCCTGAAGAATGTTTATTTTCTTTAATGAGAAATGCTTTTGAAAAATAGTTGTTTTTTTTTTTTTAAAGGTGAGGTCATCAGTGAAAATAGCACTGCTCCTATTTTACTTCTGATTGTACTGATAAGCTTTATATATCCTTTCTTTGGTCATCACTGTGGTAAATTTGTTAGGATTAAAAATGAAATTATCAGTACAATCTGTAAAAGAAAAATTACAGTTATGAGTTTGTGTGAGTTCGTGAGCAAAGTCTGAGTGAAATGTTAAAGGTGGAAAAGGTTTTAACTGCTGATTTTAGAAGGTCTTTGGTTTGATTTTGAGACCAAGCTAAACTTTGATTTTAATGCTCTACCTTGTAACCACACAGCACAGCTGAAACCTTTATGAGTTGGTCTACTTATTTTACTGTTGTTTTGTTCTTCTCTGCACTGCTTTTCTCTCCATGACTACCTGGAAAATGGTTGATATAAATCACTGGTCATACAATGGAAGCAAAAATGGTACTTTCAAATTAAATTTAAATGTTTCACATAGGCCATTGTTTGTGGAAGCTCTGCACCTTTAAGTCACTCAGTTATAAAAGTTAGTTATATTGATTCTCAATTAGCATTTTTATGGGATATGCAGGGATATTAGCAGACCTCGAGAAAGCATGAAACAATCTCCCCCCCTTTCAGATTAGCATATAGTTAAAATCTAATTAAGGCAGTACCCATTATACAGGGTCATAATTTACAATTTAAAACAATTGCCTGGTAAAATAACTAAATATGCATTAAAAGAAACAAAAAAAAACCTTAGGAATTCATGACCTTTTAAAATTGGAGTAATCAATCCAGACTTGTTTTCCACTTTAATGAATCCTGGCACCTCAGGTTTAAATGCCAAATGGTGTTTCTTTTCTCTCCTGTGGGTCTGAGGACATTTGTTGTAGAAGTTAAGCAGAATGACAGCTGGATTTGTCTGATGGGCAGAACTCCTGATTATCCTGTTTTTACTTTCCTCCATAAGAAGTCGCTAACAGAAATTCACTTGGCTGCAGGGTGTAGAGTTAATTTGTCACAGGTATTGGGCTAATGTAACAGCAGTGGAAGGCAGTAGAATAGGGAGGGATTTTTTTATGTGGGTTTTTTTTGACTTGCAGATGTCTAACTTCTTTACTTTTCCAGTAAAGAAGTTCTATCTTAATGCAGTGAAATTTTTAGTAGTTTTGCTGTCTTTGAAAAAGCATGTTCACAGCTAAATATTTGAACAAAGAGAAAATGAGATTTTTTTTTTCCTTATGTTTCTGTATTTGCATAGTCAAATATTTCAATGCTGTTGAAAATAGTTTTGCTTATGAAACAGTGTATCAAAAGATGCACTATTAATAAAGTAATATTCTGAAAGGAAATAGAAAACTTGGAGTTTCTATTCTATTCTGGTTGTATCCCAGATAGAAAATCACATTTTTCAGGATGTAAATTATCCAGGTCTCATCTGCAAGGTGCTTGTTCCCTCAATTTGAGTCGTCTAATACTATAGTCAAAATTTCCTTGTGAATTTTTGCAGTTGGCACTGCACCTCTGGGGATCTCAGCATAAAGAGGCAGCAAAAGGACAAATGAACAGTAAATATTAATTCAGAATGGAATAAGACAAAGCAAATTATGTAGTTTGATACTGGCTTGCATTTATTTAGAATTCCAATTCACTATACACCTCAATTAGGAAAGAAAATCTTTCTTTTCAAGAAGTATCTCAAAGAGCAAGATGTTTAGAAAGTAATTCTTGCACAAGGGTAACCTTTACCAAAGTTTTGGTAGCACATGAAATATTTCCCTAAGTTTGCTTTTATTTTTTGCTTCTTATAATCTGTGTTCTTGATGGTAATTGTGTAAGACAGAACCAGAAGCTGGCATGCCTTCCCACAGCTTGATATAAATCTCCTCTGATACAAAATGAGTTGAGCTGCAGTGAACTTAAATGCTAATGCTGCAGACAGCAGGCAACCTGCTGTTTAGTATCACAAAGTTTTAACTTTGGCTTACTCCCACATCTTCCTTGTTTCCGTATGAGTTAAACTGCCACCTTACCATGGCTGATGACAAATAGCTGTCCTTATTTGTAAACAAAGTAGTTGTATGATCAAAAGACTCACAATAATGAGCATTGCACAAAGTTTTACATACCACCGTGCATGCTTCAGTCAGCTAATGAATAATCCCAGTCCTACTTAAAGATATAAAAATTATCAAATAGGTTTGACTATTAGGTATGGATATTGTATGGGTATGACATTCTGTCTTTAGAAGAAACACTATTTTTGTCAGCCTCATAACCTGTATACTGGAAGAATGTATTTGATCTATAGTACTGCATATTTTAAGACATAATTCTTTTCTATAATACATATAATTATTTTCATTAATTACCTTTAATTTTAAAATAAGGGCCTTTCAATGATAAGGTATCACAGCTTCCTTCCTTTCTCCACTATATGTAACAAACTGAACGAACTAAATAACAAGGAGCCTTTTGTTTAAACCTTTCAGAGGCTTAAATGTTCTAAGTTTTTCTCCTTTACATCTAATCAGGAGAAGAAAATTTTTATGTCTACCTTTTTGCTACAAATCTGATCCTGCTAAATAGTTCTGCTTCTTAAACTTTGCAGGATGTAGATGATTGGCTATGTGTGGGAGGATTCATGAGAAATGTTTCTTAGTTGGGGCAGGTGTAGTTCATCCATAGTGGGCTGCCTTGTGTCCCTTCCCCCTGTGGAATGGGGGGAATGTAATCCTGATCTGTCTCCACAATATCTGAAAAAAATGCTGAAATCAGGTACTGCTTCTAGTGACTATCAGACCTTGGGATGGGGAAGGTGAAGGGCTAAAGGAACATGAATCTCTGCCTCGTAGCCAGTGGGGTGTTTTGCAGTGCTTGGTTGGAAGCTGTCATTTCTTGGTTTACTGCACAAAGCGGGTATAGACAGACATGAAAAAATATTGCCTGCGTGCTTGCCCTCAGTCTGTATTTCTTTGTTTCCTTTATCACTTGAGATGCTAATTCATCTGTAAGGCTGAAGTAATTAGGTATTAAGTCTTCCATCCTCTCTTCCCTACAGCAAATTTTTCATCCACTATTTCTAAATCCCATTGTTTAGAGCCTATGAATTTATGTGGGGTTATGTGCTGGGCAGAGCCCATCATGTGCTTGAAGGGAAGGTGCTCAAATCTGACCCTGAGCAGGGTGAGGAAAGTCCATCTCTTGCAAGAAGGAGGTTCTTTAAATGCATTGGGAATTCTGGGGTGTGCTTCTTAGTTCATTTAGAAGAGTTACTTATAACCCTGGGCTAAACTAGTTGCAAGGCTGATTTATTTATATTTCTGTTATTCATCTGATAGGGAACTAATTTTATATTAAAATTAAATCCTTGGTTTACATTGGGAGATTGAGAAATGAAAAGTTTTGAAAGTATAATGAGACTCTCCTTGTCTGTTCTTTCTTTCCTACTTTTTGTTGGATATTACATTAGTGAGATGTATTGAGTGCTAATTTTTTTCAGTTATTTTGAGTATTGTTCAGGTTGTATTTTTCTGAAGATGGCCCTACATCCTGTATAGCTGTAATTTTGGCTGAGGTTTTCTGACATGTTGGTATTTGTCTCCTAGCAAAAGTCTCACCTTGGGAAAAGAAGCTTCTCTTCTTCGTGCTGATTTTAATCACAGAATCTCAGAGTAATCTGAGTTGGAGGGGACTCACAAGGATCATCTAGTCCAATTCCTGGCCCTGCACAGGACTTTCTCCAAGAGCCATGTCATGGGGCCAAGAGTAGCTGCTATTCTGAAATATTAGAGAAAGGGTAAGAGAGTTTCTCAGTGAAAATCTCAGTAAAGCACCGTGTTCTGTGATTGACAATTTATTGCAAATAAGGAAAAGTGTTTGTGTCCTTTCCTGTGGCATATATTAATGTATTGCTATAAATGTTTTAAACCAAGATGAGTTTTATAGTTGAAATTTTAAATGATTAGGTGTGCTATACATATAGACAGCATCAGAGGGTTTTTGGCATGGTAGTTACTGTGGTTTAATAAATTGATTTGAGCAAATAGGTTTGTTTGGACTTGGTGGGCCTGCTTTCAGCATATGGGATAAAGAGGTGCAGCTTCATGTGTTGTTGTTGAAAGCACTGGAAGCAGTTTTAAGAAACTGCAGTGAGGATGTGTTTAACAACAAAAAGATTTAATGAAAGATATCTGTGCAGTTTCCTAATTGCAAATGTTTTGCTTATCTGTCTGCACAGATTACTAGATTGGATGGCTGGAATAGAACTGTTGTCTATTTTCATTTCCTCTTTGATATTCTCTGCAAAATGGGAGATACAGTTAACTTTTTTCATTGTTATATACAATATTTGTGTTCTTTCTCTGGCAATCTTCCATATTAGTTGTTAATGTGCCAGTTTAGCTATTTAAAAATAGTTTTCCTTATGTTGGAAATGATGGATACATGATGCATTTGAATATTCAAACAGTGGTATTTTCCTTCTATTTATAACCTTTCTTTGGTCATTGGATCTTTCTTCTGAATATATTTATTTATTTTTGAGGTGTTTGTAAAGAACACCTCCAGAGATTGTTAACATTTGTCAGCTCTTGGAATGACAGCTCCAGTCACTACAGAAGACAAGTAATTTTCCTCTTGAAGAAAAGGGATGCTAATCTCCACCTACAGTAACATGTTTTGAGAAACATAATGCACTAAGAAAATGTACCAATTACTTAGCTGAAAATTGCTTCCCTTCTGCAAAATAGACAATCATAACATTTTTGGACTTTTTTTACTCGTTTCATAACATAACTCCCTCTTCTACAAAGTTGGGAGCATGAAGTTTTAGAGCAGACTGGTACTCTATCAGGTATGGGAGCAGCATTGTGCTGTGGCATTTCAGATTCTGAATCATGTCCAGGCTCTGTAGCTGGAAAACAAACAGGATTTGATTTATTAGGAAAATTAAGTACATATATGCTCCCATGTGTTTTACTTACACAGCCAAAGAGTGATTCTTACACCGTTGTCCAGGATGGGAAGTTATTTTTTAGGTGTGGTTTCTTAACTGGCTTTCAGAAGCACATTATTGATTCGCACCTGCAAGTAATGTGGAGGCTGTAGGTGGAAATCATATGTATGTGCATGAATGAGCGTATGTCTCAATATAATTATTGGCATATATTAAGCCAGAAGACTGAGGAAAATGGCAGTTATATGAATAAAGTTGCTTAATTGCATATCATGAACTTTTTAATTTACTGAAACCTATTGAAACTATCACTGACCTAATGAAGATGATACCCTTTTACTTCTATTGTTTTCTGTTTAAATCAGCAGGAGTATATTAAAGCAAACTGCTTAATTGTTGAGAAATTAGATTATTTGGGATATAGAGGGAAAACAAAAAGATGGTAATATAAAAATTGACTCTATTTATTAAGCAGTTAGACAAAACTTTATTTTTTTAAGATGTTTTGTGCCACAGGCTTATGACATTAGCCAATGAGTCATATCAAGTCACTTTACCTGAAAAGGTTTCTAATATTTCAGCTGGAAGCCATTTGCAGTTATGTCTTCTGAAAATAAAGAACGCTCTTGCTTTCATTCCCAGCCTCCTGGGCCTCCAATGGGGCAGAGAGGTATGCAGTGAGTGAGTGGCCTTTAAGGGCAAGGAGGAATAAAGGAGATAAAAGGCTTAATTACAGCTCATTCTGAAGGTATGTCCTTAAACTACAACAGTGGATTTTCTGAAATGTAAACAGGATAGCTGGAGCTGCATCCAGCCCCTTTCCTGCTCAGTGCTCCATCCCATCCCACCACTGTGCTTTCCTGGTGCTCAGACCCACCCGTGAAAAATGTCCTTCCTGTGCCCTGCTGCCATCACTTTTGTAGCCTTGTCTCTCTGTCTCCTTGTGAGGCCTTGCTCTGTTAGCAGCACGGGTGTTAGCTGCTGCTGCCCTCTGCGAGGGAGCTGGCAAAAGGAATTGCAGAGGTGGAAGGAGATCAGAAAAGTTGGGGATGAAGTTCAAGTCCTGTGCAGAGTTGCCAGAACAACAGGTTTCTGGTAGGATAGAACAGAGGCAACTAGGAAAAAAGTCATGCTAGCTTAAAGGCTGGAACATCTGTTCAATGGCTTAGAAAAAGTTTAATGCTTGACTTCACTAATGGCACTAAAACTTGCTATCGTTAATGTGAATGATGGAGTGACTCACTTCAATGTCTGATGAGTTTTGAGAAGGATGATTCCAGCTGGAGCTCTGCAACTGCTGCACTTGAAGTCATAGCACATTGCTGGAGAATTCCAGCAGGACAAAACCTATTTTGAGGTGCGTTGTTATGCACGGTTTTTGGTATCTGACTAATCCAGTTCTATTTTTTGTTACTGGCTCTGGTTATTGCCTGTATTGGTATTGTGTACTAGTGCTTAACTCCACATAAGAACTAAAACATCTCAAATGTTAAAGTTTTATTTAAATCCTCTTGTACTTGGCTTGTACATGGGGAAATACACAGCCTAAGTAGACTTCTTGTAAGGAGGATTGTTGTATTAAATGTAAGTCTGGAAATCCAATTAACTGCTCAACAATTTGAATTTTTTCTCCAAAACCACTGTTTTTTTGGTTTGGTTTTTTTTTTCCTCGCTCTGAGCGATTTTCATCATCCCTCTCTTACTTTCAAGCTAGTTGTATCTTTGGAAAAGTAATAAAAGCTTATTTCCTTTGTAACTTGGTTTGTATACTCATGGCTGTCACATTAATCTAGTGTTAGTATTAGATTTTAATAAAAGGCTCTACATAGTAAGAAGAAAGAGCCTTGCTGATATTATAGTGTATTTCATATAATTTAATTTTTTGTTTCTAATATTTATGCTTTTGGTATATTGTGAGTGATATTGGACTTTGCCAAACATCTTTTATAAAAAAAGCAACCAAAAAACCCCAAATACAGGAGTTATGTTGAAGCAATACTAAGACAGTGACAAAAGAGAAATTCTGAAAGGGTAGAAATCTTCAAAGTGCTTCTCTTTTGCTTGGCTTTGAGATTCAGGGAAAGGAAGTGAACGTTAGCAGTGAGCTAATGTTTCTTATTAGCAATTGCATTTTGCATTAACAGTTTCAATGAAGTTTTGTGTATTTTGTGGAGTTAACATAACACAGCATTTGAGAATGGATTTTGGGGGCATGGGTGTTAGAATCCCCTTGGAAGGTTTCTATGGGGAGTGTTTATATAATTAACTACTACAGGTGGGCTAGAGGCAATCCAATGGCTTTTCACATCTTGATAAACAAATTAATCAGTTCAGGTTGCTTCCCACCTGTGGAGCTAAGTTTTGGCTGGTCTCATGGTTGAGATGACAGCTACATTGGATTGGGTGAGGCAATCATGGAAAAGAATATGGCTGAGGTAGTGCTACTTCAAACAAACAAGAAATTGCCATATCCTGTGCTCTTGCAGGCAAGAAAAAAATGCCTATTAGTAATTCCTAAAAGTTATTGCCATTGCCTTGTTATCCATCATATAAACTCTCATGGTTTTTTTCTAAATTACAGTATTATAGTTTTAATGAGAAAAAGGGGGAACCCTGCCTCCCTTCCCAAAGAACTGTTAGGAGCAGTATCTTTATATGTAAACTTGATTTAATATGTATTATTGGTGAAGGGGAAAAACAAGAAGAAATTTAGTTTTCTGTAGAATTTCCTGTGCCCACCAGTTCACAAATCTACACCCTGCCATTACTGCATGTTCAAATCTAATATGGCTCCTGAAGATCCTTGTCTGAACAATGCTGCTTATACTTGCCACCCCAAATTCCACTGAAGCCTTGGCCATTTTTTTTTTCAGTATGGCACCTTTGGAAATTGAGATAAAGGTGTTAGGTAAACTTAGGCCATGTGCAGAGTAATAGGCTTGTGATACCCTGAGACTGGATACTGCAATTAGTGCAGAAGCCTTTTTCCTACTCACCAGGCTAGACCTTGATCTAGTACAGGCTTCCGAAAATTGAGCTTGGGCATGCATCACAGATACCCAACAGCCTACAGGACAGAACAATGACCTTTGCTATGAATTTCCAATGATTAGTTCATTACTTAATTCATTACTAAGAAAATGAGGTGTGGATTTCTGTGCGTATACATACATCCATATGTGTACTCTGTCTAGTTGGTGTGGGGCTTATCGATGCTTGTAAAGCATATGTGTGCTTTTTCTGTTTAAAAAGGTGTTTTGTGATATCTCTCACTGCTTACAGGCTCTTGTCACTGTCTTTATAGACATTGGTTTCTGACCTTGAGAAATTTGCTGTAATTATTTAGTAAGTGTAGTGTGTGAAGTAGAGTAGAGAAAAAAACCTCCACCAAGTCATAATTAACTACAGCCTCAATAAGTTCTACGTGTTTCTAAAAGTCAATAGACTCTAGAGATAAAGTCTAGAGCTGTGTTGTTTTTATTTTCCCCCCTCTTTTTTTTTAAAACAGAATTAAGATCATTTGAGCAGGATTTTTTGGGATATAGTTTCTTGGAAGTGTCAAGGTTTAAAAAAACCCCAAACAACAAAACAACAACAAGTTCTAATTTTCTTTCCTTTTATCTTTTTTGACAACAAAAATTGAAAATTCATTGTTTAGTTTTTCTAACATACTTTCATAAGAATTTAAATCCAAATACAATTCAATATATTCTTGAGATATTTACTTTTGAATTATATTTTCAGTTTTGGAGGTCTCAATACTCTTTGCAAAGTGACTGATCTGATCTGTTCCAATTTCATTGAAAAATATTTCTAGTTGCTTACATTTGAGAGTGCACACCACATGTAGTTTTTGCCTGAAAAAGTGGAATTCTTGTATGTCAAGGAGGAAGGACGGGGTGAAAGTGTCACAGATATAGTTTGTATGTCTCCTTTCTTGGAGATGAAAACCTGTTTTGATTTATCAGAGGCAGATCCAGGAGACACTGCTGTTACAGCCAAGATTTACGTTTGCATTTTCCAGCTGGTGTTTTGGTTTCTGGGGTTCTTATTGTTAAAATTTAGTTTGGTAGGTAAGAATGATGCTGATTAGGATGCTTTGAGTTAGTGGTTCTTGGGATGGGAATGTGGCTTTTATCTCCTCTGGGAACTTGCTATAACTGTCAATGTAGTGTTGTAAAAAAAATGGCTTAATGACGTTGAAATATGTATCTTTGGTAACACAGGACATATTGATATCTACCTCATGATTGCTGGGCTAATGTGGGGAGAGAAGAGAAAAAAGCAGCAGTCTGCTGCCCATCTTAAATTTCTAAATGCCATACAAGATGTGCAAGAAATAAAGAGGAAGAACTGTCAAAGTTACATGCTATGAAAAATCTGGTAAAGTGATTCAGGGGCTTGAATATTTATGTTGCCTTATTAACAGGAGTGACATTAGTTTGTCAAGTTTGTACATGCTCTGAGGTCCAGACTGCCGCTTAATTTGAGCATGGAAATCTATGGGTAATCATTATGGGTGGAAAAGGGAATTACTGTGATCTTCTCACGTAGCTAGCATGATTACTGTCAATGAGTAGGAGTAGAAAGAGGAGGAAAGAGATTACTGTTTTATTGGCTGATTCTGATGAATGTCATCCCCTTTAGAGAAATGGGTAAAATATTCCTGTTGAAGAAAACATTGAGAGAATTTTTAGTGAAGGTGGTGAATTTTCAGAAAGATGGAAAAAACGTAAGAGAATGGAAGGTGATGATCAGGGAATTGCAGACAATTTACCTAACTTAAGTTCAAGTAAAGTGCTGGAGCTTACAATCTTTGAGAAAATTGAATAAAACCAACCCATACAAGACATCTTGACTGAGGGCAACTTTTTTCAAACCAGTCTAATTTAATTTTATAAAAATGCCCGGCCTTTTAGAGTCAGAGAGGCTGTAGATGAGATGCAACTTGCCTTTAATACCTGGACAATTTGTTGGGTTTTTTTTGCATGCTGCACTTTTAAGAAAAAAAAATGCATTTTGGATGAAACAGCTGCAAACTGAATAAACCAGTAGTTAGGAGTCTGTGCAGACTAATTGTGTGGAGAATCTGCTATTGAATAGGGGGCTGAATGTGTGTCTGGAGGGTTTAGTTTGGGTCTGCTTGGCATACTTCTTTACTTGGAAGGTAGCCATGAGAAGGAAACAGCAAGAAGTCCGGAGGACAGTATTAGGATAAACATGCTGGAGCAACAGTCTACAAAAAGTTGGGAGAAATTTAGTAAGGACTTTTGCAGTGTGCTGTCCTTTGGAACAAGTGGCTGCACAATCACAAGGTGAAGGAACCCTTGCTTAGAAAATACTGAAGAATAGCTTATGGATATTGTATTGGATACAGTTACCCTAAATGTGAACCCACAGTGTTCTGCTGTTTAAAATAATTTATAAATAGCATTACAATATGTTATGTATAATACAGTCTTGGCAGAGCTTCTGTGTCATGTTTGGGGCACTGAATTTAAAGAAAAGTTTAAACAACGGAATCAAGCAAATAAGAAAAGTAGAGGGAAGAAAGAAGAGTTACAAGGCCTACTGAGAGCAGGAGAAGAGAAAAGTTAATTTGCATTGAGAGAGATTCAGGTTAGATGTTAGGAAATTACTTTTTTGAAAGTGACTGAGGTAGGTGACCTCATCAAATGCCTGGGGAATGTTGTGGAGATCTCTGCTGCTGGAAGCCTCAGAGAAGCTGTGTGGATGTCTGTAGCAGAAGTGATTACCAGAGATTATATGACTTGTTCAGACCTTCTTAATATGTTGTCTTGCTTTCTGGAAAGTTTTATTTGAAGGAAAAAAAAAACCGACTCAAACAACCCAGAGCAAAAAAATCCATCTATGAGTCAACCAAAAATATTGTAGTGCAGTATTCTTCAGTAATATGTGGTGTGGCCTTTTAATATGAGATTGCTTCTGGGATTTCTCACTCATCTGTTTACCAATTACTATCATTATTGTGATCATTTTTTCCTAGAGAAAAGCAGAACAAAAACTACTCTACATCATGAACTTTCTTAAAGGAAATGTCAAAAGTTTCATTCATTTGGGAAATTTAAATGCAGAGTTCTTTCCTTGGACTTCTCTGAAGTGTGTCATGCAGTGCTTTGCTCTAGTGTTTCAGAAAACAATGCAACATAAAAAAAGTGTTTCAGGTGTCAGCTTTTCCATTATCTCAATTGTTAACTGCATATTCTGTTTATAGGGACTTGCTGTAACACAGCACAGTCCAAATATTTATTATTCAGGAAGCAGCATTTCAGCTCATTTACATGACAGGAAACATTTAAAAAAATCTTTTCTGTTGATTTACTGTCAAGGCAGCAAAGCATATCACTAGTAATTTTATTGCTGTTATCTAGCTAAATATTACAGATTTTATTTATTTATTTAAATTAGCTGCATAATGTTGGGATGTGTACCACTATGCCTCAAAAACCTTTTTGAGTAATTTTTATATTAACATTCTTCCTTGGTTTTCTATTTTCAAGTGAATGTGCATTAGGTGATAAGTTACAGATTCAAAATTTTAGATGGCACAGAGAGTGACATAAACGTTTTCTGAAAAATGCATCATTTTAACTAATCTGTTGCCTGCCTACCTAAGGAAATGAGGCGTATGCCATTACTCCATCTCTGTCTGTGCTCTAATAGCTAATGCATCTTTTTGCCAATTTAAAGCAACATCTTAAAAATTTTGAGGTTTTAGAGGTTGCATGAAAATTGGTGTTGACATGGAGTAGAAATCCATGTTTATGCCCCCATTGTGAAGAAGGAAGGGAGACTTCTGCTCTTATGACCTTTGTTTTCTGTATGTGTTGTTAGAAGTGGCTCGATGAATCTCTGGGGGGAAAAGGGAGCAAGAGTCCTGTGTTGAGGAGTCCAGGATTAAACTTGAGTGTGTGGTGCTGTGTGCAGGAGTGTTTTGGGCAAGAATTGAGCAGATGCATATCAACTGGCTTAGTCTTGAAACAAGAAATCTGTATGGGCTAGGTGTGGCTCTGGGCATGTTGGGCAGATATGGGCTGTTACAATGACAGATGTCAGGAATATGAAGGAAAACTGGGGTTTGTGAGGGACACGGGAAACACCAGGCTAATTAGTTTAGGTGCTCAAAGGACAGTTAGTTAAAGTCCCTTCTGTTCCTGAATCTGTTTTTCCTATTGACTGAAGTCCATGCACAGATGATCAGACATGGACTGCAATTAATCCAAAAAGACTGTTTATAATATTCCGATTATTCTTTGGTTGAACTGAAGAAACTTCTACAAGACAGTACAGAAAATTTTGTGCTCTGCATTCCATTTCCCTTCTGAAATTGTTCCAGGCTGCTATAGCACTTTTGTGATTGCATTTACCATTTTTTTACCCTTTCATTTAAGAAATGTTAGTCATCAGTTGCTCTTCCATAGCAATCATTAGAGAACACCTGGGGGGCAGAAGGGCAGGGCAAAGGTGAAGGCAAATGTTTGCAATCACTTCACTCATAGAAAAGTTCAGCCTTAGAAATCCACAGACAAAATTAAAACAAGAAATGAGGCATAACACATCACTATCTGTGTCCAACACATGGTATTAGGCAGATTGCTTATCTGATCTCATTGGCCAGCTGTCATGGGATGAGTGGAGGCCCTGCTTTAGCCTCAGAACTTGATCGCAATTTAAAATGAAGGAATCACTCTGCAAGTTCTAATGATGTCAAACCCGATCTATTTATGAAAGTGAATATTAAACAGAAAAGAGATAACAGATGAAAGATCTTAATCAGAATTACTTACTACACAGCATAGAAATAAAGAACTCCAGGTAGATCACAAAATTACATAAAACACTGCAATATATGCAAGTTTCTATATTAAAACTAGCAAAACAAGTAGTATTGATTAGGAGTTGAATGTAACTTACCACCAGAGTGATGATAATGTACACAGAGTTCTTCATTTAACCTCTTGGGAGTAATGGACAAGCAGGCATCCCTATTCAAGGGAGAAACTGCACAAATTTCCAGGAAAATGTTTGGAAGATGACTGCCTTGTGAAAGTTTGGTGCAGCATTTATAGTTTGTCAAGCCTGATGTTACCCCATTCATTATAACTGTGCCCAGCCTGTGAGCCAGTTGCTCGCCACGGCATGATGAGGTTATCTAGCTGTGAGCTTGGCATCTTGTCCAGAAGGATACTGTGAGAGACAATATCAAAGCTTTGCTGAAGTCCAAAGAAATTACGTTTGCTGGCTTTCCTAGATCAGCTAGGTGGATTACCTTGTCATAAAAGGAAATCAGGTTCGATAGGCGAGGCTTTCCCTTCATGAAGCCATTCTGGCAATAGCTGATGTCTGGAGATGTTAATTGCTATAGCCAGGATTATGGATTCTTACATGGTCTGCAACCCAGCTGAATCTTAAGTGTTTGCTATAGCTGGATGCAGAAGTGTTTTGGGCCAGGATTAAGCAAAAACATATAAACTGGTTTAACTGAAAAAATCTGATAGTATCAAAGTTTATATTCTTGTTTGTTCTAATTAGAAGAGTAGACCTTTTTTCCCCTTTAAGAATAAAAGGCAAGGAGTAAGACAGAATGTTATTGTTGAAAATTCCTGAATCATATAATGCATCCAGAAAGTGTTGTACCTTCTGAATAATACCAGAAAATCATAAAGTCTTTTGTTTGATAAAGGTCTGAAATTCTAGAGGGCTGGAGATGTGATCTTCATTCTGCAGGAATATCTCCATTCTATCTTCCACTTACAGTGAATTACTTCCCATATGCTCTGACTCACTTTCAGGTCTTCTCAAGGTGAATTGTGTTACAGTTGCTCTTCATAGTGCAAACTCTAATAAAAGCATGTCTCCTGCAGAATGCATAATTCTTACTTATGATCTAATGATTTACATAAAATGAAGTCAAGGACCTAAGTCATTTATCTTGAAGATATCTGCTCTCTAAACAAATACAGGACCACGAATAAGATGATTAGCTACCCAGGTGATGGGCATCCATGAATCCTTGAGTCCTTGAAACCCTTGACTCTTGGATGAGATAAACCTACATTGTTTCCTTTTCACAAGGCTGGTCTATATGTTGGTAACATTAAAAAATATCACTTGCACTGGCATAATAACAAATAATATAGTTGATCAGTAGTTTGCATGTTAGGTAATTCACAGTATGACTTTGGATTGTTCAGAAATCTCATAGAATATGATAGCACTCTTTCTGTTCAACTTTGCAAATCACTGCTTTGAAACTTCACAATAAAACTGAAATCAGTGAGACAGCTGAAGTCTCATCTTATAGTCTGCCGCAGATCATGCTGGTATTGCCATGAGGTTAATTAAATTGTGTAACTGCAGAAGCCAAACACTAGATAAACATCATTGTTTCTATGCTGGGATAATATGACCTCTGTTACTCTTCTCATCAAAATATCCATGAAATCTATTTCCTGTGGCCATCATTCAGAATTGCTGAGACCAGGACTCCTCAAAGAATATCAGAAGGCAGTAATCCAGTCATATTGGAATTCTGATTCATTGAACTCTGCCAGCGTGAAGAGACAGTATGATGTAATGAGGATTTTTATTGTGTCTCTGTATTCCAGTGTAAAGCACTAAGCCTCAGTCAGATAGTTTATCTTGTTCTTCTTCTATGTTTTCTTCACTTCAAGGAGAAATTGTTTCTATAAAGTGCTTATACTGGGTCTCTGCTCTGAATTTGTTCCTGGAGAAGCCTTTCTTTCTCTAAGTATTGAGGAGCCACAGGATACCACCTGCCTATGTAAGCACCGTAGCTTCAGTGCTGTGAATACCACCCCTCTTTGTAAACTTGAAAAAGCTTAGTTTTTCAAGGTCTTTTTTTTTTTTTTTACTTTTTTTTGTGTGTGTGTGTGCACCTGGGCTATTTTTGTTAATATGCTTATATTTTGAAGTAGTATCTGTGCAGTATCAGTCCAGTCCCACTATAGTGTCAAAGGGATATTAGGAGTAGAAGTACTGTTAATTATTTCCTGTGATATTGTACCAAGGAATGAATACTGGTTAACAAATGTAGCGGAATGAGCTTTGTTGCAGATGGGTTATTGCAGGCAGGAGTTAACACAAAAAGCATTCGTAAAAGAGAGGGTCTGGGCATGTTGGCCAAGTTACTGCTTATATTCAGTTGCTCCAACATATCTGTAATAAAGGCTGTGGTGTTTTGAAATATCATTCAAAACCTGTTAAGTAAGACCATGAATGATCCTTAATGGACTATTTTTAGTGCTTTAACTATCTGATAACCCAAAGGGAGGAAGAACCTTTCAGAAACTTGTTTATCTCTGATTAAACAACAGAAAAGCTGTTACATGGAAGGGAAACTTGAATTCAGCAGCTAAATAAATCATTGGAAAGAGCATTCTTGGCTTTATTGATATCCTGTACTCAGGGAATTTATTATGTGAGCAGTAACAATTTCCTATATGGGCCCTGAGGAACCGCGATTGTTGAGGAAGCCTCGGGATTTTTTTCCAGCTGTATAAAAATCAGCAGGTGAAAGCATTTTGGACAGACAGCAAGAAGTCCAAAATAGAATTATATAGATCCCATAGGGAATTAGTCCCATGATAGTTGTGTAAAGCTGCAGAGTAAATCTGCTCTGTCAGTAGTGAGATACAGCTGAATCCAAAATGATAGATCATGCAGCAAATTGATACCATAGTCATGAGCACAACCCTGTCTTGCAGCATCCAGCCTGGAGCACAGCTTGAATAGATCATGCTGCCTTGCTTTGTGTAAACTCATGGCAAGCCTGAAGGCTATTCGCATGAAGATCTAAGTGTACTTCAGCATTGTCTGCTTTTACTGCATTTCAGGCTATTGGGCTGACCTTTAATCCTCAGTTGGTCTGTTATTCAGCATTTGAAATACCTGAGTACTTGGTTCAGATTCATCTGGGGTGCTAACTTTGATCCTAGATCAAAGATACAAGCACAAAACTGTTTTCATCAAAATGTTGTGGTGTATTTCAGAGATATGTAGGTAGAGTTTTCCAACTTGCCTGATTTTGTCAGATTGTAGAAGAAAAGGATTGAAAGGTAATGCTCCTTCTCCAGAATGCTGTTTATCAGTTCAAATACAACTTTCTTTGAACATATCCAAGGGGGTGGAGCTGGGAGAAGGCTCTTACTTAATGTCTAATTGAAGTATTGTATTTTTTTAAAGCTCTGCCTTTTGCTGCAGTGGGAAACTCCCAAAGTTTCTAAATTCTGAAGTTGGTAAGCAAAAGTTGAACAAGTTTCTGGGACCCTGACTTGAAGGAATAAGTTCCCATGAAGTTTTGTCCTTTTCAAATTTTTTTTTCTCTCTGCTTCCTGAATTAACTAAACAGTACAAATTTTTAGTTGGTTGTATGTGGGGTGGGGTTTTCTTTTGTTGTGTTTGTTTGTGCTGTAAATTGGGTTTTAGCCTATTTTGTTGTTTTTTTTTTTTTCTGCAGTATCCTGCTTCTTCTGAAAATGAATAGTATACAATAATAGGCATACAATACTTGGGTTTATGAGAGAAACTTTTATGCCAATATTCGTCATTAGAAAAAAGACTTATGAACTCAGAAATAAGGTGTCCTGTCTGGAATGCTATGTATCACAGGTTAATGTCAGCCTCTGTTGAATATGTGAAAGTTAAAAAGTTGTCAAATTGATGGCTCATGGCAGTGTGGTACTGACTTGGTGTTGCCCCCACAAAGGAGGGGTCAGTTATTTTACCTTAGGAGCTAGAAGGCTGTTACTCCTATCAAATGAGCTGGTTTTAGCCATGGAAATGGTAGAAGGTGATTGTGGCTTTGCTTTGGTATTTGTAGATTTCAATGCTCTCTGTTGGGGTAGAATTTAATGGAAAGACTGCCTACAGTGAAAAGAAAGCAATGGTCTTCACTGGAAGCCAGAAAGTAAGACTTGAGAATGAACATTCCATACTTGCCTTATTTCTTATGTTCCCTTTCCAAGTATGACCTCTTTTCTGCTGGTTTAGATGGCCTCTTGATCTGGAAAAAAAAAAAAAAGATTGGATGATTTTTGAGAGGTTCATCATTTATGCTGGGCCTGCTGTCTTGACAGAGCCTGATCCGGAATGCTGGATCTCAAAGGCGTAGGACCCTGATAAATGACAGGGACATCATTGCTGCTGCTTTTCCTGGCCAGGCTCTAACCTGTTTTGAGACTGGCCTTCCAGCCCTTTTCATCTTGGGCCCTTGGAGTATGGCCTCTGAGCTGGGTATTGATCTCTTTAACACTCAGTTCTGTACTACCACTGGGACCTTGTTAGTCTGACTTTAGGAATCACCATTTTCAAGCTACAGTGTGACTGCTGTCCAGGAGCTTGTTGTTAGCACTGAAGTCACTTTGCATGTGGGTAAATTGATGGAACACTTTTGTCTGGGCAGTGTGTGCTTCCAGAGAGAGGCTGGGTGAGTCCATTATGTGTATGTTACCTAGTTCAGAAGCAGTCATTAGACATGGGGCTGGTCATATCACCCTGTCTTTCTTTCCCATTGTGTCATTGTAGCAATTTGCTCAGATGAAATTAGTTTTATTGTTCTGCTTGCTATGGATGAAGCTCTGAGTCAGGGAGAAGTTTTCTCTCAGCCTCAATTAGGGTCACCTTTATTGCTGTCCAGTGTCTGTGCTCATGTTGTAGGAGCTGTGCATCCAGAAGCTGCCTTGGGGTGTACTTGGTATCTGTGCCTCTTGGAATTAACAATTGCTCCACTTCAGGTGTTCAGGGATGACCACAGTGTCTCCTCAGCAATTTCTCCCATTGGAGGTTGGATAGCACAGAAATTACGTGAAGAAATTGAATTCAAAAGAGGAACAAGACAGATGTCTCTCCTTTGATACTGTTTCATCAAAGAAGCAGTAAAAGTCAGTGGACTTTACCTCAGGAAATTGGTTCAAAATGCTCATCTTCAAGTGTAATATGTAATACTCAGGCTGTAGGATAGAACCACCATCTGCATTGGCTTCCTTATATTGGTTTTCTTCTGAAGTAGAGGGTCCCTTACGACACTGAAGTAGTTATTGCTGTTTGGTTGCGTTTTTTTTACCTGGCCTTCAGCTTGTGATTTTTTTTTTTTTTTTTTGTAGAGGTAGAGCATCTATAATTCAGTGGATATTTATTTGAATCTTGTTGTGTTTGTCAGTTATTGTGAAAAACAGAAATACACAACAGTGAGCATGAGGGCAGAATTTTTTATTACCAGTTTAAGTCCTGTACACCTCTCTGGATAATCCCTCTCTTTACTGACTTTGTGGGGAAGAAGAATAAGAAAAGTGTGCTTTTAGTGGTATTGATAGAACTGTTTTGGAATTTAGATGAAGAACAGTTGAAACTTACTCTGGTTTAGGCCTATATTTATTCTTCTTTGTCTTCTGTAACTAAAGGACTCTGTAAGGTTTCCCTCTGCTCTTCTCTTTCCCCAACACTTTTCTCTTTTCCTCTGGGTATTTTCTGGGTAATTTATGTTTTTGGAAGTTTTACTTTTGAAGTGGGATTACAGGTTTGGCAATACCCACTGAGCATGTAATGAAAAGAAATCCTACGGTGGCTAGGTTTTGTGTTTCACCTTATGAAAACAGTCTAAAAAGATCACCAGTTATTGAAACCAACTATGAAGTAGTCCTCTGAAATTGAGAGGTTACTTAAAAATATATTTGTATGATTAAGAATTTCAAATTGCTACATCCTACTGGTCACAAAATGTTAACAGGAGTTGGGATTCTAGGGTTTGGGTTGCAACCCAAACCATTCTAAAATTTGTCAGTGGGTTGTCATGCGCCTCTGCATCTCAACTGTTTTTATTTACTGCATGACACATTTGAGTATCACTTTGAAGTTATGGTAGCAGATGCATCCTTTTCCACTGGGTAACTTTTGGAGTAGACTATGGCATGCAAAGATCAGGCATAACCAGGAGCTGACACATTTTAATAGCTGGTACCTTTTCCCCTGCTATTTGAATATCACTCCCTCAAAATATTGGTTGATTATTCTTTCTCTGTAAACAAGGGCATAGGTAGAACTTGATAATGCTCTTCCTTTTGTATGTAAAAACATAAATAAAAATGTGCATTCAAACAAAATGTACTTGAATTTTAAGTAAATTCAAAGGTTTCTGTTTTTCCCTAATAGTACTTCTTGTTAATGAGATAGATGAGTCTGCTTGGAGTCACAAATCTGTTTAGGAGCAGTGGGAAGTTTCAGACATAAAAGTAGCTCATTTTCAGTACTCAGCAGGTTACTGCACTTGTTTTTAACAACAGCTTTTCTAGAAAATTCTTCACAGAGATATGAAGAAGTAGAAAAAGGAGCATTGTTGGAATATATGGTAAAAGAGTAATATACATCCTTATCTCATTTCATAATCAAACCATCTATATTTGTCTTCCTGTAATTTCAGTAGTTCATCACAAGAGCAGTCATGGATCTTGCGCACCTTTGGAGTTCTGTGGTTTTTGCTGATCTGTTCTTCAAAAATATAAACATAAATTAATGTCCTTCTAATGTGAGGATCATCCTCAGGGAAGAATGCTTCACGTATGATCTAAAGTTTGAATATCTGTCTAAAAAGCTTTGATTAAGCTGCATGAGTAGTTTTTAGATTTGTCCCTTCAGGTAATTTCCAGCTTCGAGTAGCATTGCACCAACGTGGGTTAGATTCACATTGTCCAAGGTATTCTTTCTGACTTTAGGAAAGAAGGAGAGTGAGCAGCCAGGGTGGAAGGTGGTGGGGTTATTGCTCTCTTACACATTCTTGTGTGTTTGTTTACCTGTGGAGAAGAGTTTGGGCCTGAGTTAGAGTATCACCACTTTTAAAGAGTATTCATTTCAGGAAATGAAGATTGAAACACAAATAGAAGTAGAGGAATGAGGGTCAGAGAAGTACTTGAATGGCAGAATTACAAGCAAACCTTTGATGCTTTCTGTGGTGGCCCATCTACCTGTACAGAAACACACAGTGCATAGGAAGCAACAAGGAATACAAAGTCGGGGTAGCACCTGCGTGCCTCTTTAGGGGCACAGAAACGTGGCATGGGATGGCTCACACCATGCAGACTCTTTTGGAAGTACCAGCTGCTAAGATGTAAGAAAGGTTTGTGCTCCAATGGTGGCTTGAATTTACAGATCCAGGTTTGCTTTGGAAGGAGTAATAAGCTGGTCAAGATAGGAGAGTCCAACATAAATGCCTCTCAGTGGAGTGGGAGAAGAAAGGAATTATCTGAAACCTTCTTTAAAGGACAGGAGGAAGCTTGATTGAAAACATTGTTTCTTGTGAGCAACTTTGACCTGTCAACATTTGCTGGAGGGCGTAATCTGATGTGGCACATGACATCAAGGAGATTTTTGGGATGTGTTGAGGATCTGTTTTAATGCAAGTGCTGCCCCATCAGGTGATCTGCTGCTCATGAGTAAAGAGGACCTGGTGAAGCATGGGAAGGTCAGTGGTAGCTCCAGCTGCACACCTGTGAGGTGGTGAGGAAGATAAATATCAGGATTAGAACCCTGGAGTTCAGAGTTCAGTAGCACCTTGGTGGATAAACTGATGAGATGCTGATTAGCAGACTAAGGTAGCTGGAAAACAAACTTGACTGCTGGACCTAAAGGCTTAGGGCCAATGTTAAGTCCAGCTGATCACCAGTTGCTCGAAAGTCCATAGGGCTCAGCACTGGAGCCAGGACTTAGCATCTCCTGGTTGATTTGCTGGAGCTCAGGGCTTCTCTTCAGAGTGCTCTCAAAAGGCTGAAGAAATGGGCTTGGGGGAACCTTGCCTTCAGCAAAGGCAATGCAAATTTCTGCAGTTAGGATGGAACAACTGCATGCAACACTACACAGTGGGGGCTCTCTGGCTAGAAAGCAGCTTTGTAGAACACCAAACTAGAAAAGCAGCAAAAGAGCTGAGGGCTGGATTGGTTAAGTGTAGACAGTAGAAGACTGAAGAGGAAGTTTGAGACATATCTCTAATTGTTGCCTTCAATTGTCTAAAAGGAGCTTATTGAGAATTTGGGTCCAAGAATAGATGTTCCAGCACCTTGTCCAGCTGAATCTTAGATGTGCCCAATACTGGGGAATCCACCGCTTCCCTGGGAAGGTTATTCCAATGGCTGATTGTTTTCATTGTGAAAAACTTTATTCCTGTGTCCAGCCAGAAACTCCCCAGGAGTAACTTTTTCCCATCACTCCTTGTCTTTTACACATGACTCCTTATAAAAAGGGGGTCTCCCTCTTCTTTGTAGCCACAATTTAAATATTGGAACATGGTGATAACACCTCCCCTAAGACTTCTTTTCTCAAGGTGAACAAACACTGTTGTTTCAGCCTTTCCCTTCATGGCAGGCTTCCCAGATACCTTCAGCCTGCCTGTGTCTCATATAGTGGGGACCAAAACTGAGCACAGTATTCCAGGTGTGGCCTGACAAGTGCTGAAGTGCTCTACAGAGTGCTCTACACAGTGCTCTACATTTTCTTTCTTAATACTTTGTCAACACCTATAAATTTAGCATATCCAAAGAAAGCCAAAACCAAGTAGTGACAGCAAAGGCATGGATAAAATTTAGGACTGACAATCTTGCAGATACATAATTCCTTTTAAAAAATGAAATCTGTTAAAGAAATTGAGAATATCACATTTGTTAATCAGCATTGTGTTGTCACTCTCCATATTTATTATGAAACACATTTTTATAAACATGAAATAAATGAGTAAATGAATAAATAAAAAACCCTTGGGTTTAGATTACTTATCAAAGCAATTTAGCCAGCAGATCCATACCAGATGTCAGAAGATGTTTTTTTCAAACTATGAACGCAGCGTCTTGAAATTTATTTTTACTTTTCAAAAAGTCTGGGTGAATATTTCTGTTTTTACTGCTACTTCTTCTTTTGCCAGGAATCTGATTCAATATTATAAAAATAGTGAAAAGAATACCAAGAATTTCCATTTCTCTTCTGCTAATATATTACCATGTACTGGAAATAGGCACTGCCAGGGCTTAATGTTGAATCCTAGTTACAGGACAGTGCTATCAGCCATTATTCCTCATTCCTGCATTGCTTAAAGACTCACAATTTTCTGATGTTGGATAACAGGCATCTGAAAGTTAAGACGATACCCTCTCCTAGCAGAAATTCTATTTCAGAACAAGAATTCTCAGGAAGTGTCTGCACTTTTGAAGGTATTTGAGATGCTGCGTTGTATGTCTGTATATCCAAAGATGATCATCTCCATCCTTCATCTGCTATTTGGGCAGGTTAGAAAACAGAAAAAGGTAGAGATTTTACTTTCACTGTTGTCTATGCTGAAATACACTCAACATTCTGTACTTCTTGGTAAATTTGTTTCTGTAAGTCCTATTAGTTGATAGATTTGGGACAATAACACAGCTGAAGTTATTTTTCCTGGGGATGTAGTGATTCCTGCTCTGTCTCAAAGCACTTCAGGCATATGGCGTGCTCTGAGGGCAAAATCTACAGTCTTGTGCCAAAGTGTGCAAGTCAGCAAGTGTGCTTTGTGCGTTTTAGCTCTAGTGATCACAGATGCCTGTCTGAAAATGGGGGGAACCTGCTCACTGTGAGGGGCTGACTGCACTTCTAATGCTACTGAGAGCTTCAAGGTATTCATGCCTGCCTGTGAATGAAGATAACAGGTTCAGTGGAGGGTGAGAATGGATGATAACAGTGCAAGTCCAGTGGCATTTACATGATGTTGAGTTTATCTCCTTTTTACGTGAACCAACCAGGTGAATTTAGGGAGTTTTTTTCCCCCTACCATCATTTGGTGTGCTTGGACATCGCTGTGTCTCATTAGCTGTTGTCTTTGACAGCCCTGAAGAGATTGATGTGATACCTTTTTGAAAGGTTGTGCCGGAGGTTTTTCTAGCCTGCTTTGTGCTCTCCTCAAAGTTCTGTGAGGGTCTTGGCTGCCAGGTTTCTGGCAGAAGGGCAGATAAAGCCACTCTTGAGGGATAATGGACAAAAAGAGGGAACAGTCACAGAAGAGATTAAAGATAGTTATTAAATGCTAATAGTTCCTTCTGAGTCCTTGTAGAAAGTTGTACCAGAGATTATTTGATACAGAAGTCCTCTGTGTTGCAAAAAATTGGAAAGCTGTTTTTTTAAATTAAAAATACTAGGATTTTTCAGTCATTACTAAATGCTCAAACTTTTAGTAGATCTTTATGTCACTGTTGAGTCAGAAATTACACGGACTTACATCAGAAGGCTAAGTGCTAAAAGTTATTGAATCCTCTTCTTTTACACCTTGGTTTACACCTTGGTTTGCTAGAGGTGGACCTGATTGGTCATTGAATCAACACATTTCACATGATTGGCTAATTAAGAAGGACCCCCCCCCCCCCCCCCCCCCCCCCCCCGTAAATAATTCAGGAGAAAAGCAACTTGTTATAAACACCATCTGCAGATTGTTATCATTTGATAATCATTCTTTCTCTCCAGCTCCCTAAAGCTTCCCAGACTGATTTGTAGGAAAGCTTATCTAGCTTTCTCTCTCTCTGACCAGACTGTTATAGCCATGTCTTTACAACTCACAATAGGTCTTTGTGGAAAATATTTGAAATGCCGTGGAAGGGAGATTAATAGCACTTTGACAAAATTTGAATATACAGTTGATGTGGTGAATATGGCTAAAGAGTGGTGTCTCTCAAATTCAGTCTCAAAGAATTTAAGTTTTTCACTTTCTTTGCATTTTATTGTTTAGATTTAAGAGATTAATTCCAAACATGGTTTCACTCAAATGTCCTATCTACTTTTGAACTTGCAAAAAAATTCTCTTTCCAAATTGGTTGCTGAAGACCAGATATGACCTTGATGCATTCACAAAGATCCAGACTCCTGTCTTAGTCATGTAGAGCAGCAGGGCATTGCTTTCTAGGGAGCACATCTTAACTCTGCCTTAGGTGAGAGAACCGGTCATGGAGTCACTAATGACAGAAAATATTTTTATGTTGTCTTATGTACTTCACTTGGCTTAATAATAAACAATCTCGCTTCTAAAATGTGTTTTAGAGGACAAGAGCGAAAGAATTTCATTTGATTTGGGTTTTTTTCACCTTTTCTTCCTGGATCTGTATGAGCTGGGACCTGTATCTGCACTGGGGAATTACTTAAGTGCCCACTTGAAAGTACTTGTGGATGTGTTTCCTACCTTGACATCCTTTTGGCCCACAGCTGGAATATCAAATGATAGACAAGAAAAATTTTGTTTGTAAGCTGGAGACATCAGACTTGTATAAACTTTAATTGGGGATTAGTGTTTCTTGGTTGGAATACAGACATGCTAATTATACTCATGCAGCACTGAAAATGCACATACAATACTGTAACCAAACAGAAATATCCCACTAAGATGGCCTCCCCAAGTCTGTTAGATTGTTGTTTTAAGTCAGTTTCTCTTAACTTATTAATAATTCTAGCTGTGTTGCTAATTATATTTCATCATAAGGTTTGTGTTTTAAGAGCAGATTTGTGGTAAAACTATGCTGAGACTAAAACTTCTCTGCTTATAGGGAACGCTTTTCCTGCTGAGTTTCATTTGCATTTCTGTTTATCTCTTCTGGTTCTTGACATACACTTTTAAGAACATAGAAAACAGCATTTCTGCTTCCAAAAAGACTCAGTGAATGCTTTTGTCATTCTGCATGCTTCTGAGCCACCTGCATTAATATTGAGGGTGCACTGGCTCGTGCATGAATTCAAGTTGATTAGTCAAGTAGACAGTGCAGTTCATGGTTTTATTCAGAAAATGGACTTTCTTATGAAGGGCAAGGAATTTATTTTGAAGCGGCAGCCAAGATACGGATAATATTTTATATGTTTGTACATTTGCACACCATCATTTATAGGCTGGATGCAGCCCTCCCAGCTCCAAAATTGCGATATCTTATTGTGTTAGACATGAAGCCTTACAATCCAAATATCCTCTTCTGAAAAACTTTGCAGAGAATTATAGTGAGTAATGAAATTTGGGTTTTGTGATACTATGCAAAGCTGATCTTGAAAACATAAATTAGCTACACATTAAGTTTTCAACAGTTTTTTAAGAAGAGCTTTTTCAGTTGAATGGTTTGTTAAATTTTGCAGCACTTGTGAAATAAAAGCATTCACTGCATTTTCTCAATTGATTATAGAAATTGGGCGAAACTTAATGTTATGTTCAAAAGAAAGATCTAGAAGCAAAAGCTCACCCCGAGCAGTGGTTTAATGGAAACCAAACATTTTGAAAACAATTTTGTGTTGTGGGAAGAGAAATTATCCTCAACACAGTTCCTTTTGCTATGTTGACTGGCATCTGATCTGTGGGGAGCAATTTGCCTGTCCTGCCAAGGAGAGAAAAAGTATGGTAATGCACTGGCAGCTGTTAACAGCAGCTACCAGAGGGATATGGAGAGAACACACAGCTTTTGTACAAGCAGAATTATGTAAAGGCTCCATTCCCCTTAGTTAAAGATCTTATCCTTTTCTGTCTCATAGTGCTAAGAATCAGAAGGCAGAGGTAGGGATATTCTGCTGTTGTTTTGTTGGTATCTCCTGTTTCTGAGTCTATGTGGTTATTGCGAGCACAGCTGAAGAGCAAGCTAGCTGACATTTAAGTAGAGCAGATATTGACTGCTGGTGTTCCTTCTGTGTTGCTGCTAAATGGAAGTGTTGCTTGACTTCATTGTTTGAGGGAAAGGATTTAAAATATGAGTTCATTTCATTCATGTCTTTGGCTGCACGTTTTTGAACTTGAATTGATGTCTTTTGGTAACTTTTATCTCTCTGGCTTGTATTTGAGCGCTTTCTGTCCACAATGATGAGAAGGTGATTAGGCCATTGCCATGCAGACCCTATCTCTGTGCGTTTAGCAGAGCTCAGATTTGATTCTGCTGCTGCTGGCATTACTGTGTCATTTTTTCTTTTGCTTTCCTCTCTTCCTCATCATTCCTCTGTGGCCTGCCATGGCTCAGGTGCTACTGGTTGCTGTTAGAATCCAGGATTTATGAGCCATCTTTCATAGTGGGTCTTGCATTCCTGGCAAGAACGAGATGGATGAAGCGTTCCTGGATCATCACTCAGTGCTGGTCTAGTCACAAAGAGCATGTGGTTGCATTGTAGGGCCTGATTATTTCTCAGGAAGTCCATTCACTAGCAAAGAAATACTGAGGGAACATTATAAAAAAAGTTAAAATATTAACAGTGGTGATTTTTCAGTTAAACTTCAGAGAAAGTATGACAGTATGCTCCCATCCATACAAAAAAAAGTACCCTCAAGATAAATCCAGTGTTGGCATAGAGGATGAATTTTTATTGACTGCACTTTGAATTGTTGCCTATGTATGCCTGGCTAATCCTGGGGATCACCTGAGCAATGACAAAGAGAGCTTGACACAAAACAGCAGTGTGCTGTTCCTCAAAATGATGTTGTTTTTATCACGTGTTTTAGCTTACATTAAACTCTTGAATCATTCCACATTGTAACAAAACATAAAATATTCTTCTGGCTATTTAGTTGTGTGTTTGCATATGTTTTAAATTTTTTTTTCTGACACACAAGTAAACAAAATAGACAATTTTCAGACTATTTTGTGTAATGGCAGTGCAGAATGTTATGACTCTATCTACTTGGCAGAATGTCTTGCTGAGATATAAATAGATTTCTAATGGCTGTCAGGCTCTCTGCCCAAGAAATTTTCTTGTAGATATCTCATTATAGAAATAACATCATCAATAAAATAGCTGAAATATTTTGAAAATGCGGGAATATTTTTTACATCAGTGACTGCAAGGAAAATACCTACCATATGCATAATTTGAGGCTGATTTGAAAACTGTAATTTATCATAATTATCTGCATATTATAATGGCAAAACACGCTTAATTGCTTTTGACTGGACTGGTATTATGTTGAGAAGGAAAGTTAACAGCAGATGGCCCTACTGTCAAAACTGTTGTCTCTTAACCCAAAATGAAGTAGCAGACTGAACATAACATGTTTCTGGCTTCTTTTTCTGATTTTCATCAGTAAGTATGAACTAGCATTTGGTGGGGTTGCAAATGTTTACAGACCAATAGAAATTATCTTAGCTGGTGACAAAAATAGCAATGAAAACCTGACTAGATAGTATTCCTCATTGCAATATGGCTTAGATTTTCTCGAGCACATAAAGTTGTTTAAAATATTTAACTGGTCTGCAAAGGAAATTCTTTCCAAAATATTAGAATGGATTATAATACTGTTTTCTGCCCTTTTACCACTGTTTGTCCATCTTCTACTTTCATACAGCAATGAGAAAAAGAAGTGTTTAATCTTCTATACCTGTCTGGCTATGAATAAATAAATTAACAGTTGAAGAAAGAGATAATTTTGCAGCGCTTCAAGTAAGTTCAGCTTTGCTGCATCAATTGCAATATGCCTGAAGGATTTCTCTTACTAATCACAATGTGCATGCACAGATGCGGTGCTGTAAAAATCCCAGCATCTCTACTCACAAAATGCCCGAGAGAATTGAAGAATTTAAGATTACATTTGTACAAAGTTAAACTACAGAATGGGAGAGAGAAAGGCAGGTTTGGTTTGGTGGTTTTTTTTTAAATGTCTAGCCAGAGAGAATCACAAAAAGCAGGTGGTATATTATACTGCTGGATGGTCAATGAAAGTAAATTAGCTGCTTCAGCTGATAGAAAGGAAATGCTGGCCTGATCAGCTTAAATGAAGGTGACATGTTATTTGTGAAATAATGCGAATACCGAAATGTGGTTTAACCCCAAAGTTTGTGTGTATATTTGTATGTATGTTTTGTCTGTGCTTCATAGTATAGATTTTATAACAGTTAATCTTCTGGACTAAAATAATGGGTGAATTTATTAGAAAGAAGAATTCATTACAGGGAGAGATTTATTATTTGCTTTGTGTCAGAACTGATGTTGCTCAGATGTGCTGATTGAGAGGACAATGTAATTTGTTCATCATAGTAAAAATATATTATAGGAAAACAGTGGGACAAAGATACTTTGCACCTTAAACATTTTCCCCTTTTATAGTCCAAGCCTAACAGGAAGGGTTTTAGAAGATATCCTATTCTTTACAGGGCTAACCAAAATAAATCTGTAGATTTTTTTTAGATCTAAATTAAATAGTAAGACATACACAGTGTAGAAAAAGAACCCTTTGTGTAGGTATTTTTGACATGAAGATGATGCATATTTAAACTTTTTCAATACATCATCATTTAGTGGTGATGTTTCTGGAAACTGACAGCCAGTTGCCATTTACAATCTGTTTTATGCCTATTTCAGGAGGCTGTTACTTTTTTAATCTTTAAATTTGTTCCTTAGGCTGTATCATCTTGACTCTGGTTTCAGTTAATGCAGATACACAACTTGATAACATTTCATGGTGTATTGCAGGTATACAGGGGCACAGTGCTCAGACTTTCTCTGCTCTTTCAAAACCTGAAAGGATATACTTTGAATAACCTATTACACATAGCAATAAACTGTGAGCAATATGTATATAATTTTTATTTAGCCTACTGTATTGTGGTAGATACAAAGATAGGTGTTCTTGAATACTCAAAATCAGTTGTAAAAAAAGCCTGTAAGAATTTTCCTATTCTTTATTTTAACTTGGAATCATCCTTGTCTTTGTAGGAGGTTCTCAAGATAGGTTTTCTTTGAACATCTAGTAATCTGATATTTTGCTTTTACCCCATGCTGGTCTTCTGAGCATCTTCTAAGAAGGTTTCTGTGATCCAAAGTAAAGTTCCAAGTTCAAATTAATTAAAATAGCTCATTATTTGAATCTGATTCATGTACTGTAGAGGTTTTTTTTGGGAGGCTTTAATGAATCAAGTATGAATTAAAATGAAAAACTTGATGATTCACTTATCTCTTGCTAATTCTCTACATTCCCTTACAAGCATTAACGCAGTACACAGGGCTCTTGGAAGTAGGTTGAAGAGCACAATCTCACAAGTGTTCTTAAGATTTTACCTGCTAAGCTATATTTTTAAATGGATTCCTTATACAATACTGGGAAAGTTCTGTTTGCTGCTGGAGAATAATGTTTTTTGTTCTGTCTGTGCAGTTTTGCTATGCTCTTTTGCACTCACCAAAACATGAGCAAAGAAGCAAAAGCCATTCACAAAAATGCATCAATTCTGATGATTTAAAATTTTGCCTATTGTTTCTCCTCTGCCATCATTTTTTTCATACTACTTTTTTTAAACCTCTGTTAAACTAATTTTTCACTTTTTTTATTGTTCATCAAAGTGCTTTGCTCTCATTATAAAGCCTATATTCCCTATCTTTTTGTGAGTCAGCAGAGGGGTGAATTGTAGAACATGTGATAACTATCAAGATTTTGAAAGCCTTTCTGTAAAGAAAACACATTTTTTGTTTGTTGGTTGACAGCTGAAGTCTTGAGAACTGAAAGTAGAGCAGGATATCAGGAAAGGAGTGAAAGACTAGATATAAAGAGACAATAGTATTCCAAATGTTATGGTGAAACAATTAATAGCATCATTGGAGAAAATTTAAAATAGTAAGAAAGTCACTTTGAAATTATGGCTTGACATTTTTAGTCCAGTAAAATGTTCTGGCATGGGTTAAACAGTTTGATCTTGCAATGAAACCTTAGGTCTAAAGCAAAGGAGTAGAAATCTCAATCAGTGTGCATTCATAAAGTCTGTCTTCTTCATGTAACTAATTGGAATCAAGTATCCTTGTATAAGGCATCTAAAGGTATGTATAGTCACATTCTGTTTCAGTGTTTCAGCCCTAAATAGGACTTTTTTTTTTTTGCTCTATAGAATTATTGTTCTTGCTTCAAATATTAAATCATGGTTTGGTTATGTAAGTACTAAGTGGCTTGTTTTTAACTACTGCCAGATAATTAAGTTGGTGATTTTTTTTTAAAGTTGATTATGTGTTTTCCCAGTTCTTTACACTTGAACTTTAGTACAGGAGAAAATCAAAAAATATTTTTATTTAATATGAGACTGAAGTTGTTAAAGGCTAGAAGAGTGTCACTGCAGTGTTGCACACGTCATCAAACCAGCAGATTCTGGCACTAGAGATGCAACGCAGTTCCTCTAACATTTTTCTTATTCCTGCTGGAACAGGCAAGCTCTGAAGGCCTGCATTGACAGGTAATGAGATCTAATAACCAAGGGGAAAAGGGGTAGGTGGGAATGAAAGAGAAAGCGAATATCCATATTCATTATTTAATCAAATAAGATTCTCTTGGTGGATTTTGGGAATACTCATTCCTTGCTTCAAAAGCTTCTCTGTGATAGCTGTAAACAAATTACCTCTATGAATAACTTCTTAATCAGGGAAGAGTAGAGCTGTTCTCTACTTGATCTCTCCCTTTGGGTGGTCCCAGTCAGAGAGCAGCAGCCTTCCTTCTGATGGCTTGGCTTCAGAGAAGCTATATGATATTATGCTGACAGCTGTAGACCTCTTTTTGTTAGGGATAACAAACTTCCTGTGCTGAGGACAGCATCAAGCCCAGTCTGCAGTATGCCCAATTAGAGAAGCTAAAATCTCATTTGTTTCACCGTGGGAGTCTCTGAAAGCACACCGTTTTGGCCTCATTACAGTATTTTTAACTTTACAAAAACAATTTCATTATGGAAATTAAAGAAGCTCATTTAGTCTTAGTATTTATGCTTAACTTAATAAATTCCACAAGTTTCAGTTGCCCTAGTGTGCAGGCTTTTTGTTCTTTATGTAAGAAAAAAATTGCTTTTTTGCAGAGGAATGTGCCATTTTAATATGCTGGTTAATTATTATTAAAATGAACAAACTTCTGGACTCCACTGTAGTCATTTTCCTGTGCTGATCATCTGAGCATTGACCAGCATTTACTCTGCTATACTCTACTATGTAAGTCAGGGAAGTTAGTCCCTAGCAATGTGGGCTAAGGATAGGATACCTTAAGGTACAGGTGAAATAGCTGTTTATCCCACTAACTACATGTGAAATGCTTTTGTTTCCCTGAAATTTTTCTTGAAGAGGAAATAAATCAATAAAAAGGGACTGCTATAAACTGTGCAGTTACTATATAGTTCTGAAAACAAACTAAATTGATTGTAAGCATCTGTTTTTATGTATTTTTTTTCTCCTTGGAATATGTCCCAGTGGCGTGTTCTTTGTTAGAATGATCCAATTTACTTAATAAGCTATAAATATGTTAAGCTCAAGTCAACAAAGGTGTTTTCAACAAACACAGCAGCATAAATCAAACTTTTTTCTTACAACTCTTATGGGCTGCAGTAGGAGAAAGGTAATCAGTATCAGTGGTGCACCTGGGGCTTTTCTGGTCTCAGGTGCCAAATTCTTTTTTCTTGCTGCTGGAGCGGCCCTGTCACCACTGCTCCACTTTCACTTGCTGTTGCAGACAGGAGCTGGAAGGAAATAGGAGTGAATGAGGCAGAGGCAACCTCGTTCCACCATTCTTCATCTTTCCTCTTCTCTCACTGGAGCCCTCCATCAGCTTCCTCAAATTCCCAGTGCTAAGATTTATTTAGACTGGTGAGAGGTGTCTGCTTAAATCCAGCTTAAATAACTGAGTCGTTTTTCAGAGAAGCAGCTGTCCAACTTGCTTCAGAACTAGGCTGTGTTTAGTGGCCATAATAATTTGTTTTTCCTATAGCTTGCTTTTTCAGTTAAGCTATGGCATTTTCCATAGTAAGAGTGTGAGCTGTCTTTGTTTGCTTTTTGTTTAATTAAGGCATAGTGATGCAGAGGACTGTGGGAACATTGTTTCCCTTAAAATAATTGGACTTCAGTTCTTCCAAGATGGTTGTTTTCTTTTTTTCTCTGCTGAAACCCCAAATCCTTACATTACTGAGAGCTGAAGTGGTGAATTTCTCATTTTCATCCCTCTTGGCTCTCCAGCAATATGACAAGAAGTAGAAGTTGGACTCATTTAAATAAGTGAGCATAAATAAAACCATTAAAATGGAGGATTGGAACAAATGGCTGATGCGCAGTTGGCCTGCACCAGGTATTCTCTTAAATTACAGATGCACAGTTTCAGTCTCTTTGGTTTTCCTTTGGACACATTCAAAACTTGACTGAACATGGCCCTAAGTGACCTGATGCAGCACAGAAGTTGGCCTGGCTTTGAGTGAGGACTTGTACAAGATGGCACCCACAGGTCTCTGCTGTGGTTCTAAGTCTCAGAGGGAAGGACTAGCAGATGCTGACCATCCAGTTCCAGTGAATAATTTCCTTGGAAACATATTTTTTTTTACCAAAATTTGCTTTAAACAGCTGTGTGAGGCAGGGCAATGAATAAGTAGTTATCAGAAACTAATTCTGTGAACTCCTCATGGTTGTAAGCTGGCATTGCAATCAAAATCACAGCAATGTGCTATTCCTTTTTCTCTTCTCTCCCCCTCCCCTCTCTCTACCTTCTCTCCTCTCTTCCCCCATTTCTTTCTCCTGCTCTTCTCTGTAGACGTCCCATACCCCTACCTGGTTAATGCACCAACCATTGTGTAGCTTCATTGTGAACAGAAAAGTGGACTGATCCTGCTGAAAAAAATCCATTTTAATGGACTGAGTTTTCATTAGCTTTTTTAAAATTTAAAAAACCCCAAACCTTGGCAGAACTGTAAATGTGTGTGAGGGTATGGATGTCTTGGGAAAAGCTGATCTGGGAAATTTGTAATATTTTGATTTTTTTACTATATGTGAAATAAAACAAATTATACAAGGTGAATAGTAATCTTGGAGATCCTTATTTATTCATACAAATCTAAAGAAGGGAATGAGATTCCTTTTGAGTCTGAATAATGGCAATCTTCAGTCATTTGGTGTCCTCTGAGACTGACTCTTGTTCACTATTTCAAATGTCATTTTGTGTGTTAGAAAATATCAGGACTCCATCTTGCATAAGCTGCATAAAAAATACAGTTTCTTTAGCTTTCTTTCCAATCCAATTAAAGTGTAAAGCTGAAATAATACAATGTGGTTAAATTATAGATCAAGCAGTTGTGCAGATGTATCACTGAATGGTGCTCAGTCCATTTTATGCTATTATAAACTACAGAAACGCTATGTTTACTTCCTTTATAAATCAAGCAAATCTTGTTTTTATTGCAGAGAGTGGGAGGTGAGGTGATAGTGGAGTGGGAGGATAATTTAGAATAGAGGTACCTGCAACATGCATATACAGTGCTCCAGAGTATTAGGATATGCTATGTTCCTTTTGAGAAGTTGTTTGTAATGATTGTTAATAGCATCCCACAAGAGGAAGCAGAATGTAAGTATGCTGAAATCCAATCAGAGTTGTGATGTAAAGTTCAGGATCATTTATATCGGATGAGAATCTTAATAGGAGGGCAAACAACAATTTTGTCAGGAGCTCAGTTCATACTCTTACAATTTATTGAAGTTGTGAGTGGTCTGACCTGTCTGTTTTCTGGAAGAACTCTATATTTGGTAGTTATCAGAAACTGAAAGGGTGATAATATGGAAAAAACGTGGAAAAGAAGATAGCAATTCTAACTAGTAATGAGGCCATGTGTTACAGCCAGAATTTTTTTTTTCAGCTGACATATAACAAAATGAAGAAAAATGAAAAGTAAACATTCGACTTCCATCTAATTTTTCCTTCTAGTTAGGGTGTCCCATTGTGGTTTGACAGAGTTGGCATCCTTTAACTCAACTCTGTTTATTCAGTAAACAAGAGGCTCTACCAGTATCCCTGCTTCTTCTACATCAGGAAAGAAAACTGCCTACTTGGAACAGATTCTTTAGAATGCATATATGTATTTGATCTGATGCTGTAAATAACTTCACAAAGTCATATTTTTCTAAAGCAGCACAAACTGAGGGGAGCTTTGAAAATTTGAAAGGATATATTTTGGCAAGAGAGCTAATGATAATAATAGATAAATGTACTCTAAAAAAAGAAATCTATTAGCAGAAAGCTTTTCATAGCAATCTGGTGGGAAATCTACCTATCAAAAAAATCGCTGGCTTTTAACAAATGACTTCTAGGCTCATCTTCTTTGTTTTTAAAACTGTTGCTTTAACTCATTCTGGTTTCATTAAGGATAAAAGGTTAGCAGTGCTACAGCAGTGTTTGTGGTGTCTTTGGGTTGAAATGTTGACATCAAAATTGGTGTGAGATTTATCACGAGTGAGTGTGTATATATATGTACAGACTTACCTCTGTGTGTGTGTATGTATGCATATATATATGTGACATCTGATGGCAACATCAATGAATGAAGGAACAATAAAAACTTGATTTTTTTTTGAGGAATTCTGACATTATTTAATCAGATATCTTTGAAGAACAGAGAGAACTAAGTGCTGACTTGCCGTCTAGCCCCCCCGTTAAGTAGACTGCTGAAAATGTGATGTTAGATATAATGAGCATTGTGATGATGTTTAGATGCGGCAAATTTAGTGGCTTCTTAAAACAGAAGTCTTTCCTGAGAGCAGGTGTGTCCACAATAACATGGCTTTGGAAATGAATGGGCAAGTTTACCTTTTGTATCCTACTTGGTGAAAGGAATTGCAACCCTTCCACTTCATCTCATCACTTGCTCTCTTACAGTGTCTCCTCGCCTTTCCCCCTCCACCTGTGCAAGTTCAGGATCACCTCAATGTCTGTACCTGGAGCTGCAGGAAACTGTTTCTGTTGTGGTTATGCATGTAGCAGTTGGGCTGCTTATGCCAGCTTAATCAAGGCTTTTCTCCTTAGCATAAAGCTCTTCTTGGTTATTATGTATGTTGAAGATGTATATTAATCTGCCTTGAAGCAGTTAACATATTGAAAACCACTAGGTATCTAACAGGCTTCCCACAGTTATCCCATGTGTATACAAAAGACAAAGTAACTTTAGAGGAATCTGTTCCTTGTAAGAACTTTCCAAGCAGTGAAGCACTAGATTGCACTGTAACATATGCCATCAAATTAAAACAATTTTACTATCAAGGTGTTTGATTAGGACACTCAAAAGTATGGATATTTCATGGGACATGCAAGTGCCATTGGATATGGTGAAAGGACATCCACCAAGAAATGTAAACCTTTTGTAGATCTTTTGTAAATGTATGTAAATGTAAATCTTTTGTAGAAGACATTGAAACCTCTTGCAAATGGAAATAAACAAGTTCAATAGAAACTTTCACCCAAATGTATCATTAGTTGTAGCCTACAGATTCTTTTTCAAATCGTTAACTGTGTCTCACTGTGTCTTGCAAAGAAAGAAATGGAGGCTATTGCTTAATGAGCCTTTCTTTAAAATATATCTGACAGCCAAGCTTCTTATGATTGGCCAATTTAAGACTTAGAAAATGGTTTAGTTTAATTCATCCACTAGGGCATTGTAAATGAGTATATGTGTATATATGTACTACATGTAATGGTGAAATTGTCAGATGTGTTATCTACTTCATTACCATTAACTCCCAGCTGCCCTGCCTGTATTTTGCCCATTAATCTGTCATGGACTTTAACACTTCAGACATATGTTTCTGAAGAGCCCAAATAATTATCTCATTTTATCTATCAAAATTAACTTTTCATATGAATAATTCAATTTTTTTAACAACCAGAGATGAATTTTCCTCAGATTGTGTATTTTATTTACTGTTGTATATGCAGAGCCAGACAAACATGGGTACTCCCACCTGCTGTCAAATTCAGGATGATGTTTTGTTCTGAGTTTATGATGATCTAGTTTGTATTTTCTGGTCTTGTTTTAAAAACAAAGGATTTATGCGATGTGTATGTAGAAATACACAGAAGTAGGCATATGCTATAAATCAGTACTCAATTTTTTTTATAAAACTGAAGATTAATAGATTTGCCTTATCAGTTAAGTAGGCAGCATGAAGACATCATTATAAGAATTGCTATTTTTTTCTCCCAGATAAATATCGATACAAATTTGTAATCCCTTCTGTTTTCCTGACTTTCTTGGAACTTTTTAAAAAGGAAAATCCTTGGAAAATATAATGTATTTATTTTTTTACCATAAAGCCACAGGTGATATTGACATAATCAAAGGAAAAATTAGGAAAATGATGACTTTGCTTATTACTTAACCCACTGTAGAGATTTTCAGAGAGGGAAATCGCACTTTGTTTTGGGAAAGCTGCGAGGACGAGATGTGTTCTGAGACATCCATCCAAGCTTCTCCCATTAAGGTGCTTGTGGAGGTAGCACTTATTGTTGATGTAAGTGTTGGTGTCTCGGGGAAGAAAGCAGGAATGGGACCAGACAGGATTGTGGATCCTGTTGCTGCCAGCATAAACACAGAGCTCTGCCTGGGCTCTGGGGTGTTGCCTGGTGCAGGAGTTGTGTAGGACAAAAGGGTAGCTGAGGTTCCAGGGTTCTGTGGGGCTGCATCCACCCTTTTTTCTACAAGCTAGAGCATGAGCACACCATAAGCCAGCCCTGGCACACAGGTGTCAGCTTTTGCTGGGAGCTTCCCAGGGCTGTGAGTTGCAGGCAGTGATCTCTGTGGATTTGGAGTTAAACAAGTTTTCATTTGGTGCACTGTTAGGTTTCTCTTTCCTGTTCTCATCAGAAAGAAGGGTGTCTCAGAGAGAGGAGCAAATCCTTTCACCCTAAAATGACGTGAGAATGTCTGTACAGCTTTTTAGGTTTATGTTATACCCCATCTCCAGGAGGGATGTGTAGCAGACGCTTTGATAGAAAAAAATCAACAGAACAAACAGTCAAAAATGTTTTTCAATTTTTTGTCCTTGCTTCCACAAATTTGATATTTTGATAGCTTCAGGATGGTATCACCAGTAGAAGAGAATGAAGGTAGTAGAGGGGTTTATTTACTTATTTTATATTTAACTTCCTTAAATGCTACCCTGATGGTTGAGCTATCAGTTGTTTGAGGCAGAGTTTTTCACAATTTATTTTGCATTCTTAGTTTGATTAATATATTAGTTATAATAAAGGTGAGAGCAAGAAACTTTAAATGTTTTTGTGTATGCTTTGTTAATTTTCCCTTTGAATAGCTAGGTATTTTTGTCCTAGTTTTTTTAGAGCTGCTTATTTAAATTTAAATAAGATATTATTACTGATTGTTCATTTGTGTAATGTTAACTCATGTTTATTAGATGCTTGTAGTATGATATTGCTCATTCTCATGTGTGATTATTAAACATGTGATTTTAAATTGTAGAGAATTATTGAACAATGACTGTTAGAATGGAAGTTTTCCATGTTATCATTATTTTATATTCAGGCTTGAGTTGACAGCAATATGAACCAGAAATGTTTTGACATTTGAAGGGTTTTTTTTCCTTTTTCTGCCCGATTGAAATGGTTGTTTGCTTTGAGTGGGATTTCTGTACAAGTCCCTGGCATACCAACTCTAGAAGCTCTGCTCAATTTTCAATTGAGTTCTTTCAGGCATCTCTGAGTAAAGTTTTATTCACTTTGATGATGACTGGAAGAGTAGAAGAGTAGCTGCAGCATCAACTTAGCTGTCTCTTGTTGCCTGTAGAAGCTAAAACAGTCAGTGGTTACCCTGAATGAATGGTTACCTTTCATCTTAAAAGCATCAGCATCCCCTTTGTCATTCTAAAATGTTAACTCACATAATGATTAGCTCCTCAGTCTGCAAGAAAGGAATGATTTGCCACCGTGGGGAGATGATTCAGGTATGCATAAGCCCACAGAGAGAGGAAAAGGGGGCCAGGCTTCTGGTATGACAGATGGGTTGGAAGACTGGACAGAGTTAGTATGAACTGGATAGAGGAGGAAATGTGGAATGGGGATTTTTGACCCTTCTCAGTACAGTGAGGGAAAAGCAATGGCATGTGTAGCTGGGAGGATTAAGATTGCTCAGAGAGAGTGTGTGTCCTGCAGAAGGTAAGAAAGCAGAAAAATCCTGGGACACTTAAACTGACAGAATCTACTTTCATTTTAAACAAGGAATGGGATAGTACAAAGGTTAGTGGAAGATAGGTAACTTCAAACTGGAAAATTTCTGCAAAACAACTTACTGGCTTTTGAGACTTTAAAGTAGTTGAAGTAAATTAGTTTGGGTGATTTCTTAAAAACATGGATCTGGAAGTTTTTTGCTTGGTGGTGTAAAGACAGATGATGCTGCTGAGATCCAGTAGTGGCAGTGCAAGCAGTGGGTAGAGACTGCTGCTCTACTCATTGTTTGTCCTTTCTTTCCCAAAAGACTTGTCAAGAAGACTGTCTGGAAGATTTTTTTTGAACTGGAACCTTAGCTGACTTGTTGCAACTCTCCCCTTTGGATTTGGTGATACTGCTCAACTCAAAAATATTTTGAAGCCCTATTTGAAGCTGGATTTTTTCTGTTTCAGCTTTTACAGAAGTCTTGTGGCTCTGCCAGATATTTGAAACCCACAGAGTTTGTGAACACAGTATTTGTCATTGAGGGAACAGGTATTTTGACTTTTGTTGCATGATAGAGCTTTGTAGTTATATTTTATTATGAAGTACAAGTTTTCATTTGATGCATTTTCTCATCTGAAAAATGTCTGAGGCCAGAAAATTACTTTTTATTGATTTCCTACACTTCTGAGAACTTCAGGTGGCCCCCACAGATTTCCTTTTTTTCTTCCCCCCCCCCCCCACCTTTAGCTTGTACGAGATGCATTATATCTATGAGAAGTGTAATGTGTGAAGTCAGAGTTAACAAGGAAAGGAATATAGAAATATTTGATGCTTTTGGAGTTAATATTGGGTCAGTGTAATTTTAAAGAGCTGGAGAACTTTAAAGAAATGTGTGCAGGCTCTTCCTAAGCATTATTATGTAACATAAAATTTGTGTGCAGAATGTCTTTGTACTCTAAAGTTAAAAAGAGTAATTGAAGTTTGCAGAACAGAATCAGGAAAACACTGTAACTGTAGATGCTTCTGGTGTTGGTTTTTGGGATGGTTTTAATGATCTGTAGCTTGCAAATAGTTGGAAATTTTTTTCTTTTACTTCACTGAAAAGAACAGCTTGCAGCAGTGGATACATTTTACAGTTGCATCAAATGCACAATTACTAAGCAAGGACGGGAAGCCTGACAGTTTTACTTATCGCAAACCTGACCTTTGGAGGATTTTATTAAAGGAATTTCGGTTTTGAACAGCTGAACTGAAAAAAAAACCTCTCATGAAACAGATCCAACAGACCGTATTGCTAACCACATTCCTTCCAAACTTCAGGAACTTCAAGAAATCAATGTAGTTTAAGTTTCTAGCAGTGTTATTTGAGAATATGGAGTACAGCTTCCTTTGTTCTAAATGCAATATGAATTATCACTGTAGTCTCTCTTGTTTCATGGGTGCAGTCCTCTTTCTTACATGACTTATGTATTAACCTGAACAGTTTCATGGCTCCTCAGTCTTTACAGGTTGGTAAACAAGTGTCATGGCACAGAGAAATGTGCATCTGTCAGGAGTGTAGAGCCATGTTTATTTAATTGATGCACATTCCTGTGACAGGATGAAGGAATACCATTAGGTTAGGAATAGAGTTTCTATCAAAAAACCAAAACAGCCCCTTCCTTTATTCCCCAACCAGACAAACAATCCCCTGCAAACCAAACAAAAACTTCACTGAAATCTGAAGTGTTGAAAAAATACTTAGGTCAGTGTTGTATTTAGAGTACTTGTATAGGTGAAAACCAGTAATTTTCAGTAATTATGTACTCTCAAGATAATTATTTTTACTGGAAAATATAAATATGAAAGTTACTTGATAGACACAAAGAATAAGAGTCAAAAGGAAACTGATGTGAATTTTTTTGAGTAGAATCAAGACACTTTCAATAAAATATGAAAATTAACTTTACTTAAACTAGCTTTTTAAATTATTGAAACATTCTTTCTCATCACTAAAAGGAGTGAAATTCTGTAATTCAGCACTGCCTATTTCTGTCATACACACAGTATCTTTTAAGTTACCTAGGAAGCCTACAAGTGTTCTGGTTATATTCTATAGTGTATGTAATATAGATTATATTTATAGATTGTCCTGGTTTAGGGCAAATTTGGAAGGAAACCCCTGAATGGGGTCCCTCTAGAAAGCAAATCCAAGTGCCCCCCCAAAAAAAAAACAGCTCAGGAAAGATTTCCTTGGAGAAAAGTGGAAAAAACTGTTTATTTAACAAGCAAAGTACTTACAAACACGAAAAAATTAATAATATTGAACAATGGATCCTCTCACTGCTCTGAAGAGATGGCAATTTCAGAGTCCTTGTCATGGCTGTAGCTCGGCTCTCTCAGTCTCTTACCAGTCCCTCCTGTGCTGGTAAATGCCGTGTCCCAGGCCCTGGTGGGCCACAGTTGTGAGCTCCTGGTGTTTTATTGGGTTTTCACTCCAGAGCAGTCCTTGGATGATCAGTTCCAAGAAAAAGAAAAGCCACAGCCTGGGGAACTTCTCTGCCTCAGCTGGCTAAAATAACTAAAAGCAAAGGAGAGCTGTGTTCTGCTGTCTGTCCATGCTGCAGACAACACAGTCTAGGAGCAGGAATATGGAGGAGTGAGTGCAGTTTCTGAAAACAAACTCTGCACTTCTTCTGCCCCCTTCACTCTCAGAACCAGTTGTAAAGGTGCAAAACTTAATATCCAACATAAACAGAGCAGGCGACTGGGGATACAAACATCATAAAGTCACCCTAGGACATAGATACATATATTATATTTTCCTGGAGAATGAGGAATGAGTGGTGTCTAAACACAAGTATGTGGAGGAAGGCATTTGTAAGCATGTTGCCCATACTTTGTGTGAGTCTAATGCAGTCAAGAAAGTTATGGTTCAAAAATAGTGACTATAATTTTCAGATCCTCTGGTTCCCCCTAGTCCCACATGTGTGTTGGGGTAGGGGTAAAAAAGACTACAACAGGCTCTTCTCAGTGGTGTTCAGAGACAGGATAAGAGGTAAAGAGCACAAATTCAAACACAGGATATTAAATTTAAACATAAATTTTTACCACTGTGGAAGTGGCCAAAGACTAGACTGGTCTGCCCAGAGACCTTATGGCATCTTTGTTTTTGGAGACATTTAAAACCCAACTGCACATGGCCATAGTCAACATGCTGTAGTTGGCCCTGCTTTGAGCAGGGGGTTGGACTGAATGAGCTTTCCAGCACCCCTTCCAGCCTCAGCTGCTCTGTGTGCCATTTTCATTTTATTGCACACAAAATTTTGGTTGTGTTTGCTCTCTGATTCCTGTGTTTGTACACTGTCTTTTCAGATGGACTTGAGAGAAATTTTGTTGCATACTGAAAAGCTGCGCTGTTAAGGGGTTTAGAACTGCTTCTTTCATATAGAGTAGTTAAAGGTTGCCATTCATTGAGAAATATAGCAGCAAAATACGTATAGGGATTTAACTATAATTTTTGGAAGCTCAGGAGTCACAGCTAGCTACTCATCTGTCCATTTTGTATGTTATGCTACCAGCATGTCTAAGCTTTCACGTTAACATTTTGTACAGATCATATTATTTCTCTGTAAAGGGTTTGCTGGACTGTTCTCAATGTGTTAGCTGGCAACAGAATTTTAAAAAGTCTCCTCTATTTGCTCAGCTAAAGAATACATTCACATTGACAGAGTTTGCACTCCTTTCTAGAAAGCATATACTTTAGCCATCCTTAAGGAAAGTCCAACTTCACTCCTTAATCCATTATCATAAAAGGCGGGACCTCATTAATTTTTGTCATGGGGAAAGAGATTATTATTAGGATAATAAGCTTATCATTCATTATTATTAGGGTAATAAGCTGTGCCAAAAGGATGCAATTGATACTAAATAGGGTGCAAAAAGAAAATTCTGCTTAAAGAGTAGGATCCATTAGTGTTTATTGTAAAGGGTGTATTCTCTGGGCAATGTTGTATCATCTGGAAATATTTAAAATAGACCCTATTATGATCACAGTAAAGCTTCAAGAAGTTGGGAGGACTTTGAAATTATAATAGCCACTAGGTAAAATACCCCACTGAATCAGAACTGAAGTAACAATGTATTATGAGATGTTTGAGGAAGATAAATGTAATTTTTTCAATATACATATTGAAGATGTATCCCTTCTGCTTTGTATTGCACTTTGAAGGGAGGTGGGAATGAGGCATGTGAAGTTCCTATCCTTAGCCTGGTTATCCCATCTATTGTATTTTCACAAGGGGAAATTGTATGGCTGGATTTCGTATCTTTGAATTCCCATCCTGACACCCTGTTCTGTGGCCTACATATATTATAAATATTTTGCTTTGGTCTCTTATACTTCCTTACTCCATATGTTAGCTAAAATTTTGTGTTCAGTTCTCAGTTTTAAAATTTGAAATGTTGAATGAGTATCTGAAAGTGACAAAAGATGATAAATCCTCTTCTGCTGGTATTTTGCGTTCAAATGGAACAACTTTCTGCAGAATTATAGAAAGATTAGATATGCTTCAGGTCAGATTCTGGATTTAGCTTGTTTAGTTAGGGACAGGAATAGACATGTGAAAAAAAAAGATGTTGGGGTAGAGCATCCATCCACCTTTCTGTAGCAAAGCTCTTAAACTTCCTGTCAGTTAATCCTGAAGCAGACAGCTTTCTCTTTCAGGTCTTTGGCATGGTGAGAGCCATTGGTAAAGTTGTGGTGGCTTTACTGTTCCAGTCACTCATCCCATGCAATGGCACGGGGTGTGTAGGGGCAGTTAGGAAGACAGTTCTGTAAAAAAGGGCTGGGCTTTGGGTTGGACAAGCTGAACTCAAGTACATCTGTGTCGTGAAAACTGGCCACATTTTGGGTTGTAATAGGGAGAATGTAGAGAGCAGGTTGAGGGTATTTTTTTTCCATGCTTTTTGTCACCTGTGAATCTGTAGCTGCATAAGTATGTGCAACTTTGGGCTTCAAGCACAAAAAAGATTTTCATAGGGAGTCCAGCATGGGGGTCACCAAGGTGAGTGCTGGAGAAATGATACATGAGGATTTGTTCCGTCTGCCCAAGAGAAGGTTTGGGGGTGATCTTATCTTCTGTTATCTGATGGGAGGTTATAGACATGACCTCTGTTAGGATTGTGCAGTAATGAGTGAGAAGCAATGGGCACAAGAGAAATCTGATTAGTTATTAGAAGAAAATACTTTTTCACATGTGATAATGATGAAACACTAGAAGAAGTGCCCAGCAACAGCATATCCATCACTGGAAATGCTCAAAGCTTAACTGAATATTGCTCATCCCTAATGACTTTGAAGTTAGATTCAACAACAAATTTGAAGGAAGATTTGGGGTCAAATGACCTTGTAGTCTACATTATTCTGTGATTCCATCAACCACTTAGGCCACCAATAGCAGGGACAATTCTCATGGAATTTACCGGGAAATATTTCCCTGTCACAGAGGGTATCACACATCCTGAATACATTTCAATCTCTTTCCTGTCAGTAGCTTCTGGGGTACTAAGAGATGGACTGCATGTCCTCACAACAATAAATCAGGAGCAAAATAATTTTGGTTGTTATTCAGTGGGGTTTTTTTGCTTTATTGAATGCATAGAATTTTCAGTCAATATTTATCATAGGCAGGTAAATTTTTAAATTGCATAATTAAAAAAACTGCATAGAATATTGTACACCAAATGCTTTCTAGTTTGTGCTGACATAGAATTGAATTCAGCTTCTTTCTTGCTACAGGAAGCCCATCAAGTACAACTCATGCTCTTGTTTTTGGCATTTCCTTACATGTCTTCTTCCAAAATATGAAGGATATCTGGCTATGTGCAGGAAACATTAATTGTTTGATTCCTTGGTTGATTAATATTTAGCTTAGATGAGTGACTTTCCTGTTCTTTTTAGGGATACTACTTTACCCTGCTTTTCTGGACTTCTACTGTTGCATCTTCTTTCAGACCAATTACAGATGGGAATGAGGAATCAATTGCTGTTATAATTTATACAGGAATAAATGTTAATAAATTCCTTTAGTGTCCCAATGCTAATGAGAGAGACAAACCCTCACAGTAGTCCAGCATATGAAAGCAGGTTTGAGCTTTATAGACTAAATTAAATTAGAATGACTTTTAAAAAAATAAATGGGTATTTCTCTTTTCTCTGTCCCTGCCCTTCTTTAAGGGTGAAATATGTATATATATTCCCAGCTGCCTTGATGAATTTTCCTTATTTTAACTTTTTTATTTTCTCCCCTCTGGGAAAACTGACAGCAGTGGCTGAATATATCTGTGGGTTCATACAAAGTTTGCAGAATTGGCTTAATGGAGGGAAGTAACCTGTGTTCATTGGGAAAGAGCTAATGTGTGCCCTCAGTAATGGAGATAAATGCACACTGTACTCTTCACAGTTCTTGGAAAAATTAAGAATCTGAAATATGGCATCACACATTTGCTATGTTGGTGCATGTCGCCATTTTTCTTTTTCTGCCTTGTCCTTACCTTTGTACAGAATTGCTGCAAGTTTGAAATATTTCCTATAAAATGAGAAATTTTATTTTGAAGTGTTTGGAGTCTGCATTCACAGGAATTTTTTGTAAAAATTGAGCAGTGGGCTTACAAGCCTTTATCTCTTCTGCCTCAGCCTCAACAGGGGCACATGTGCTTGGCAGTAGGTGTTTGAGTGAGGCAGGAGTATTGAGGCAGCTGAAGGAGAGGTGTGAGGGTGACATGGAGTGGGTGGGCAGACCTTTGTCAGGGGTTGGTGGAGCTGCACTTTCTGTAACAGAGACATTAATAGTAACTGGAATCTGAAATTTCATGTAAAATGGGAATGTTCCTAGGGAAGAGGGAGAGGGAGAATTTTCCTTTCTAAATGCACCAGAAATACAGGATGTGGCTGAGCTGTCAATTGACTTTTAATAGCTGAAAATGCCTAACTTATCAAGCTGTTGCAATAGGGGCAGCATCTTCTGTTTACCTGTGCTGTTAGCTCTTCTGTGCTTGGCTTCTGCTCCTCGTTTCTCTTGCATTTTCTTTCCCCATCTAATTCTAACTTCTTCTAACTCCTGCATTGTCTGCACTCTCCCTGTCCTGCATCCTCTCTTGGGTCCTCTATGGCATGGGCTCTGTCAAACCAGAAGAGAGATATGGCTTGGAAAGCTATTGGGTAGATAAGACCTTTATTTTATAAGTTATTGCTTTAATTTGCACACCTTTGTTTTTTTCACTCGTTCCTTTTTGCCACAGAAAAAGTCTGCAAGATCTTAAAACAAATTCTGTATTTCTGTTTTATGTCTGCCCAAGAGAAATGTAACTCTGGCTGTCAAGTGCTCTCCTAAATCCAGTGGTGAATGAGAAGTAGCACATCAAAGAGGTCTGGGGGAGGCTGTTCTCCACACCTGCCATGCAGGGCTCATTACAAACCAGAGTGTATTTTCTGGGTCCATACATAACCATCAGCCAGGCTCTCAAAGAATCAGGTGAGTCTCCTGCAGGACAACTGGTCCCAAAATAATGGCTGCTTAGGAGGTATTCCAATAATTTTGAGAGTCACTGGGAAGCTGCATGGAGAGTGAGGCACACCTGCAGGAGATGCAGGTGGTGCATTGCTGTGGCGTTTCCCACTGAGGTCTGAAGTTGGGGAAATGGTAAATTTGGCAGGGGCAGCAGAACAGGAAGGTGTTATCTTCCCCAAGCATGCAGTTTGAGACAAAAATAATGGAATTGTTTATAACTTTAACGTAGTCAGAATGAATAGATATTTTAAAAGTGCATGAATTAAAATTCATGTGCTAAAGATATTGACTGTGGACTTGAGGTCTGCACAGTTTCTGTAGAACCTTGTAAAATGGCCACTGCAAGTAAGCAATAAAATCTAGCAGTACAGTTTAAAAAACTGCATCGCAATCTAAACTGTTAAACGTGTGCATAGGCAGATGTAGCTGGAAATTCAGTTTATTCTCTGCACATAAACTCTTTGTTTCAGTACTCCACCATCTGTCTTCCACTTTGATGTTCTTGTCTGTTTCAGTTAAAATTGTCAGGAGCAGCAAGAGTTTGGTGGATCCCAAGGATGGAGAGCCGAGGGTGACCCTCACACCCGTTTCACAGTCCCAAGGGTCCTGACAAAAATAAGCAGTCCTACTTAGCTAAAGCTTATTAGCTTTCTTAGGACTTAGAAAATGTCCTACTGACATTTTCTGAAGCTAATTACTGGCAGTGTTTTGGGCAGCTGGTTGATGCTGGTATGATCTGGGGGCGGTTCCGAGGGCAGACGGGTTCTGCCCTTCCCTCTGGGCAGCTGCGCGCAGCCGTTCCTCAGCAGGGCTTTGTCAGCCACTGACCTCAACTGGCACCTTAAAAAATTGTTTTGAGTACATATGGGCTCCATATTTTCTGCCAAACATTTGTCATATTGGTTTTCCCCCTCCTGGAATTCTGATTAGTTACATGAACAGAAGTGACTTTGGTATTAATGATGCCATTATATACTACACTGAGTCCATTAATAAATTAATAATGCTGTGTCTTGTTTGTTTATAAATGAGGCTTACTGAGGGCTGTTTCAGATGAAAAATACCACCGATTGCTTGTAATTTAATCTAGTGAGTTTTTATGCATGTGAAGCAAAGTCAATTAGCCCTAGCTGAGGTATTTCTAACCTCCAACTAGATTTCAAGTTTAATGCAAATAATAGAAACCTGAAAAAAGAGGGAAAAAGATTGCCAAAACTCTTTTGTTTTAAAAGCCCCCTTTAGTAGTTATTTCTGTTTTGAAACGTGGTTCTCTTTAAGCCTTCTTCTTGTGTGTCTGAAAAGAATATTTTATTTCTTATATGTAGTCCTAAATTTGAAATTTATTTAGATTGTGTTGACGTGGTCTAGCACCAAAATCTGGAATTTTCCTGTAATGCAAGATAAAATGTCATTAGGCAGCACAATTTGTCAATAAAAGCCTGTAAACTGCAAAGTTGTTCAAACCTTTATTTTCTTCTTTCTTTGTCAGCTTTTTGCATTGTTGATTGATTTGCTATAGTGCTGCTGTCAGTAGTTTACCAATAGCCTGGTAGAATCTCATGACTGGCATTTTGCCTTTTTAAAAACCATCTCATTGCTGCAGTAAAGAATCTGAACCTCTAATTCAGCTATCAAAGCTGTTAGCCTTCTTTTATTATTATTAATGTGCTCTTGGGAAAGGAATATTGAACAATAACTAGGACCAAGTAAAGTACTGGAATAAGTCTGAAAAGGTCAGTCCCTAGGCAAGAGGCCTTTTGTATGTTATCTCTATTTATTTCTATGTTCTAATATAGTAACATGCATGAGTTTATATTTTTAAATGGAGTTTAAAATGCTGCTCTTTAACATATCAGTAAATATTTGCAAACTGCACCTCAGCAGCATGGGCAATATTCAATTTAATTCCTAACTGCTTTATTTTAATGTTTTTACATGTTTTTTGTTAAAAGTGGTTACAAATATAGTGAATACTTTTCCACATAATGATAGAAAAATACTGAATATTGAGAAAAATGTGACACTTTAATTCTATAAATTCCGTTTTTAAAACGTAGGTTCAATGCAATTTTATTTTATGTCTAAGGGACCTTAAGTGAAGAAAGTGATGTCAGAATTTGAGGGAAACTTAGGAAAAGTTGGGGCATCACAGCAAGCAACTGCAACGTGGACAGGAAATATTTCTGGAGGAAAACACCTTTAAGCACTGCATGATGCTGTAGGATATCAAATGTTTTGGGAGTAATTTTTAATCTCTTGCAGGTAGGTGAATTGTTATGACCAAAGACCAGGAAAGCTAATACAAATCTGTAGGAGTACTAAGTGATCATATAAGAATTCTCTCCTTTTAGTCCTAAGTAGTAATAAAATAGCTTTTGAACTAGCTTTATATAAAATATTTTGGTAATTTATTGCACTATTTATCTGATGGGCATTCTTTAATATGTTGTTCTACTGACTACTTGCATTCTGGAAGATCAGAAAACATCCTTTAAAATTTTTCACTACTCAATCCTAAAGATAGATTTTCCTTCTAGTAAGCATCTACATATGTGTGTTACGTGTGCCTGAGATACCAGTGCTAGTATATTTGTAAGATAATTTAGAGGCTGTGCATTCCTCATGAATTCAACCCTGAAGGTCACTGCTGATCTCTGTGAGTATGGGAAATAATGAAGTAATAGAAGACGCATCTGGTTTAAGCTTTCAAAGGCTAATTATCCCATAAAGTAACCTATAACTAAGTGGATTTTGTGAAATTATGGGAGGGGAGAAAGGCTGCAGGCAGGAAGTTCTATGATCTGAGAAGGTGGCAGTGAAAAGCAATTCTTCAACTGACTATTTTTTGTCGAAATTCTTAGATTTTTGTCAATGTTCAAAAATTTAATATCATCCCAGAGGACATATATAAAAAGGCAACGAACAACTTAGATCAAGAAGTATTTTAACACCCCCAACAATATTAATTTAGAAATTTATACTCCCTTTTCTGTCCCTGTGTGTCTAAGTCGCATGCATGTATTTACATTATCCAGGTGACAGCTGGTAGAATGTCTTGCTAGAAAATGGCAGGAAATATTGTTTATTAACACTGCTTAGAACTGAACAAATGCTTTCTACTATAATGTGACAGCTGGAAAATATAATACATTTACCAAGCTGAAGTTGAAGCCAGTCTTCTTCATTAACCATTTAATAGTAAATTTAAATGCAGGCATATTAAGTATTATTTAGAGGTATTGCATGTTCTACAACTAATTTATAAGTCACAGATTCTAATGAGATTTCACAAGAGCCATTCCTTTTATTAAACTCTGTACTCTTTAGTATTATTTTGCTAAACAAACTGACAAGTCTTATCAGCCAAAACTTTTAATTCAGCACAGTTTTTTCCCCTAGCACCTAGCAGCATCACCTTGGGAAATCTGGGATGAATTGGAACAGCAAGTCTAGAGGAGGTGATTTTTCTTTAGCAGAGTAACCAAGGAAGGTGCAGGAAAAAAAGTCTCTTGAACAGGTGACATTTTGGGAAGTCTCTTCACAGTGACCTATCAATTTCTCTCTCTCCAGAGAGTAGTTTGTAGTAAAATTATTTCTTGCAGAACAGCCCATTTCTCTTGACTACTTTTATTTGTTTGTTGTTTTTTTTTTTTTTTTTTTTGTTTCCCATGGGTGAGAGGGAGACAAGAAACTGTAGTGGAAAGGATTAAAAGCAGGACTAATTTCCATAAGCTAGAATTCATAGATGGCAGAGGAAGGTTGTGGATAGCCCCACTTTCACTGCTTTAGAGTACATATGCACAGTATTAGTGTATCTCACACCTGTGTTGTACTGTATATGAGAGATTTGTTTGCCACTTATTCCATTTTTCTATTTGAGCCAGGTCCACACCGCTTTTCTATCTTGATACTCCTACTTGGGATAAATGCTCTAAATTTTTCTTTAAAGGATATAAACCATTACGGAGCTGTACCCATATAAGAAGAAGAAAATACTTAGGATTAGTTTGGAATAAAGCTTTAGCCAGTTTGTTGGGATTATTTGTAATCCTCTGTGTGAGATTTGTGTTTAAGGATAATACTTATGTGTATTTGAAGTTTTTTGTTGTTCAGCACTGCTTACTCTGTACTTTTTCAGGCAGGTGTCTTTGCAGAACCTTCCCACTCAAGTTTTCAGCTTTAATTCAGCTATCAGCCATAACTATTTTAAAAGCTAAAGCCATAAGTCTTCAGTGATGCGAGTGTGATCCAACCTAAAAATGAGTGAAATTCATATAATGTACAGTTCAAGGAATATGTAAGGCTATCTGTCATTTGAAAAGTCTCTATTGTCGTGAATTTTGGGGGAGTTACATTTCTCTGAGTTGTCGGGAAGGACCCATGGGATCACGTTAGGAAAGTGGTGGAATGGATTTTACTTGCATGTTAATTAGCAAATTCAAATGGCTGCTATGAGGTGCAATAGTTTGGCTTTTTAAAATTTACCATTATTCTACCCAGAAGCTTTGCAAGTCTTTCAGTCCATTCAGCTGGAAAATGGAAATCTCTATTTTTCAGTAATATTAAAGATACACTTAACAGATGAGGAGAGCATCTGGCAGTTGGTAATGTTTATAAAAGCTGAGATTAGCAAAATGTTTTGATTCCCACACAGTTGCACATTGCCAGCTAGTTCTAGACAATGCTGGACCTGTTTTTCCCCCCCCCCCCTTGTCTCTGGGGTATTTGTAGTTCAGAATCGTCTATGAATATGGATCACGAGTGGGAAATGCAATGATACCTGTTTCATTCCATAAGATAAAATTGGTAGCTTTGAGCAAGATGTACATAGATGTTTAGTGATTAAAAACACCTCCACGTACCCCAAACCCCACCCAACAAAACCAGAAACCAGCCAAAATTGCCACAATTTGACTCTTTTGACTCCAAAAATGGCCACAATTTGACTCTTTTGACTCCAAAATGGCCACAATCCCATTTGCTCTCTGTCTGGTGTATTTCCTATTTTTTTTTCTACAAGGCTTGTCCACAAGTGAGGCGAGAGAAACTGTGTCTGGCAGCAGCTTCCATTTCCACACTTTCTTAGTTCCAGTGTAAGCCCCACTAGTATTCAGACTGATGAGGGGATTTTAGCTGTCTGCTAGTGATGATGTTTATTTGTTTGTTTGTTCTTAATTGTTTTACTCTCAATTAAGATACAAGTTGAGGTAGTCCTAGCAAAAGAACTTTCAAGCCTTGTAGTAGTTTTTTGTCATCTTAGGCAGGTTGTATTTAGCTTCTGAGTGGGACTATGTAAAGTTCTGCTTGTCCTGTTTTCCCCAATGCAGTCCTATTTGAATAGGGTAGAAAGAAGCTCCCCCACAAAAGGAAGAACGAGTCTGTTTATTTTATAAAAATAAAGGTGTTGAGTCTCTTTCATATGCAATGCATATGCCTTCTGCATACCAACTGTAGGATATTTCAGGCTTTCAAAAGTGAATTACAAAGATATCTTTGAAGTTAGAAGACATTTAAGTGTCTTTTTTTCTTTTAAATGCTTCTGTTTTCTGTATATCAGCATCTTAATTTTTTTGGCATTCCTTGTCATGCATTCCTCTTTCCTTCACCACTAGAAGGTTTTACAGTGCATCTAGTCAAATGTCAGAAGGTGATGCACCACTGAAAGTGTGTCAGGGAAATCTTTTACTAAAGGTCTGTAGAAAAATACCTTGAAGAGCTGCAGGGGAAGAAGCATTGTCTCGTTCTCACTGTTTTCTTGACTCACAAAAATCTCGTTGGAGCTTTGATGAGTTCAGAGAAATTCTGCCAAAACCTAGAAAAGGCACATAGAGCCACAAAAATAATGGCTCTCCCTTTACCTAAATATGCTCCTGATGTGAGAAGAATATGAAAACAGCTACTTGTGGGCTGGCCAGGGTTGGCACAGGGTCAGCCCAGAGCCCAGATCATCAGGCAAATTCATGGTTACAGGTGTGGGCCAAGAGAGAATCACTTTTCATGTGTCATATTGTGGCCAACTGAAATGTCAGATTCCCTTCTGAACAGAGCCCTCCCCTTCCCTCTCCAGCTTGGCTTTGCATGGGCACAGGCATTTACAATTCGCTCTGAAACTTGCCTCTCTTGTTGCTCAGAAACTTGACCATGTATTTAAATACTGGATTTTAAACATCTAACTTTAAAATACAACATATAAAATCAAATTAATATGAAAATATTAAGTGATGTTCGGGACAGAACCACACTAATACTTTGCTATGTATTAATTCTGGAAGGTGTAGAGAGTGCATGTCTACAGCAGGTTATGAGGACAGAAAACTCACAAAAGTTGTGTCTTAAAAATTTGACAACTGCCAAATTTTTCAGGCTCTTAGAAAGTGGAATAAAAGCTCTTTGTAATAAAAGCAAGAGCTCATAGTTTTTCCTAATTGGCTTTTCTATTTAATTTACAGTGCATTAAAATAAAGGCTGGTCTGCAGTTCAGTAGTACCATTATTTTCCTCATGGTTGCTGTATTTTCAGCAAATCTCAGGGCAATGTAGGTAAAAAGAAATATTTTCTTTTTGATGCTTGTAGGAATATCTCCTTTTGCTTTTTTCTCCATCAGTTCCATCTGAGTGGACTTGATATATTTTCCCAAGGAACTAACTTCACTGAGAACTAAAGTTTACTCTGGAAGAACTTCAGAATTTCCCCTTTTTATTTCTCTAATGAAAAAAACGCTGCTTTTTTTTTTTTCTTCCTTTTCCAGAGGCATGAAGGATCAAAGGGAGCCTTTTGTTAAAATAGGAGATTGTCCTGATGTTTTAACCAGGTATTTTTTCTCATCCCCTGTGACAATTTACTGTGACAAATTACTGTGACATTGGCTGGCCACACCTACTCTCACCAAGAAATGCCAGTTTTATACTTTTACTGTAATTTGTTTATAGTCTTTGGAGTATTTTAGACTCCCTCAGACTCCAAATAAAGTATTTATTTAAATACAGCATATGCTATTATCTTGCATTACTTGTAACATTACCAGATAAATCTGGCGTTCTTTTGTCCTCTGTGTATTTATATTTTATTATATTGCAAGTTGTATTATCCTTATTACATATTACCATGCACTGAGAATTCCTAGTGTATTTGCAGATATGGTTGTACTATCTCAAATTGTTGTAGCTTAAATAATAGTAATACTGGCTTGCTTGTCCTCTCAATCCCTGTACTTTTGACAATTAGTACTGATTTTTCTTAACTTTTTCCTGTTGATTGAATGAATTTGTCTTTATGCTGATGTTGCTGTGGGGCAGGAAGATCTGACTGCTCCACCAGTGGAGGCTGGCTGGGAGCCTCACATTGTCACAAGGCAGGTGACCCTCACAGCAAGGAGCCAGGATGCTGAGTGATCACTCAGGGCTGGAGACAGTGGTCAGGCTCAGAGTCTGAGCAGTCATTTCCCAGCGAGTCCATGGTGAGCTGGGGCATATCTGAAGCTGAGCCAGAAGGTCTGGGCCAGAGTGAAGGCCAGAGTGGTGGGAGAGCAGGCACAGATACAGTTGCAGTGCAGCAGTGAGGGGAGCCAGTGGTAGAGCCCCAGCCAAAAAGCAGCTGGGCAAGAACCTTCCTTCTAGTTTTCTTCATGATGATGCTTCTCAGCAGCATTGATGAGTTTGGACTCAGCTGCTAAGCTGGACTTGGCTTAAAGCCTTCAAGAAAGATGTGTTCAGGGCCCTTGCAGTGGCACAGGTTTAATTTCTTCTCGTTGGTGTGACTTCATCAGAGGATCGTGGAAGGGATGAGGCTGGAAGGAATCTCTGGAGGTCACCAGCTCCAACATCCCTGCTCGAGCAGAGCCACCTAGACCAAGCTGCCCAGGACTTTATCCAGATGGTTTTTGGGTTTTCCAAGGATGGAGATACAGTGAAATTAAAAGCTCTATTGGAACCTGAATCGTTGGTACCCAGGAGATAATTAGCTTGCTTCCAGCAACCAGGTGCTTGTAAGTGGTGCATCCATGTAGTTTTCTCTATTCAGTACATGGCAATATTCCCCTAATTAGCCCCTGACCACAGCTAGAAATTCCAGGCAAGAAGTGCAGTAGACAACAATGTATTTTCTTTTAGCCCATTTTTTTAACAGTTTTTTCTCTCTCTTAGTGTTGGGGTTCAAACAAGTCTAAATCTTTTTCACCTCCCACCCTGTGTTAGAGACCATTAATGTGAGGCTCTCTGTGCAATGATGAGCTATCTGTGCATCTCCTTTCTTCTTAGCTGAGCTTAGAAACCCATATGATCAAGAAAAATATCAAATGTCAACTTTATAGTATGACACTAATCTTGAGTGTTGAATTAAGAGCTTCTTAATTCTTAGGACACTATGTTACTACACAGTCAGAGGCATGTTTGTGGTTGTGTTCTTTAGAAACTGAAAAGAAATATTTGATTAATTTTCTGTTACAACAGATTGTTTGAGCTGTATCATGGGTTTTTTTTCTGACTGTGTGCAGTCTGTTCCTCATGCCATTTTATTTCTGCTTGCTGTCTCTCTTAAATTACACATATTAGCCTTTTAGCCTGTAGGATTTCTTTGAGTAGAGTGGTTGACAACCTGTTAGATTTACCTTCATAATTGGATAGAATGGGTCTTTATGTCACTGTCTAACTTGATGTTTAGCCTACTTTTGTCTTTGAATTATCTTTTTCTTGAAGACTTAACAAAATGACTACCCAGTAACAGACAAAAATTAAACACTAAAAGCCACTGAGCCTGGTTCTCAGCACTGAAACTTGAGCATGTTTCTTTTTTTGTCTCCTCTCCAGCCTTCATCCAATATTACATAAGGAATTTGTTGGCTTAAAAATAATAACAGGATTTGGAAAGAGAATGGATATGCATATGTTTCTGGGAGGAAGATTTTAAGTATGCTTGGGGTTTTTTTAATCTTTATACTTTTAATCAGGAAATCTATAAGAAAATAATTGCAATGAGTCACCAAAAAAAGTCTTAAAAAAAAAAAGAAACAAAATGCATGATAGATGCTAGAAGATCATGCTGGTTCAGAATTTCCCTTGTAAAAACAGTTTTCCTTTACTTTTTGTAGAAGAATCCTCAGTAGTCAGGCACTGTGGGATTGTAGAAGGCATGGGCTAATGTGCTGGGAATTTAGCTGCCATGGAATTTAAGTGCCATTTCTTGTTCTGTACTGTAGTATTTTGTAGTTGAAATCCTAGGCATAACACACGTACAAATTTTTCTTCAGAAATATGCTAGAAAAGTTTAGGCCTTCCAGAGCTGTAAAAAAGATATTTCAGTCCTGATTTTTTTAAAAGGCTCAGATTTCCATAAAGATAATGGTTGTATCTCATATAACACTAACCTAGGGTGGTTGAGAATGTTTTTTGTTGTTTTTTTGTTTTGTTTGCTTGGGTGTTTTTGTTTGTTTTGTTTGGTTTGGTTTTATCAGCACTTCATGTCTAGAGGAAGCCTAGAATGCTACTGGAATTTAATGGTTGAAAGGATTAGGGCACCTTATGGTGTTTTACTTTTACTAGCATCTATTTAACTCCTGCATAAATTTGAAAAAGTTGGGACTTGTTAAAAGCCCAACCCCTCTCCTTCCAGTATTGTATGACTTGCTGTATGAAAGCCTTAAAATTGAGATTTGAGATTGAAATTTCAAATGCTTAAAAAAATTTTTTTAGAAGATGAAGAACTAAAACAGAGGTTTTTTTCTAAATAAATAAAGAAAATGCTTTAGGCACAATTCCAGTTTAAGAAAGCAAGCCAAAAATTGATAGTTCTCATTTAGAAAATATTTTCTAAATGAAGAATTGATGTTCATTTAAACAAAGCCATGATTCCTTTGGAGACAAGGTTGTTTTGACAAACCATTTTAATGTTATGACAGCAAACTTTTAAAAATGAAATTCTTCTCAGATGGCATCCTTACAGATATCTGGCAGTGATTTATGAAACTATTGTGGTGTTGTTAGTTAACCAAAAATTAATACTTGTCTAGCAGTAAAAGGAAGAATTTGCATTGATTATCATTAATGCTGGCATAATTTTTAAATTGAAGAGTGTTTGAATGGTCTTATTCCACACTGTTAAATCCAATCTCAATATCTTGATTGTTTGTTTGTTTAATTATACTTAGATTAAATTCAAAACAGCCAGCTGATCTTAGCAGCTGGTAAATATTTACTGCTCGTTTGCCAAATTCCTCAGAGCACAAATTTTTGCTTTTGCTGTGTCCTAATACTTAATAGATAAGAACTCACACCTCAAAAATCAAGCTGTAGGAAGTAGCAGGGGTGGCAGGGAGCCTAGACATTCTGGATACTGCTTTTGCACCTGAAAAATGTTTGTGAAAATTTTGGGAACATTACAAGGTTGGATATTCTGTATGTTGAACATAAAATAGATCTCCCGTGAAAATGCACCAAGACTTGAGTGAACAGGTGGTAATTTCATTATTAGTGTTTTTCCTGGGGTGTACCTGTGCCCATGCTTGTTACAGCTCTGTTCAGCACAGCTTCATCCAACAGGCTTGGTATTTAGGAAGCAATAGGAATATTGGAAGAGATGTTAAGTTGGATTTATGTGCTGAACCAGTAGGACTCATAGAGCAGTGAAAGCCACCTGACATTTGCTTTTGAAAGTGCAGAGGAAAGACATTTACTTTTTGAATCATCCAACAGCCATTGGGTATACGGATGTGTCTGTTCTAAGAAAACAGTGATGATGGAGTGTTATAAACCAGTAAGAGGTGCAATGTGTTCAGGAAGTGGCAAGGACTGTGTTTTGGGCTATTGCACAGTACAACTCCAGGCACGTGTCCCATGGAGAAAAAGTGTATTTGAGAGGTATCTGGCCTAGAATGAACAATTTAGAAGATAATGTAATTGGTCATTACAGCCCAGCAAACCATAAAACTCTAAGCACATGCAAAGGGATGTGCATGCAATTTTTTTGGGCTTTGATTCAGAATAAAATAAATGTATGAAATTTAGGGGACAGAAACATTCTGTCAAGAAATGTTCTGTTTGGCCCCTGAGCAGAAGGAATCTTTCATGAACTTGAAATTTATATTGCATTTTTTGTGGGTTTTTTGGTTTTTTCCCCACCCAATTACTTTTTGAGTGGGGAGCAGGTTTGGAACTTGATTAGGTGTTTTTCACAGAAAAAAAATCTACTTATTTATAGTCAAGTTGCCAATTATATGAAGGGAACAAACTGAAAAGTCTAGATAAACTTGTAAAAGTTTTAACAGTGTACCTCCTCTTACCTGCAGTAATATTAGATGCCACTTTTAACACTGCTAGTTGGCAATATGTAAAATGATACAGCTTTCTTAGCAAAGGGGATTTTTACTTCATAGTGTTCCTTGGAATTCAAGAGTCTGTATTTAATATTTTGGGGTCTTAATAATATCATCTGGAGCTGCGCATTAAAAAGAGAGGTAAACAGTTCCCAGACATTACAATATGATAAATAAACAGAGGGGACAACTGATCTCTCTCCTGTGTTACTTTCCTCACTCAGGGAAGCACGGGATATTTTGAATTATTCATGAAATCCTATATGTTATTGACTGAGTCTAATCCCCTGTCTTGCAAACTATTTTGGTTTCTTTTAAAACATGCATCTCCTTTCATAACTAGATTATTTACTTTTGCTACAGCTTGCTTAATTCTGGGTGAATGTGGCTATTTGCAAACTTGGAGGAATGGTCATAGGGAAATTAAGGGTTACTGCCTTTGCTTAATATTTCATAAAAGAGTGAATTGCATTGTGCCTCTGAGAGCATGAGATTTCAGGTCCTGCCTCTAAAAATATGTCTACAAAGAAACTTTCACTGAAGCATTTATTCAGAGGGTTTTTTTCCCCTTTTCTCTTTTGCTGTTTCTTTCATAATGATATGTTAATGCTGATCCTGCTCTCCTGACTGGCACTTCAGTGCCTCAAGGCATTTGGGTATGGGTTGTAACACTAGTAAATTGCCACATGTATGGAAATTGCCCATTTGCCACCAACACCGTATCAGAGAGGCAGCAGGAGGTCCTCACTTCCCTTCATATGTGCTCTTAAGTTAATGCTTTTATTAGCAGGGAGCTGTGAAGAGGAATATCAGGTTTTATTCTCAGGCTATTTTGCTGTGAGCTTTGCTGTCAACTTTTTGCAGTGCTTTTTGGCACAGTCTCAACATTCAGTGATAACCACTTAATTAGCGTCTGTTTAAAAACAAGTTCTGGACTCAGGATACTGTATTTCATGGCCTGTTTGAACTCTTGTTGCTTGTAAACATAATGTTTTCAAAAATACATGTGCACAAGGTCATAATGAAAACTGGGTGTGTTGATTTACCTGAAGTAAGGTATCTTTTACAAATGTTTGATATGTATTTCATACTTAAACATTAAGTACCTGCTGTGCGCTGAGTTAATTTTTTTAACTGGATTTTGTACTTTTGTATGTCTTTCTGAGAAAGAAGTTCTTTGAAATGATCATTTATCAATGTTATAATTTGAAAAGTATATACAAAAACCACCCCAAAACTCCAGCAACATAGATGAGTAATTTTAATTGCCCCAGGTTTTTATTTAACTTGTGTGATTATACTGCTTCAGGCAAGGAGTAGCGAATCAGAGGTCTTCCTTCATCACATAAAAACTGGAATTAAGCAGTGGCTAATGTTTCATGATATAATTTATTTTCTCCTAGGAAACTCATTTGTTTATTATACAGAAAATGTGTGCTTGTGTTGTGCTAATTATTTTCTAGGCAGCAAAAGAATATGTTGCTAGAGGGAGGAAGTTATACACTGGCTTTACCCTCATCTTCTGATTTAGTTTTCAGATCGAGTTTGGATTTTAAACTGATAAAAGAACACTTATGTACTTTCTATGTAAACCATTGGGAGATAAATAGCAGAATTTATCCATACCTATCTAGTGGAGGAAAAAGGGATTTCGACTTGCAGAATACTCTTAGGATGGCTAGTCAGGAAATCACGAGATCCATAAGGAAAATACACAATTAGAAGTGTTGAAGACATTCTCATGCCAGATAAAAAGCACAATATAATAGAAAATTGGTAAAGATCCAATTTATGAAAAGAAGGCTCAGCAAAGCAGTATATAAAGGAAATGACAGCACAAAATTTAAAAAGGGCAGTTGGTAAAGTCTCTTGTTAATCTAGGGCAATGCGAAAGCCTAGACTAATAAATTTGTTTCCAGCATTTTAAAATCTTCCACATAATCAAAGATTAAAACTAATTTAGAATCAAAGAATAATAACTTGTAGTATCATTCCTGTTAAGTCCTTTACACATGCATGTTTAATCCAAAAAGTTTTCTCAGGATGTTTGAGAGGGTATTTCTGGAAAAGTTAACTATATTTTTAGAAATATGATTAATTATAGTTAACATGCAACCTGGAGATCTCTATATATTACTAATGTAGAAAGGAAATTGTATCTAGGACAGCAGATTTTGTTTAATATTGTGAGGATGAGAGCATAGAGACTGAAAAATCCTTGCTCAGTGCTTAAAAAGTTAGATGATCTGTAATCTGAAAGAACTGACATGCAACAAGTGTGTAAAGAGAGAGAAATATCTTTTGTCCTCTTGGAATTGCTGGAAGAGCAATAAACAGGGATTTAGTGTGAATAGGCCTTTCACAGGCCTCTAGTGCTCTGCAGAATGGCTGATGCTCTACTACTAATACAGAAAACATAAAGAGAACAGCAGTTGTGGTTGGATGTTGGAGTACATGTTTATATGTCAAGGCAGGGTCCCATTAAATGTTTGGGCATACACACTGCCTAATTGTGATCTAAAACAACAAAAATAACAGAGCAGGTAAATACTAGGTTTCCTTTGTAAGATGGTGTGGCCAACTTTGTGTGGCTCACATCAGTGTTTGTGTCCCTTCTTTCTCGTGATGTTTAAGTGTTACTGCTTTGTGTCTTTGGAGAAGAGCAGGCATTCCTGTGGAACTGGTGACTTCAGAGAGGTGCAGAAGACCACTAACACCCAATATAATGGCATTCACATTATATAACAGCAATAACTTTGGCATGTCTGTAGAATAAACTAAAGATCTCCTCACATGACTTATTAACAGTGAACAGACTACCCCTGGAAGTGTGTTACATGTCTCTGTTAACATGGGTCGTGGCAAGTTTCTCACACAGGTCCAAGAATCTTTCTTACATGATTCTGTTGCTGTTTGTGAACAATGATGTGATTGCAGCACACCAGCCATGCTCAAGCACCATCTTCTTGTACTAGGCTTGCAAGTTTTGGTAAAACCAAGATCCTTGAACAGCTGAATCATGCAGTAACTGTTTTGCTTTGTCTTTTCAGTCTTTGCAATGCCACTACTGCCAGTGAACTCTAAACTGCCTGCATTAAATGCTGTAACACATCTCTATTGCCCTCCATTGTCACCTTTCCATCAGCTGCAATAGCAGAAACAGGAGGCATTTATGCACCAGAGTCATAACATTGGTTCAGCAGAAACAAATAGAAGGAATTTATGTAGGAAAAAATGTCAATTCTAAATGTGTCTGTGAGCTAGAAATATCTTCTTTCAAACAGGGCAAGCAAGTTCTCTCTGAAAGCATCCCAAAACAAATATTGGCTTTAAAGAGTGAGGAGCACATTGAGAGAGATCCCTAGGAATCCTAGCAACAAGCCTGTTACCCAAGATATCTGCTTGATGCAATTACACAGGTGTGGGTTGAGTGCTTCTCTGCAATATATCTATTCAGAGGTGAGCTTGCTAATTCTGGATGTTTATTCTCAGTTAAGTACATATCCTCCTTGGGTATAACATCTGTGCATAATTTCCTTATCTGTAAATAAGGGATGTTAAAATATCTTTCAAGGTTTCTGGCAAGTTTTTCCTCTGGTGCTTTCTTCTCAGTTGCTCAGAATTTTGACAACAGACTTGCCTGAAATTTTAGTTCTTGATCAAGATTATTCTTACTTGTTTAGTAGAGTGAATGTTATTGTTCAGATAAAATCTTCACATCCCTTTTTTACTTCAATATTGCTGAACATTAGTAAATCAAGATTTGGTTTTGAAAAGGTTGCATTTCTGCTACTTTTCTATACAAAACCAATTACTTTGGTCTTTTAGTATGATGATGAACACAATAAAGTTGTAAACCATAATATTGCAAATATTAGGGGTGCAGAAAAATTTGAAATTATTTGTTTTCTCATCATGAACGATGACCAACAAAAAGCAACCTCTTCCCCCTTCTCTCCATCACCAAAACAGATTAATGTTAGACTCCCCAAACTCCTTACCATGAAGTCAAACAGAAGCTCATTTTGTGACTCAACTGCATGTTATTTAGGCTATAGAAGCAAGATTGCTGCTTCATTTTAATGACAAACCAAAAGAAACCTCATTTTTATACATCCAAGTGGAAAAAACCCTATGTAAATGAAATACTAGGCCTAAACTATCACCACCTAAAAATAAACCACATCCTATATCATAGAAATCATTTTCAATCAGCTTTTCAATATATTCCATTTTCAAACAGAGCAATGGGATATTTATCTCTAGTAGGCCTTGCTGGAAAAAAAAAGAATGAGGGGAATAAAAAAAACCTTTGTAAATGACTGAGAACTTTAACTGGAAGAAGGATGTGAAAGTTTTTTTTTTCCCCACTAAATCTCTGGTTTTGCAGGACTTTTGAGGTAAATAAAAGCATTATATGGAAATGCTATGAAATGGCATAGCAAAGTTCGAATATTCTAGAAATTCAAAAATGTGAAATGAAGATATAGTAGAGTGTGATTTGTAGCTGAAATTTTAAGTAAATTTATTATGTTTATTCTAGTAGTTATTAAGAAGCAGCAACACAATAGGTTCATACTGAGAGGATGAATGTATTGAATTAATTTATGAATCTTAGGAGATTAGTGGGTATCATTATAAAATTGGTTGCAATTTTTCATTTCTTGGTGGTCTTTAACAACAAAGATTTTTTTTTCAAGCTATTCTTTATAATTTTATGATAATTGTAGAAAATTGCTATTTAATTTTTGGTTTCCCTATTTTTGTTTTCCACTCCAATCTACTTTCACTTTTCTAATAAAGAGAGAGAAAAGAAAAGAGTGACCTACAAAGAAAGAATTGGGACTTTTTGCTTAGTAACAATAGAAGAAAAAGTATTTTTTGTTAACAGTTGTAATGCAAATAAGGTTTCATTTAGTCATTTCTCTTTTTTGTCATTGACCAGAAAGATGAAATTAACTTTTCCTTTATGTTTCTGAAATGAATGTGTATTCAAAACAGAAATGGTATTCAAAGAAGTGTGCTCTACATGTATCCAGTCTAAAATTCACGAAGGAAAAATACTTTGTCTTTAATGGACACTAGGTTTTGTTTTTCATCTGGCAATGCTAGTATGAAGTGAATGCTCAATCTTTTATTAAGGTTTTTATACAAGTCTAGGTGTGGGGACAGTTTTGTCTGTGTAGTGTCTCTGCTGGATTTCACTGTCTGTGCATGGGCAGGGGTGGGTGTAAGGCTTGATTCCAGGTTAAGGGGTGAGTGTTGGGTAACTGTGGGTTGAGTGGTGGATTTCATTTTCTTTCCTCTAAGCTGCAGGCTGGCTCTTGTACTTCTTGTCAAATGCTGCATAGCACTGACAGTTTTGTCAACAGCTTTTATGTTCTGGAGGCTTTTGCTCTTTGTTATTGATACTTCTCAAGACAGACTTTGAGCTATTTTGGAGTAGTATCAAAATGTTTGTACTGTTCTTCAGATGTTCATTTGCCAAAAACACACTGTCTGTCAAAAGCCTCTTTAGGATCCTGGATTCTTCCATTTTCATTGCTTGCTCAGACTGATGCAGATTGGAAGTGTGTGAGGTTTTGGCATTAGATGGGCTACTATGTGAGAGAACACAAATTTATGTCACATCCTGTTTGTCAGCTGTAGCCCACTGCAGACAGCATCCGAGTTCTCAGGGAAGAGTTACAGCCCAAAGCTGTGGAGGAAGCTATAAAAGAAGCAAATGACACCTGCTTGTTGCATGAGCCTGTCAAGTGGCCGATCCCTCAATGACTTGGTTGGTGATAACACTGCTGCAGCCTGAGGATAAACTTGCTTTCACAGTTTGGAAGAAATTTTGTTGTCGACAGCTCCTGGCCAGGGGAGATGGCAGCCAAGGGGAAGTCTGTTGGCCACTTTAAATGTAATTACCTCATTCTGCTCCTGTGGAGGCTGGATACAAAATTTTTGAAGACTGTTAAAAAACAGAGGTACCAACCTGGATCCTTTAAGGGCCCACGGTTTCCAGAGTTGCCAGCTGTCAAACTCCAGGTGAGTGTTAGTGACCTTGGGCTACCAGATGTAGCAGGTGATGGTCAGGTTTATGGACTCAGGCTGTTAGTACTGAAAATGAGGCCAGAGATGAGATGTAGACAGCCCAATTTAACTTGTGACCAACTCATAAGGAATACATGTAGTTCTTATCTTACTCCAGTGTGTTTTATTACACAGAAATGGATAATGGATAGGACCAGAGAGGATTTTGAAAAAGATCTTATAAAAAGCTCCTCAATTTCTAATTGCTTTCCTACTTAGGACTCTTCCATTGACAGGTCTTCAGCTGGCAGAAAAAATGTGCGGGATTTGAAAATGTATTTTGAAGACTAAGCTAAACTAATCCAACTTAATTACCTGCCACAGACACAGTGTGTTAGTCCTGTTCCAATTGTGTTGTCTGGTCTCATATTCTAAATGAACATTTAGCTTGTCTGATACAGTCTGCAGTTTGAGGGAGTTAAACTTGTGAAACTTGTGAGGGATGGCAGTGGTGATGTTAGTTTGGTTTTGTTTGGGGTTTTTAAGAACTGCTTAGTTTGCATGCCTTGAGCAGATGAATATGCTGGTCCTGAGTGCACAGCTCTCTGGGGCCCTCAGACTCACTTAGCTGAACAGTGAAGCTGCATGCACAGGTACCTTTGTGTCGGGGAAGGGCGGTGTAAGGTGTGAGATCAACACCACTGGTGTCCCAGGATAGAAAGAAAAATTCACCTGTAATTGTTGTACAAGGGGTGATCATTTATCTTCCTTCTTCGCTGGAGCAAAGAATTCTATGTATGTGATACTGTGAGTTAGAGAAAGTATAAAACTAGAAATGAAGAAAATAAATGTTAAATCAATTACAGAAGATTTTTCACATATTGCAGATGTTTTCTTTTGAACTTACCTTGTTTTTCTCTCTTTTGTTGTTGACTTGCTGTTTTTTAACAGTTTTTCTTTTCATCTATCCAGCATTATCATCTTGCTAACCTAATGTTCCATTTTGCAGTTTATAATTATCAATCTGTTCCTTCATTGCCTGTCTTTCCTCCTTGGGATTCTAATTGACTTTTAATGGTCTATTTCTGCATTGTTTTTTGTTTGTTTTTTTTTTTTTTTTTTTTTTGCTGTATCTTCTTTTACTTTTCAGCTGCTTACTTTCACATGCATCTGGTCATGTCTTAATTTGAATTGCAGTCTTTGCCACCCCTTCTTTACTGATGTAAACAACCTTATCTTTTACAAGAATTCACGACTGGTAGGTTTATTATTTTCATTCTTTTTAGATCTCTAGCTAAAGTGTATTGGTTTGGGCTTTTGTTCAGGACTGCAATGGATTTCTTGACTGACAAAACACCAATGCAGTCTTATTGCAAAATGTGCCCCCAGCTCTCAGCTAGCAGTTGCAGCATGGTAGAGGTGTGTACCCAGGCATTAATGCTGCCTGAAAATTATCTTCATCCAGGGTTTCAGAGGAAATCTTTAAGGCAAAGCAAGAAAAAACTCTCTAATTCTTATTTGGGTCACTTCACCAAATTAGAGTTACAAGGTGCTTTTCTTATCAGTGAAATTTCCATGAGTGAGAGCTTTCTGGATTAAATGTGGGCAAGGCTGGTTGTTAGTTGTTTTCAGTGTTTCCTGTGGGTTTTCCTGCAGTCTCCATAGCAGTCAAGGTGAGGGCAGAGGTGCTGCTGTGAAAGGAGCCCTTGGGGATGGCAGCACTTGGAGACTCCCACTCCTCTGGGGCTGGGACACTGCCCAGCCTGTGCCCGAGGGTCTGGTAGGGTATGGGGACAATGACAAGGCTGTGTGGTACCTCAGTGGGGGACACTGGCTTCCACTTAGCATCCTACAGCATAAATCACAAGACAGTTCTGTTACAGCTCTTGCAAAAGACAATGGCAGCAAGAAAAATTTTAATTTTTTTCCCCAAACCGTTTTAGAATAGCTTTCTAAAAAATATCTTTTTCAGCTTATTCTACTGATTCTAGTTTTAGATCCTAAGCAAACACTCATGGTTCACACTGTAAACAACAACAAAAATCCGGTGTTTTGTTCATTGTCAAAGTACATAATTTTCAAATAGTTTTCATGCTACAGCCAGCAAGTTCAGCAATGGGCCTTGGTTCCTACCTTTCCACTGACAGAAATTTGTCTTTTCCAATGGTATGTAGCTTTCCTTTTTGTTGTAGTGGTCTTTGATATATTAAATCTGTCTACTACTGGTTCTGCATCTTGGACTAAAGGGATTTAATGAAGATGAGAGAATACAAGTGAATCTGTTTCTGTCAGGGGTTAATCTAGGAGAAATTTCCCTGTAAATGCTCAACCCCCCCCCCCCCCCCCCCCCAAAAAAAAGAAAAAAAGACAATGATATGAGTAATATAAGTGTGAATAAACCAGTTAAGGATGCACCATCAGGACAATTAATTTTAATTTATGTGGGTTGTCAGTGTGTATATGCATCAAGATAAAATACTCATATACAGAACAAAACTGTGACATGTTAGATGAAAGAGTTTGTATAGATACAGCTTTTAATAGTAAATTTTCCTCCTAAATTTCTCTTGAGCAGGTGCTTGAAAATTGGTTTCTCCCTTGAATGGGGACATCTTGCAAAGAGATACTTTTGTGTGTTTTAGTAGATGTATAACATGTACTGAGTAAAACGGGAAAAAAGTTACTTCAGAGTAACTTGTTATTTTAGCATAAGGCTTCGGGTAAGGTGCAGGATGTCGTGCTGTGTTGCAACTCTAGTGAAGTAGAAGGCTAATAATAATTCAGAGACTTTCTTTTTGTTTGTTTTGGATTGCATAGAGCTCACTTGGAGCTTCCATTAGCCCTTCACTGTTTTGTGAACACCGCGGTCAAAATAACAATGACATTTGCAGGATAAGTGCTTCACTTAGAATATTCAAAGAAGCAGTGTTTTCACATGTCAGCAGTCTAATTAAGCACCCTACCTGAATGACTGAATAGCTGAGCAAAATGCAATCGCTGGAGCATTGTCACAGTGATCATGCTGTAACACTATCCAACTGTTGTATCCCTGTTACCTTTCAGACATCGTCATTACTCAGCAGGAGCAAGCTGTGGGCGCTGTGTGAGACCTGTGATAATCTGATCAATTGTATTTTAATGTTTGCCAGATCATTTTGTTAACTCTGAAACTCTAATTCAAGTTTTCTTTCGCTATTGCAATATATCTTATACCTTTATTCACTAATAATTTGTTGAAAAGGAGAAAATTATCAGTATGAAGTTGATAGTGCCATCCTTACAGGGATGTTAATAAGAAAATCAAAATCCTCTGGAGATAGTTCTAAGCTTAGTGATATTTTTAAAGCTTAACATTTTGACAGCTGTCAAGTACTATCTGATCAAAGGAAGTGCATTTGATAAAATTTAATGGTTTGGGAGTCACTTTAGTAGTAATTAATCCTTCTTGCCTAAGCATTTCTTAAACTCTATAAATCCATTTGACTGCTTTAACAACAGTCCTGTTATCAACTTATTGGGGAAGTTCAGATAAGTGTCCCTGTTTTGCATGTATGCTCTGAACAACTTATCTTTAGAGACATTGTTTTGAAATGGGAGAAAAATTAGAATTTACTTGCTTGAACAAGGGGTCTGTATTGTTTCTTCTCTCTGCACCACACTTCCTTTTCAAGTTGACTGGAACAGTTTGAAGGGTAAAGCTGAGGGAAAGACTAGTTCACTTGCAGTTTATATAAGCAAAATGGTGCAAGCTTTTCTATAAAACTGTAATTTAATGATGCTATTTATATAAATACAAAATGTGATATGTTCAATAAAATTTTGAAGAGTTGTCTAGGTAAGTCAACAAGAAAGCAATTTTCTTTCACTCCAGTTAATTTGTTCACAAGCAAACAAACAAGCAAATCTAATCCCTATAACTTAAAACACAATAATCAGTTTTTAATATAGAAGTGTGTAGGAATCGAGAGTTCTGAAAATAACACCACATATATCATCTTAGATTTAAGGCTCAGGCTGAGAAGTCAAGTTGCTGAGTCTCATGTCTCCTCTCCAGACTGAAGCAGATAGCGGCGGATGCACAGAAGGTTTTCAAAATGTTCAGACTAAGTGCTGACAGTCTCTTAAATTCACAGAACTTCTTGAATGGGGGAACATATTTGAATTCAGTCTGACCTATTTGATTCTTAGTTCTAAATGAAGTTGTTTTTGTGTTGTTTAATAAAACAGAAAAACCTACTTCAGAACTAAACCTGACATAATCTTATGGTTTAGATAATGCACATTGCTAGAAACATGACCTGTTTACTTCTTCCATGGCTCTAAACAAATTTGGTTGATATTAGCTACTTATCTAGAAGCTGTATCTCATTTAATACATTTTTTTTTTCTGTAGATAGTGCAGACATATATACTTAGTTTCAGAGATGGCAAAATTAGCTATAATGCATTTGCAGTGTACTTCCACAGGGCCTTGGCCTTTATCAACTGAGGTAATGTACCTGTCATGCTGCTAAAGTAATATTAAGTGAAAGTAACATCTTGCATCCAATTTTAAATATACTGTTAAAAAGTATTTGATTGTAACTATGCTACAGCCACCCTGATCTGTTTCAGCACTTGAAGCAAGCCCAAACTACTGCAAAATTTCCTTACGGTTCATAGTTTCCTTAAGAAACAAAACACATGTTGAAGAGTCTTTGGCGTATTTAGAGGTTTCAGATCTGATATGTGTGAAGGTTTTAACAATAAACAGACTAATCTGCTAGCATCCACAGGAGGGGAGAAAGGCAATTATTAGTTATTGGGATAAGATGTTTGATTTAACACTTTAATAAGTAACCTCTGTCTGACAGATGTGGTGTTTTTGAAGAGTGTGCCAAGTACAAAGTCTGTCTTTGATAAAATGTGTGCGTTTTCTACTTTCCAGTAAGCATATGTGTCAGAGAAAACAGGAACTCAGGTTTAATATGAAGACAACTAATAATGTAAAGTAATGGGACTTCAACATGGAATCTGCAATATTCATTTTAGAAAGGCCTTCACTAACTAGTGAAGCAAGTATGCTGGGAGTTTTTCCCCTTTTAATCACCCCCAAAAAATGGGGGTGATTAAAATGGGAAAAACTAAAACTTTTTATATTGTCTTAAAAACTTTTGGTTTTTAAGACAATATAAAAAGAGCAACATATCTCCATTGCAGCAAACAAGAAAAAAATGCCCCAACAACCAAAGCCCTCAAAATGATCTCTCTTTCCATGCATTTCCCTTATGCTTTTTGGATTGAGTGATTTGGTGTAGACATTTTAATTTCAGGGTAATTGGCAACTGTGCTAAAGTATATGTATGGGTTTTTTTTAACTAATTGTTGGCTGACTCATATCCCCATCACTCCATCTGGTTTATGCAAGTGCATCCTTGTTTAAACAGAAACAGAACTTTGCAGGTTCAAAATGGTGAAGTTTCTCCAGTATAGAGCAAATTTCAGAATAAAGAGGCATCACAGTAATGTTAAATCATTTGCAAAGAAGCTTGTATTTAGTAGTGTAAGTTTGTGTGAGGTGTCTTGTAAATCTAGTGGTTGATTAGAACATTGTATCTGAAACTTTTATTTTCCTCATGAGTTTGAAGGCACTTGCATTTTTCTGACTATGAAATATGCATGTGGGCTTTTTTAAGAGGGTATTTGTTTGAAAACTTACCATCACTGACAGTAATTCAATGATTGCTCACTACAGGATTCTAAAAGCAGTAAAATAACAATTAGAGGCTGAATGTTCTCTAAGGTACTTCAGGTGGAATTTTATTGCAGGTGGTAGATAAGAAAAAAGCCATCTTTGATATTCAAAAAGTAGTAAATTTTTGTTTGACTTCAGTGGAATTTGATCTACTTCATAACTCATGACAATGTCTTAAGGTGAAAATGTGTTTCCTACATGTAACTACCTTTACAGACTGGAATCTTCAGGTTGCCTTGCAAATTGTCCATGCAATTAACCTTACTAGGGACTACAAAACCATGAGTTTAAAGATCTGTTTGTTTTGAGAAGTTACAATAGAATTACCCCTTCATGTATCCTAATTTAATTTTTTTTTCTGGTAGCAAAAGAAGATCACTGAAATTGTCTTAATGTTTGTCCATTTAAAATTGCTCTTACATGACTGATCAATAAGATACATCTTGAATCCATGCTTCTAGACACGTAGAAATATTACTCTGTGGTATCAAGTCACGTTAAAGTTGCTACAAGTCCCTGCAGTGAACAGCCCATACACACTCCAGTAACATGCAGCAGACCTGGAGTACTTTGTCTGATCAAATTGCCTTTGCACAACAAACTTGGCTAAGTATTGGCTATTCTTTGGGAGTAGTCAGCATGGATTCACCAAGGGGAAGTCATGCTTGACCAATCTGGTAGCCTTCTATGATGGCAGGATGGGTCCATGAGGGGAGAGCAGTAGATACTGTCTACCTTGACTTCAGCACAGCTCTGCCATAACATCCTTGTAGGTAAGCGCAGGAAATGTAGGTTAGAGGAAAGGACAGTGGGGTGAATCAAGAAATAGGTGAATGGCAGAGCTCAGAGGGTTGTGATCATCAGAGTAGAATCCAGCTGGAGGCCTGCAATGAGTGACATTCCCCAGAGATCAACACTGCGTCAGGTCTTACTCAACTTGTTTATCAATGACCTGGATAAAGGGGAAGAATGTACCCTTGGCAACTTTGGTGGTGACATGAAACTGGGGCAGTGGCTCATACATCTGAAGGTTGTGCTGCCAGTCATTGCGAGGCTGGAGAATTGAGCGGAGAGAAACTTAAAGAAGTTCAACAAGAGCAAGTGTGGCTTCCTGCACCTGGGTAGAAATAACCCCAAGTACCAGTACAGGCTGGGGCTGACCCACTAGAGAGAAGCTCTGAAAGAAGGACCTGGAAGTCTTGGTGGATGACAAACTAGCCATGAACCAGCAGTGCCCTTGCAGCCAGGGGTGCCAGTGGTGTCCTGGGGTGCATTGGGAAGAGTGTGGCCAGCAGGTCACAGGGTCTGAGCCTTTTGCTCTGCTCCACTCTAGTGAGGCCACAGCTGGAGTAGTGTGTTCAGTTCTGGCCTCTGGATCTACAGAGGTCGCATCCAACTCTATTCTGTGATTCTGTAAGTGCCTGTAAAAGCTTATAATGGCTCGCCTGTCTGGTGATAACCCATTCAGGTAACCCTTAGCAGTGTTTCTTAACTCTAAGTCCTACTAGATTTCAATTAGAGTTTAGATCCTTTAGATCTGGATATTTTTTACTAAAATAGAAGTTTGATCTTTATATTGTTGAAAATTAAGGAATGATAGTTATCATACAAAACCTGGTTGTTGTTTTTTGATGTTGGCTTAATGAACAATACATGTTGGGGAACTCTGAAGAGATCCCAATACCACTCTCTGCCAAATGGCACATTTGGGTGTACCAATTAACACTTGCTTTGCCCTTCATTCCTCTTGGAAAAAGTAATTTTCACATGAGAATATTCCGTGCTTTTTTGTTCCAAGCTTCTGTTTGTACAATGAAATGTAGGACTCTGCTAGACTTCATTCCAATGGGGGTCTCTGGGCCCTTTAGTGCCAGTAGAAAGCAAGAAAAAAGTGTCTGAAATTTGAAAGGCCTGAGGAACTGTAGCACCCAGAGTACTGTTAACTGAGGGACAATTTCTTGGAATACTTTAGTTCTAATAAATGAATGTGTGATTGGTCTGGTAGTCCTCCAGTACTATTGATCTATCACTATCTAGGGGAAGTTTCAAAATGCTTAATCAGTAGGGCTGGAAATACTGAGTCATAAGAACAATAATCTATGTTTAATGCCCTAGAAATTCATAGAATATCCAAAAAGGCTTATTATAGTTTGTCTAATGCTTCTGTCCCACTGTGACCTCTGTGGGGCTCCCAGAACATGTAGAAGCATCATTGAAATAAAGTTCAGGGCAAATTTTGCCTTTTGACAGACTACCCAGGCAACTGTGCAGATTTTGCTCTGCAAGAACTTGCCATTAAAAATGCATTTAGTAGGCTGAGACATATGGAAGCTATAACACATCTGGTCCCTAAAGCCAAATTGTGTATGAAGCACTATTGGTCTTTTTTCATTCCTAAATGTTCTCTACTCTGATGGTAGATTAAATGGTTTGTAATATTTTGCAATATGTTGATGTTCATGTAAATCAACACATAATCTATCAGCATTGTATCATTTTGTCTAGTGATAATTCTCACTATTGGTTTTGTATAGCTTGGAATGCAGAATACTGGAGGAGTGATTACCTCAGTTACACCATTCTTTTAGTTTTAAAACATGAGGTGATTCTGATCTGTTTTTATTTCTGGTTTAAAAACTCCATTGCACAAAATAACAGCTGACAGTCATCTTAATGAAGAATTAAGACTGAGGATATGAGCACTTGCACAAGCGTAAAAGATACTTGATGATGTATTAAAATGTTCCCCAAGCAAAGCATTCCTAAGAAATAAAAGGGAATCATAATGTAAAAGATAAATGTAAAAGATGGTAAAGAGAATCTGCAGACTTGATATATGGATATACACTTTCTCTTGCCTGAGGCAACTTACCAAGTATAACACTGAGTAATTGTACTATTTCTGTTCTCAGAAAAGATTATATTAATAACCAAATTAAATTTCAAAACCCATATTTCTACCTCTTGGTAGAATGGAAAGTATTTTTGAGGTTTCACTTTGGAGGGACCTTAATGGTATCTATTTTCCAACACCCCAGCCATGGGCAGGAATACCTTCCACTAGACCAGGTTGCCTCAAACCGCATCCAGCCTGGCCTTGAAAACTTCCAGGGTTGTGGCATCCACAACTTCTCTGGGCAACCTGTGCCCATGCCTCACCACTCTTGTAGTAAAGAATTTCTTCCTAATATCTAATCTAAACCGGCACTCTTTCATTTATGAGCCACTGCCCCTTGCCCTATCACTGCATGTTCACCCTGTACAGGAGAACATGTGCAGATCTCTCCTGAGCTAGCAGGTTCCAGCCTAAAAGGCAGTGGTAGCTACAGCAGGAAGATGAAGCACATCAGGGTTTTTTCCTTCATGTCAGGTATTCTGAGGGCTTCAGAAGCAGACATGTAAAGTACTATAGGCCCCCATGACACTGACAAATGTTGACCTCCTTAAATAATACTATTTGTTTGCAGTGTCTGCTCAGGAGCAGATGTAGCACATTAGGGTCCAAGCTTGTCCTGAGTCTAGGATCTTATTGACAGCATGGCTTTTCATCTCTGAAAGAGGACTGATTTAATTCACTTGTTAATTAAATCAAAGTTAATTAATTTACTGAAAAGACTGTAGTTTGATGTTGTGACATGTTTTGACAGGATCAGATTGATGTTGCTGCTCCCTGATGTCCATTCCTGCTGTTGACCAGCTTTACTGACAGAAGCGTGGTGTAGTCAGTGCAGTGACCAAATCAGGGAACTGATCCATCTGAAAAGCAACCCAGTAAAATGAAACAAAGTGTTTCCCATATTTTAGTATTTCTTATACCAAACAAGACCAGCTTCCCAGCCTTCTGTGCCCTCATGGAAAGCTAAGAAATTATGAGAAGATGGGAAGGCAGCAGGTGGAAATTTTATGAGGAAGAATTTTGTAGTAAGAGACCACAACTACAGGTGGCAAGGACTGCAGAGCTTTTTTTCTAGCTCTTCCACTCTAGAGTTGAGTGACTGAATTTATAACTTTCCTGTTGTTTGTAATTCTTTTAAAACTTTTAAAACCGAGATCTGAAGGAAGTAATTTTTTATTGAAAAATGTTAAGTCAGAGGAGTGCAAAAAATTTAATTTTACACAGGCTTTTGCCAGAGGATGTGTTTTGCTACCGTGAGCTACATGACGACTATGGTCTTCCTTGATTTTTCTCCATGCCGGAAAGTCATAGAGTCATAGGATGGTTTGGGCTGGAAGGAACCTTAAAGATCATCAGCACCTGGTCTTAATTACAGTCTCCTGAAGTTTTTGCATCTCTCTGCAGGCAGCCTAAGAAGCGCTGTAATCCCAGTTCTAGCAAGAGGCTTTCAGAAATTCTGTGCAGTTACCCTTTCACAGAGAACAGAGAACAAGATATATTCATGGGAATCAAGGCAGTGTGGTTGTCTTGGCAGACTGATTTTTTTTTTCCTTAAATCAGATGTTTCTAATATTTGATTGACTAGAGAAGATATATTTTTTCAGAATATTTGACTTCTAGGAACAGAAACTCTGTTTTGATCTTCCTGATTTTATGCTTTTACTCAAGATCTCTATCTTGGTTTAGTATGTTTTTGGTTTGTTTATGTTCATTCATTTGCTTTCAGCGCTCCTACCTGGAGAATGTCATATAAAGATCAATTCTATAAGAGTTTATTTGAGTAATCCACTTTCATCATCCTGTCAGGTATAGACCTTTCAGGTCATCATTGGTGTCCTTCTTTTTCTTTAGCTAAAGTTGACATGCCTTAGTCTCTGTATGTTATATGTTTAAAATATATGTAATTTCTTCCCTCTCAGATGGTCATTTTATGTGATATTCCACTACTTACATTGCTTTTTTCAAAAAATTATTTCATATTGTAGATGGGTGACTGCAACAGTGTTTGACAGAGCATGTATTCTATATGCAGTATAAAAAAGCATTAACAAAATTTTTTTCTTCTCTCTAATCTAGTGCATGTGCAGACTGATTCAGTGAACTGCATATGAAAGGAGGGATGTTAATAGTCTTTGGCTGTGTCTGTATGGAGATCTTGGACCCTGGCATTCCTTGTATAGACCTGGAGATGACCCTGTATATCCTTACTCTGGGGCAGGGCAGTATAATGTAGGTAATGCACCAAGGACCTGATCTCCTGGTAGAATATACACTGTGTGTCCTGCAGCCACAATTCCCAGTGCTTGTTTCTTAGCTATGGTATCCCAGCTGAGATATAGCACTTGCTTGTGAAGTTTCTGTGGCCTGTATTAGGACAAGGGAAACCAAACCCTAACCACATTTGGGCTCTTAGGCTGCCTGTCCAGGTTCTGAATTAGACTGAAAAATGATGGCCTATTTGTGCTGCAAGATGGCTAAAAAAGCTTCTCTTCATAATTTTTCTACTGTTTGTCAACCTTCCAGCTGAGATGAGAGGTAGTATTGGATCCATGGTACACAAAACAATCAAGTGTGAACATAAGACTGATGCAATAGGAGTTTGCCATGGAGAAGGCTTAGGTGATGTATGTGTTTGGGTAGTCCTATGGAGAGATTATTATCTTGTTTGGAGCTTGTTTAATTGTTATAGTAAACAGCTAATACAGTTCTTCTGTGGATTTTAGTGATTTTATATTAGAAAAATCTTGTAGTAAGATTGCTGCTTTTTTTTTTTTTTTTAAGGAATGCTAGTAATGAATCTCTGCTGTGGTGATCCGTTCTTAATTTATGTAACAGTTATCAGCTTAAACTTGAGGTTGATTTCTTCCACTTGCAAACTGTAGAGTATGGGAAGTTTTTTTTCTGTCCAGGATGGGTTATGTGTAGATCCATGGAAGGACACAGATTTGTTGTGGAAAATGTGAGGGTAACTGCCCAGGCTATTTTGTGCAATGATTGAAGCAGTGGTAATTTATCACTTTAGGATAAATTAAATTTTTTATCCACACATCAGTCAGAATTGATTTAGCATAAAAATGTCAAACTTACTTTATAATCTTGCTCTCATCAACATTACCTTGGCTGTCCAGTGTTACACTGACCTTCAAATAATACATTCTGTGTGAGCAGCTGAGCTTGATTGATCATGTGTGGATTTTTAACAGCAACTGGGACTGGTAACTATGTATAACTGGACATGAATTTGTTTAGTGATGGAAACAGTAAGATATATACAGTGTATATACACTGTATATACACACACTTTCCTGTGGACTGCTGATATTGAATTTATCACTGTTCAGTTTATCACTGTTGCAGTTTGCTTTCTGATATTGACATCACAAATAAGTTTTATTTACTATTTTATTATTTAGTATATTATTATTTAAGGTATCTAAATACACTCAGTTGCATCTGTCTTTATTCCTAGAACTATAGATTTTGAGTTGAAAGTGTAAATTAATTTAGTAAATTTTCCTTTTCTCTCTGTTCCCATAATTTTTTTCTCATCTTTTTTGCCAGTATCTGCAGTATTCCCTTTATGCACTTTTTCTGTTTTTTAATCTTTGTCATCTGACATCACCCCAGCACAGTGAAGTGAGCTGCTTTCTATTTCTGCTGAATAAAGCATGGTTTCTGGGTGGTTCTATATATTTACAGAGAATGGTCATCACTTAACTTTGATTTTAAATTTGCAATTCTACACTTGTAGGCAGTTCTACAAAGTACTTTATTCCCCCTAAATGCGTTCATTTTGTGAAATCATGTTTGTATCTGGATGCTTTATTTTAATTTGACATTAAAATACATAGCTGTAAGCTATCCCTGTGCAAAGATCCTCCTTTGGAGGATCTTTTTGTTGATGAAGTGGAGAGTACAGTTTGAATATGATGAAATTACTACTCAGCTGTACCAGAGTATCATCTTTAGAGATGTGTTTCCTTTTAATTAATGATGTAAAAAAGAAACTGGCAGTCTGTGCAAGATCCTGACAGGAGCTAAAGGATCTGGTGCTTACTTTATAGCAAATAGTGTATTTTCACTTATAAATGATGGATCCTTAGGAGGCAATAAACACAGAATCCCACCCTTGGTGCTGTTTTTTTTAGAAGTCATGCAGGAAGTGCACTTCAAGACATGGTACCACAAACAAAGCTGCACGTCCCGTAGAGATCTGTAGAGGTGTGTATTCCCTGAAATGTTGTTTAAGTCCTGGAAGCTGATCTTTGGCAGGTTTCTCAACTCTGTGAGATTTTACATTGTGACTGTTCTCCTTGTTTTTAAAAGCTAAAGTATTTATTTGTTTATTTTACTTGAAGCTTTGAGCTAGGCAGCCTAAAGCTGCACTGCTTCTAATGTAAGGACCATGATATTTGTGAGGCCTGGAACATACAGCTTATGGTTTTTGAAGCAAGGTGTACAGTCAGTTTCTTTAATCATTTTGGTTTTTGAGCTGCTCTGTGGCTGGACCCCTGGTTTCCCTGACTTGGGGCTTCAAAACTTTCTGCTTCCCTCTGGATGAAATTGTTTTTAGCTTTCTGTACAACTAGAATGGACTTCCAAGTTTACCTCAGTTCAATTGTTTCTCTGGCATCTGTCACACTGCTTTTGCTTTCAATTTTTTTTAGCTTCCCACCCAAGTTAGTAATAAAGCTTGAAATCTTTCTCCTCATCTGAACCCACTTGCTGCTTCTATAGTTGTCAGATTTGTGCTCTCTACTAAAGTGTCTCTCTAGTGCTTTTAAATTTAAGTGTTAGTCTGTAGCTATAAAAAAAACCCTTTTGTGCCTGCCTATGCAAAAAAAATGGGCAGGATTAATACTTCACTGATTGCTGTGAAAGACTGGATTAAAGCCTTCTAGTAGATGTCTTCCTTGCCATTTCCCCACTTCTCTGGCCACAGCTAACAACATAATTGCTGGCCTTTTGAACATAGGCCAGGATTGCACAAAGCAACCAGACAGATCTGATGGTTTGCTGCTGCTGAGACTGCTGCCTTCTGGCTTTCTTACTGGGAACTGTGAATCTGATGCTGGGTGAAGCACAGCAGTTCACTGCTAGAAAATGAATCTATGGAAAAAGAGTGGGGGGCAAAGTGAATTTCTTCTTCACAATTTAAAAATCTAGATCAGCTTACTTGAGCAAATTGGGCCAAGGAAAGATCCTGACTGCATTCCTGGGAGCTGAGGAGCTCCACTGAAGCGTGGATCATCCCTGACAGTGACTACTTGATCAGCATTTTAGTAAAACCTTGCTCTTCCTCAGCAGATTCTTAAGATGGCCAGTATGACAATATGGCCTGGGACGAAGCTATGTCTATTAGGAACTTAGGTTTGCCACTTAGTGCTTGCAGAAGTTTTCTACCTGTTTGATTTTCTCTGATTGCAGGTAACCAGACATACAGCTGTGACTTGAGAATACAAAATCAGTATCTCCTCACACACTGGGTTGGAGCCAAGAACTCTGTGCTATCCCTGCATAGTGAGAGTAAATCCTTTGGTTGCAAACATGGTATGTCTTTGTGAGTGGCAAATAAAAACTAGCAGCATTCTAAACTGCACCAGACATATTTTTAACTGGTTTTACCCCCTGCCATGGTAAAAGTACAGAATTCAGTAACATGAAAATAAAACATCATTTGCCATGTCACCATGTGAACAGTAGATAACTTCTTCCTACTGGAAAAAGAAGTCAAGAGCTGAAATATTTAAGCCAAAAAGATTTAAAATTGAAAGTATTTTGCCTTTTAATATTAGGTACCACTGCCATGATCTGGCCTAGAACTCTCTACTTTGTCATTTGGTTTCTCCGAAACAGAGATCAGAAACACTTCCTTGTTTTCTAATATTACAGCATAATAATACAGGTTTAAGAATTTGATGTTTTTACTTTAACTCACAGCAGCCTTCCTTTTATCTGTCTCCTCTGTGTAATCCTACCAGTAATTGTACTAACAGTGTGACCTGCAGGCTGTCAACCAGATGATCATCACTTAAGTCCCTACTTCATTTTACCACAGGAACTCAATCTACCATATTTTGGCAAAGTGCTGGTATTAAATGCTGCAATTGACCCCGTTCCCTTCACAGATCAAAGCAGGGCTTCACTTCCTTGTCTGTAGCTCTACAGTTCTGGTGTCTGTTGGCATATGCTAGTGCCATATGTGAGGAAGGGAGGTGTTAGCTTCTCCCTCCTCTCCGTGCGTAACCTGGGAAGCCACGGGTGATGTCTTGCCTGCATGTGAGAAGTACCAGCTGCAATCCATGTGTGATCAGAGCAGGCTGAAGTTCTGTGCTGCAGTCTCACAGCCCTATCCTACTGTGGGATAGGGCTGTGAGATTGCCCGGAGATGGCTATTTAACAGCCCTATCCTACTGTTTTCTTCCTTGCTGAAGGATGTATTTTAAAATCATTCATACATTCAGGGGTGGTTTTGTGTTTCGGTTTGTTTTGGTTTTTTTTTTCTCCACGTATGTTAAACTATGTTTTTCAGCTACAGTAATGTTAACTGCATGAAGCTCACTTATTGATACAGAAGTGGCTGAGGAATCAGTCTGTAATGATGATTCAAACCAGACATCCTTCAGAGTTCTTTTTTTGTCTTATGAAATAACAAATATGGAGGTATTTTTTCCTATAACTGAGAGCATAGTACAGCTGAGGGAATGAACTTCTGTGGTGGTAGAAGGATGGTGAAGGACATGAAGCTGTTGCAATATGCAATGCTGAAAGAAATGTCTGTCCCCACTCTGAGAGTCACTTAAGTAGATATCTATTTGCTTAGGAGGTTTCTGGCACTTAATGAAGAAAGTTCACAAAGGTGGAAGGCCCATTACAGTGTCATCAGCAATGAAAAACCATCACTCACTCACTTGAGGAAAAGGGGCTTTGAGCTATGTGCTGAAGTCTTGAAATTCTTACCCCATGCCAGCCTGATTGACACTACCAGAGGAGCGTGTGATGTTTCAGTTCTGACTTTTTGTTTGATGAATTGTCAAAATACTTGTTTGATTGGTTTTATTTCTTAAAAGGCACATTTCTGAGTAGGGGTTCCTACCCCTGCTTAGAAGAAGGTGAAAAATGAAAAGTGTGGCTTCTGATAGAGAGACCAAAGTCCAATGTGTCCACGCAGAGCAGGAGGACACTTAGGGGATGGAGCTGTCATTTGTGTGCATGTCTACATATTTCTTCCCTTTGTTTTTTGTGAAGGCTTTGAGGTGTAACAAAGTGTTATGTGTAACATTGTTTTTGCTTTTAAGCTCATGTACAGCACTGACACATTAAGTAAATTATGATAAAATTTCTTTGTTGTAAGCCCTTGATTTCAGGAGCTGCATAAATGCATTGTGGTTCCTTTTTTTTTTGTTTGTTTGTTTGTTTTTGTTTGTTTGGTTAGTTTTTTTTTTGTTTGTTTTTTAAAGTTAACTAAACTCTCACAGTCTAATAAGCAGGCAAACTGCCTGAAGCATAACTGTTACATTTTCTTTGGTTTCCCTACACTATCAGGCCTTAGTGCAAATAATGCTTGGAAAACTGTGTAGCAAAGCTTCTTCCAATTACATCTTACAAATGATTTGACAAGAAAATCTTTTTCTCTGCACCATAGAAACTCTTGACTTCCATCAGTGAAAATTGTAAAATGATGACAATTATCTGGAACTTTTTGGCTGTGCCATAAGAGAATGATAGTGTCACCTCACTAATAATTTTATTTTCAAGCTGATGATGGACTTTATAGACAAGAATATATCCTTTCCATATGATGCATGTAAAGTAAATGATGTGCATGTATCCAGCTGTCTTTTATAACTCCTGAAATTCAAAATAATTGAAAAACACCTGTTTCACATCTTGGCAAAAAAATTTGTGTCTGTAACTTAGACCTCAGTGAAAAGATGTTGATGTTCTTAAGAATCCTCTACATTCATAAAACTATATAGATTTTTTGTGGGAAGGAGCCCTGATAAAAAGAAGATGGTTTTGATAAAAATCATGATGAATGTCTTTCTATGAGAATATAGGAATCAAAAAAAACCCCTATCAAAGTCTAGGAAGAATGGTGCATCATAGCACAATCATATTTTTTTGTTATTGTTATCTTTTAAAGTGAATTTTGGGCAGAATCTAGCCATGAAAGAACATATTATAAATTCTAATAAGTTCTTAGATTCATTGGTACTTTTGAAACTGTTGAAAGTTGTGTTTGCTGAGGTTTTAACATGTTACACGTTGAACTTGTATGTCCTCTCCCCCTGCCATTACACCTGAAACTGGGGAAGGTGAGGGAGAGGAGGTGGAGTTGGAGGTGGCAGGCAATTATGTTAAACTAAAACTGCTGCAGATCTGTTAGCAGCCATCTCAAAGTCTTTGAAGTTAATGGGAAGATTTCCTCTGCTTGTATGTTTTGGATAGGATGCTTTGTGCATTCTTTCTTCATTGTGTCATTTTGTGTCATTTATATAATTAGTATTCTTCATTGATTTATTGCCTCTTTGCTTATATCTGTTACAGAGCCAAGAATGCACTGTTGGTACTTGTCACATAGTAAAATGACAGTATTTTGTCAGAATAGGTTGTTCTTCCATTTAGGTGCATTGAAATTCATGAAGATTTTGAAAATATGGATTAATGTGACCCTCTAAGGTGTTTTAGGAGGAACTTTCTGCACTTTTCCTATAATAGTGTTAATTATTTATTAGTACACTTTAACAAAGCTGCAGTCCTTAGGTTATAAAAATAATGCTTGTCATCTGCTGGTTCTGGAAAGTTTTGACTGTTATCTGTTTTTCATTACTGTTCTTCCACCTGAAGAGATGCTCCTATGTGTATTGAAGAAACCTGACCTTACAATTAAAACTCAAAAGAAGGAAAAAGTAGGGAAAACAAAACCTGGCCAATTGTCTTGTTAAATTTAGGGTGTTTACTTTAAGAATGTCTGTACAACTTAATTTTGAAATGTGGGCAGCTAACTTTTCTTACCCTCCTTCCAACCATCACATGTGTGAGGATGTGATGTTTCATATATGCTTCACATGCGGTGCATGATCGTGATTTTGCTATCTCCTTTTCTCATCACCATTTTTTTCTCTACATTGTGAGATTTAGGTTTTTACTCCTTTAATTATGTATCTTTTGTTGGTGTGTCTTATTTCTCATTTTGGTTATTGTTTCATTTGTCTTATGATAGAGAATAAAAAGTTTTTCAGTTTGAAAGAGTAGAAAGTAAAAAACCAAAGATTTGATTTGGGGAGATAGCCTGATGATCAAGGATAGATGGGAATCTGTGAACCGTGGAAGATAAGAACTCAGAAAACTATGAAATTTGTAACCCTGTTGCATGTAGCATGAATAAGGTGTCATATGCCAAATCAGAACCTAGAAGTACAGTTTAGCTAATCAATATTTGGTAATTAAAGGTCAATTTAAAAAGAAATTATCTATTTGGTGATAAAGAGTTTAAAAGATTTCTAACCACAATATATTTTATGCATTACAGGTGCAATTTTAAATGTGTGCCTCGGGATTCAGATTACCTTGCAAGCAACATGAAATGCATCCTTTTGTATATGTCAGTCTTCAACAAAGCGTTGTTTACACCATGGATCAAATATGCAACATTAAAATTCATTATAGCCATATTACCCACTCTCATTATATGACAGAAGTGTGTCAGTGAAATTAGCAGCCACAAAAAAGACAAAGATTTTCTTACCTATTAGTTGGAAGGTAGCAGCTGTTTGAGTAATTCCACAGAGGCATAACAATGACCAACTGACTTGCACGTTTTAAAGAAAAAATGATATCAAATCCTTTGAGGATGCCATATGTTCTGGGCTTTGAGGCAGGCTGTGTACGCTATCATAGCAATTAGACAGCCTGGAGACTCTGCTAAAATTTTATCCAAAATGCCAGCAGAGAAGTATTTCTTAGGGCTTTTTAATTGTGAACATAGACATACTTATGCTCCCATTATTTATTAGAGGATAAGTTAGTTAAAGTGTAGAATTTTTTCCCAATCATTTCCCATAGAAACTATGTATAAATAAGCTGGTTTAGTGTGGGGTTTGGGTTTCTTATTTATTTTCCTTTTTAATCATGCTTGAATGTTTTTAGGCTTTTTAGTTATGTGTGGTGGTTATCCTTTTGCTCACAGAAGAGACTGTGAAATAATGTTGCTCAGAATAATTCTAGCTTCTTTTGTCATCTGTGAATGAGGTCTGAAGGATGCCAAGTCTTCTCAAGCAAACTTGGTAATTGCCACCGGGAGTTGGGTCATTCAGATGATCAATGGATCCATCTGTGTGTTCTGCAGTTTGGTATTGAACTTCTGTAGTTTGATGTGACTTCTTGCCAGCCCTATTGTGATTTAAGCAAGCTTGTATTGACCAGTTTACCCAAACTGGGCACATATAAATAATCTGTGCTGATGTTGTGGAGATGGGTCAGCATCCAAGCTTCAGCTGGCTGAAAGGAAGATGCCTGTATCAGGAAAGATCTGTTTGGAGCCAGTGGGAAGCAGAAAGGCCTGTTAGCTGAAACTGCTGTGAAGATGTGTTGAGTCTGTGCAACCAGGATGCATAACCCTCCGTTAACAAGCTGGTTTGTCTATGGATACCCAGATGTACTCAGAGCTTCTATGTCCACTTTGAAGCAAGGCCTTTTTTGCTGTGCAGGTTGTATTATTTATTTGCCTAATAACTGTCAGCAACATCCACACTGGCACTTGTTTTCCAGTGTCTTGGTTCTGTTTGGCAGTTCACAAAGAGCCTTTCTGACTCTATAGGCATTTTGGCATTCAGATTTTATTTTATTTAAAGCATAAATCTTGTACATGTACAAAAAAGCTCCTCAGAGATTAATAATTCCAGGTCATGGTGCTTTCTAATGCCGTATTGCAATGTTACTGTATTGAGTACTGTGGGTCCCATGTCCCCTTGTAGCCCCTCTCCTCTCCCTCACCCTCATCCAGAACTGTATTGAATCTCCAAATTGATCTCTGAAGTCAATAGAATTATTTAGGTTTACTGTTTGATGAAGTTAGGGACTAGGAAGAAAGCAGTATAACCAAAGGCTTGCCTAAGAGACTGTGCAAAACTACGGGCATGGAGTACGGAAGAGTTTGAGGTCTGGGATTTTGTGACCTGTTAGATTTACTATCAGGGAGAGACTGTAAAGGAATAATATATCCTGTGGTTTTTTTGTGATACAGTGAAAAAATATAAAATTTGAATCAATAGTGACCATCTAATTCTAAAGGCAATACCATATGAGGGCTAATTTACATATTTGAGAACAAAAGGAAAAATACTTCCTGAATGGTTTAGGCTTTATTTTTATTTTTTGGGGTCGTTTTACCCCATAGAAACAAATGTTTGGAAGTGTGAAGCATGCCATCACAGAACCAATATTGATCAATATAAATGAGCATGTTAATCCTAAGTAATGAAGTCACAGTCATGTGGTGAATACAGTTTTAAACATACTTCTGTAGTTTATCATGCTTATCCTGCTGAGGTACGTGTTCATGTACACTGCAGAAGCTCAGTAAGTAATAATTATTGCTGTACTTAGGATATATAAATTAATTTGGGGATTGTTTTTCCATTTGTTTGTTTAAAAGAAGTATCAAATAATGTTTGAAATGCCTGGTATAAGAGTATAATTTTCTACTTGACCTCAGTATTACACACCCAGGTATTTATCTACTGTAAAGGGATGAAAGGAAAGCTTCTTCCCTTAATTTATATGTTAGGAGTTTCTACATTTTCTTTCCTGATTCTCACATGTTGTGAGCACTGATATTTCTGGAAAAGCCACAGATTGTTGGTGACTGGGGCCATGTGATGTCTCTGGATCTGTCTCCATGAGTGTGGTATCAATTCTTCAGGGCTCCCAATAGTCAGTCAGGCTGAATCAAGAAATCTGCTATTAATTGCCATTCCTTTGAAATGCCTTTGCTGCTGCTGTGGAAAAAAAAGGACAGGGATGCAGACAGTCCTTGTGCACTGGCATTTCTATTCCCTGCTTTATTGAGCTGTGGTAACCACAAGGATTTTGGGGCATCTCCATTCTGAGGGCGCTGTCTGCCATGTTTCAGCCAAAAAGCATCTGACAAGAAGGTGGTGGCAGGAGGTGTTTGCTTTTGAGGATAAATGCAGTCCCAAAGGGAAGGGGGATGAAATAAAAGTTCTCTCTGTGCTGAAGGCATTGTGGAGTGAGAAGATTTCTTCCCAAAGGGTTTTTTTTCCTTTTAGGGAAAGGTTATTGCTGTTTGTCTCAACAAAGTGATGGTGGACCATCTCTTTCAATTTTTACTTAAGGTGTTATTTCGTAGTTATACATCAGTCATTTTCATCCTCAGGAAATTGCATGCGGTCACCTCTTACTCTAAGTCATGGACCCAAAGCAATGTAGGACAATCTGGTAAAAAGGATTAAGTTTAGGTATTGTGATATCTTTGTTACACCTGAGAGGTCTTTCTTGCTGAAATTAAATGTAATTGAAGTTGCTGCCTGGATACCTCACAAGCACTGTGCATCAGGCTGGGAGGAACTGCCTGCAGCACTGCTTGGTAAAAGGGGTGTAGGGGGAGTTTGGACAGCTGGGTCCATTCACAGCTGGGATCTGGGAGTCATGGTATTTAGGAAAAGAGATTTGTATAGGCCTACTGGGTAACAGAATTTGGTGAGGTCCTTGAATTCAGCACAGCCTACAGTCATGCTTTACTTTTAGTTTGGAAAGCCCAGGATCCTTAAAAGATGAGCAATCATTAAGAAATTAGGCAAATAAGCACATAAAGCACTTCATTGTCTCCCATTTTACCAGGTGACCTGTACAGAAGCAGGATTTTGTTAATAAGTAGCTGGAAGGGACTTTACTTATTCTAATAAACCCAAGAGAAAAGTAGGAGACAGGGGTAGGGGACAGACACAGCTAGTCACACATCTTGCTTTGTATAACAGCTGTGTTGCTTCCAATGCTTCCTTAAAAGTTCTGCCCCTTTGCCAAGAAAGTAGAATAAACCTTATAATGAATGCAATAAAAAAAAAAAGCCAGTATCCAAAAACAGTAGCAAATGAATATAGGGAGAGCTGTACCTATACAAATCTGGTGTAGGTCAAGAGGAATAGGCATAGTGTATGTGCAATATTTTATGGAAAGTTTGTGATTTGAATTACAGGGTAAAGATGGTGAGGTATGTACAAGAGAGAACTTTGGAGTTCAATATGTTGAATCTTTTAATTAATCTGTAAGATGTTTTTTCCCAAGAATTTTAATACCTTGCACTGTTTTACTTTTGTTGCTCTTTACATCTGCTGTTTAAATTGCAACAGCAGTTTATGCTGTATATAAAAGCTTTGAATGTTTTTGCTCTAACAGGATTTGCTATTGACTTTACACATGCTTCTCTATGTAAAACAAAATTAGATTTCCTAATATAGCAATAGAAAACTCTGTTCAAAAAGCAGACTGATTAATAAATGGTCTAGTGTTTCAGCACTTATGGATACCATTTCTTTTTATCTCACTGTGAATTGACAGATTATGGCAGGCAATTGAGAACAGAATGCAGTTCAACTTCTTTTGTGCCAATGATATGTCTTTTAAGAGGTAAAATACTTTAATTAAAAAAGACAGTTGAAATCTTAGCTTAAATTTTCCTTGATGTGTCAGATTTTATTGTGGCAGTCTTAACCATTACTATTCTTGTCTTTATATGCCTATTTAAAAAACTTTTTTTCATTAAAAGTATCTTTTTAAAAATTTCCTTCCAGATACTGTATTTATTTTACTGATCTCAGGAAGTGAAAAATATCAATAATAATTCCCTGACTACCTGTTTATTATTTCAAATTTAAACTAGCTTAAATTAAGCTTTCTCTTGCACATGTTTAAAGCAACAGCATGCCACTAAACAGTCTGATCATAAATTAATCATATTATTTTGGTACAGTAGCTGGACACGACTACTGCAAGAATTGTTATATGTTGTCTAAAATTTTCATTTGAATTAGTTGGTTTATTAAGGAGCTCAATTTGTTTTTAAATAGGTAAAACTGGTGAATTTGCTATCAGATAACCTGTATGTGAATTATTCCCTATGTATTTGAGTTGGATGTCATATTTTAATTTTGTTCTCTAAGAATAATTATTTTTAAAATGTTCTTTTGCTGCAGGACAGGTAATCCGGGCGCTATGCACTATAGATCATCCTCTTTGTGTCATCTACTGACAACCACGTCAGCCCTCTTTTCTCTCAGCGTCTAGATTGATCCTTTCCTCAGGTCACCCATCATCTTTCTTTCTCTCTTTTTATGTCTCAGAAACAAAAGGAGAGGAGAAAAAAAAAATCTCAAACAAAGGAGAAGCAAGAAGGCCAAGACTGCAGTGAAGGGAGTGGGTAGAAATGCAGTGGGAAGGGCAGAGCAGGCTTCTGACAGTTTGTCCTAAGAGATTATTCCAGCTCATTTTCGTGATCAGGACAATTGAGTGCCAATAGAAAAGGTTGTATCCAGATTTCAGGGAGTCAGGTTTTCCAAGTGTCTGTTTATCCCATTGTCTCTGTCCAAGCAGCAGGCTTAGCTTTGCAAGAGACCTGGACTGTGTGCTTAGCTGCCCCCCTATCTGGACTTGCATCTGACAGCAAATAAACATGGGCATATACAGACCATCACTATTGCTTTCAGTATGCATCCTTCCTTTAATTAGGTTTGCTACTGGGCTTGTGGACAAAAGCCCAGCTACCCATGTTCTGTCTTTTCACTGGCTCTTTGTGATTAAACAGAGAAGTGTTTCTGAAGTAGGCAGCTCAGACATCAGAAAAAATGACTCTGGTGATAGAATTGCTTCAGCTGCAGTGGAAAAGATCATTGTACTTTGTTTTGAAAGCTACAAGAACAAAGAGTGCTTTCCCTGTAATAAGGCCTGTGGCTCCTTCATTCCTTGCACATCATCACAGAAGGTCAGGCAAGACAATGCAGTGGTTACTTCTCTGGGTCTTTGATAGTTCTGTCACCTTGGTTTCTAGAAATTGATGAGTCTGGCAGCTCATTTTTGACACCTTAAAAGACACTGAACATTTGTTTTAGTGCCCTGTTCTTCAAAATCTTAGGTGACTTTTGAAGGTGACTACAAGAAGGATGAGTAGAGTTGCTTTGTGCAGCTGTTGCTTGATTTAATAGAAGGAAGACAAAGAGTTTGTACACGAATGCTTTCATTTTGCCAATGAGAAGACAGTGTAGCATTGCCAGCTTCCAACTTCCTCTTGAACAATTGGAACTTTTTTCTTCTGGAGACTATAAAATTCTGCCCAAGATACTGTCCCTACTACTAGCCTTGCAATTAGAAAAGAATTTGAAAAGAAAGAGAGGTTAACATCTCAAAGCTTGCAGAGACCTGCTTTTGGTCCTGGAATACTGTGGGAGCTTTGCTTTAGTTTCAGATTTCCAGAAGACTCTCCATTGAGAATGCTATGTGGCTTTTTTAAAGTACCATAAGAACTCCTGTTATCTTATAGTAATAGGTTAAGAAAGTTCTGAGCTATAGTAGTTTCCCTCTTCATTTTCCCTGAGATTTCTTATTTTTTTAAATTTGAGTAGATTTGCTTTTCTCAATCATTATTTTATCAAAATTTGTTGTGAACTAGTTGCCATCTTGTTCCCTCCTTATTGTGCTGGCAACTTCTGCAGCTGTTCCCAGTGAGACTTTTGAAATCTTTAACTCTTGCTTGGAAATGTTTTTGGTTAATGGCTATGGTAAAGGTGACTCAGACTTGAGGTTGCTGTTTCAGGATGTGTGTGAAGGTGCTGCTATCAAGGAGTCTTTGATAAAAGGCTGGGTAGTTTTGGCTGGGGAAAGGGCAGGTGTAGGTAACCATGCCTCAGGGCAAGAGAAGCACCATGTGAGCTCCCGGGGCTCCTCCTTGTGTTTGTTGTGCCATTCTGTGCTTTTGTCCCATCTTGCTTGGGGTCAGGCAAGGGGATTCCTAGGCTGTTTCCTTTTCTGCCAGCATAATTTAGTGTTACAACAAATGAGTGTTAAGCCTACATCTCTAAGTTGTCAACTGAATGTTCTAAAGGCTCTTTATCAGTTTGGGGAGGATAGAACTGTTGCATGGAGAGAAAGGGCTCTTTGCTCAATTGTTGTTTTATTTGAAAGTTTTATCCATCCTGGATACCAGGGCTGTTCCCAGCAAATTTTAAATCTCACCAACAAAAAGCACGTGTGCGACTTGGAAGGAGGGGATCCCTAAGTATGTATGTGTATTAGGAAAGTGGTTTCATAAGTGTTTTGCCTCTGTGCTTTCTGATAGATGGCACCATATTGCTAATACTGAACTGCTTGTATGGGGAGGGAAGGGAGCAGACTATGACAAACAACTAGTGGAAAGCAATTTTTCTTTGTGTCAGTAAAACTGAGTAATAGAGAAACATAGTAGAAGCTCCTTTTGTGAATGGTTGGTTTCTAATGTGCATTTCTTATTTTAATTAACACTTTTTTTTCAGCATTAACAAAACCCAAAAGATCCTGTTGATGTCCAGGAGAGGCATAAAGGATTAATCCTAATCTTGCCCATTGTGAAAGATTTTATATATAGTCACTATGATCTCTACTCTGACTTTTTAATCTGGGGTCCTGAGAGGTGAACAGCAATTCTCACTGTTCCAGAATGCTTCTGCAAATCCATATTGATACATCTTTTGCAAAGGTTCCCTTAGAGCCCCCTCCTGCCAGACTTCTGTAAGTCTCTGACTTGCACAGTTTTAATATCTGAGTTACTTATAGCAGCTGCCATCATTGTCTGCATTTATTATTGTGTAGTAAAAATGCAAGAAATGTGATTATGGACATCCCTGATGGTGGAGGGCATGTTACCTGTTTCCTTGAGCTTTGCAGGTGAGGCTAGGTCAAATGTAGCTTTGTTGGAGTTTAGATTTTTTGGGTTTGGTTTTGTTTGCTGTTTGAGTTTGCTGTATTGTTTGGTTTTTTTTAAATAACGAAGAATTAAGTAGCAGCATGGAAGCTGTTTAAACTCCAGTTTATTATTGTAATTCAGGGAAGAACAGATCCTACAGTTTCCAAAGCTTATAACTTATCTGAGAGTATCCAAATTTCCTCTGGTTATGTTGAACTGGGATCTATTTGGGATCCTTGTAAATGCTATCTCATCTCTGTTGCTGTGTGTCAGGGTTCTGGTTTTTGTACGTTCATTATCACCAGTTACATTAGCATTTCAGCAAGTTTGCCAGATGGGATGGAAGGACAAAGGAAAACATGTAATGTGTTTCTTGTTCTAAGTGGCCCTCTATAGGGGTAGCAGATCATGGATTTCATTCAGGTTCATTTTAATGCTAAAATCTATGTCTTGGTTTGATAGAGATAGTTAGGATATGTTAGCTTAGCTCCCCAGCTGAGTGCAGGGATATTTCTTCTCATGCAGTAGAGGAAAACAATTTTGCTCTTTTCCTAGGACAGAAAAGGGAGATATAAACATTAGAAAGCCTGTGAAACAGATGGTGATTTAACTGGTAAAGTTATTACAGATAGGATGGCAGTCATTCAGACAGAAGATGTGCAAATCATAATAGCTTCTCAGGTGCATATGCATGATACGAGCTGTGTTACAGAGCAGGTCAAGCAATCAGTTTTACATTCATATCCTGAGCCTCAGTCATTTTTGTTAGATCACTCTCCTGTGAGCTGCTTATTCCGTCAGGGCATGGAAATTTATTCTCAAATGAAGAGCGTTTGTTTGGCAAAAGAAACAGGAAATTCAAACTGCTGCTTTGACCTGTTTCTAGATGACCAAGATAAAATTACTTTTAGTCTATATGGGATATGGTGGCAACTTATTCTTTAAAATACAAATGGAGCTTTTAACTTTAGTAAGGTAACAAAAATATTGCAGGTGTTTTTATGCGGAAAAGAACATCCATAATATTTTCCCACTGTTCTTTCATGTTTCTAAGGTGCTTTTCACTAGAAATAGCCTAGTTTTCTTTTTAAGCTTTTATGTATAGGTATGGACCTGCCTATTTTGTCATTCTCTGTAGAATCTATTCATTAGCACAATGTCATGTAGATGAGTCTTAAAGTTCTTTGGATAAAGAAAGAAAAAGAACATTTCCAAACATTGAAACATGTATAAATGGATGTGCCATCATTTCCTTGAAAGTGCAGAAAGCCTGCAATAGGAACTTTGATCTTTTGGACCATTCTTATTATCTCTTTGGAGTGTCAACACTCAAACTGTGTGATAAAAATGTCAGTGGCAATGTTATCCATTTTTGTGTTGATCACTTTCACAGAAGTATTCACCAACTGAGCCTATTTCTCAAGCCCAGGTCATATTTGAAGCACTAAAGCCTTCATCCATTTTTTCTGTTCAACTGCCAAAATTTCCTCTTGCTACAATGATGTTGACAAGTCACTCTTAAAACTCAATTTGGTTATTTAATACAAAATGTAAAGCAGATATGTTTATGTGTTTGAATATAAAGTTCTGCCTAATTTCTTTTTGCTTTAATAAAAAAGGAGATTAGTAGTGACCTCTGTGATGAAAGTAAATTGAATTTGATATCAGGGAATATTTTACTGAAAGTCTTTTCAACACACAGTTCAATAAAATTTGTCAGTTGCTGTGGAAGTATTTCCAATTTGTCACGTAAAGTACCGCAATTACAAAAGACTTTGACAAAGATTGGAGCAGAAACTATTTAGTCAAGTTCAGGGTCAGAACTGACAGGTGAGAGCATCTGTTTTAAGGCAGCTGATGATCTAGAAAACGTGAGCAAGACTTAGATGTGCGGATGGCAGGATCACGAGTATATGCCTTCTCAAATGCCAGCCTCTGGCAGGCATTGTTAGTGTTTCTAGGTTTGACATGCCACAGCCACATGGGAGTAACACAACCAAGAGCAGCTTCTTTGCCTGTGAAATAACTGACGTATTTCAGGGGTTGAAAGCACCAAGTGCTCAGGAACCCCAGTAATTCTGCTTGTGCCATGGTGCCTCTCTAGCTAGAGGCAGCCATCTGCAGGGGGTGGGAGGGGAAGATGCACTAGAGGAGGCCTGAGACAATTAGCAAGATGCCTAGGACTGTTATCCTAAACAAAATAGGCACCTCTGGCAGTGACAATGATGAACATAAGTGACAAAGGAGGTGTGACTAGACTAGGCTTCCACTTAAATAAGTGGGAGTCAGCAGATTAGACATGTAAGTAGAAGTTAGCAGAAGCAAATTTGAAATTATCTGCTTTTCCCCCTAAATGTTGCATAATTTTCATCTTTGACTCTGGAAAAAAGCTAGTATGTTATTGTAGGACCAATAAAATAGGTAGATTTGAGCATATAGCAAATCTATTGTGTATGTTCTAAAAAGAAAATCTAAACAAGACCTAAGTAAGACAATAGGACACATTTTACAGAGAATATAAATATTTAAGGCTTGAAAGTAATTCAAAGGGGTAAATCCTAGAAGGGTTTACTAAAGGTTCATTGTGCCAGGCAGAGACATTATCTTTGCTAAAATTAATGAATTTCTAGACCAAGGAGTTCTGGTTTACATCATCTGACTGTACTGGGTATCTGGTAATTAATAGCTAGGTATTAATTATCAGAAGTGGAAAACTGGGCGTCTGCATCAGTAATATAAGTGATTAGCTAAATGAAAGATAGCACTGAATGAGAAAGTACAGGGTTGTGTAGGTATCCCTATTGGAGTTCTTGGAGGATGAATTTTGTGAACAGTCTTAAATTTTTCAAGTGATTTGGACACTGAAAATGAAAGCAAGTTGATGAAATTTTCTCATGAGAAGGAAGAGAGCTTACTCAATTAGTTGATCACTGAATGACTAAGTCACTGTTATTATTCATCTGTTGAAAGGGAGCTAGAGACTCATAGGAAGCATTTGGATTGGATTCTGCCCCGCTATTTTTTACCAATTAAGGCACATGTTTAGTTTTTTTGTGACCTAAACTGCAACAGTTAGGATTAGTGTCATATCCTTTTCTTTTGCTAATAAGAACCTTGCAGGTATGCAAAGGCATATCTTGAATACTTTGCATTACATGCAAATGAATCGTGCAGGGCAGTCATATGAGAAAAAAAAAGCACAGGAAAGTGTTTTGAGAGACTTTACCCTGTGTGTATGATGGCAGGAAGCAAGGATTCTTCTGCAAATTAAGCCGACTACCTCAGATTTGACACAGTGCTGAATGGTTTGCAATGCAGGCTTGCACAGCCCTGCAAACAAGAACATTTTTCCTGTAGAATCAATTTGTGAGAACAGATCAGAGAGGACTGGAGAGAAATGGTACAAAGGGGAGCCTGAGAGAAGAGTGGTGCAGATAAGGAGACAGAAGGAACCAGAATATCAAAAAGATGGAAGGGAGAATAGTATAAAGATGAGCAAGGATAAGGGGTGCATGAAGGAGGGGATGAAAAATAGAGGAGAGGGCATGAGGGAAGGCAGGCAGAGGAAGGGTGTGTATGAATGCCAGTAGGACTTGCTGAGAAAAGGCTCATGTGCACTGCAATGGCAGAGGAAGGTGCAGGATGGATGCACGTACTGGGGGGAGGGGGAGAGGCAGTGAATATTCTCAGCAGGAGGGGGAGAGAGATAGATGGCAAACATACACAGAGGAGTGGTGGGGAGAAATAGTGGATGTACACAGCAGGGAGAGAGCAAGTGAGAGAGAGAGACACAGCAGATGCACACAGCAGGGGGGAGAAATGCATAGAATGAGGAGGGGGGCAGCACAGGGAAAGTATCAAAAAGCCTCGACAACATTTAAAAATAAAAGAATAAGAAATAATAAATTTCTTGATTTGAATACTTATCATTATTTAACACAGGAAATCAAGAAGAGAATTGAAGAGAATTTACATCAGTTCAAAATTTTAAGGGCTTCAAATGTTAATAGTGTTTGGTTTGGAATAAGGCTATGCTTGACTTAATGAATTCCTCTTTGCATTTGCAGTGAAGCAGATGTCTGCTTTCTGTGTCTGACAGGGGACCCAATCCATTGCTTTTTGACGTCAATAGGAGTGGGGCTTTTTCAAGGGCATGCATTTATCTTGTCAATGTGGTCCAACCAGCCAGCCTCGCTTCACTGCTCTGGTCTCACACAGGTGAGCAAGGTAGGTGGGAAGCGTCGTCACCCAAACTTTCCGAAATCTAACAGCTGTCACATGCTGCTCAGTACTCTTATGCATGTTTGGGCACTGATCCCTGTACTCAGAGCAGCACACACTTCAGGGGAGGTTGCTGTGATGTGCTTCTGTGTGGGGCTCACTGAGGTATCTGGCACCGACCCAGTGGCACAGACAAGGTTAGACCACCTTGATAAGTATAAAGCAGCATCAGTAAGAAACCAGTCCAATAGAGAAATAGGTAAAGGGGCAGTTTTTGGAGAATCCATTTTTCTGTTACTGTATTAAATGATGTGTAACTTTTCACAGATTCTGTGAAAAAAAAACGAGAAAGATGCAACAATTTTTATGAGCATAACACAAACTCCACTGGTATGCATGTGGAGAGAACACTGCCACTCAAGTGACTTTGTTATTACACCTGTACACAGAGTTGCTTCTCTGTGACTGAGCTGGCAATTCAATTAAAAAAAAATGAAAAAGGGACTCAAAGGGAGACACTTCTCATTCATGAGGAGACAGTGTTGGTTCAGCAAAGGCATGAAGAACTGGAGGTTGAAGATGCTGTTTCTTAAAAAGCAAGATTTGCTCCATAGGAGAGGGGGAGTCCCTGAGGAAGAAAAAAAGTGTGGATTTGAACATTTTGGTTCATTTTTGTGGGTGGAATCAAAGGAATGTACTGCAGTTGGGCATCAATATGGCCCATTAGGAAAGTCTCTTTCTCCTACAAATGGTTTATAGCCCCTAAAATGATTTATTGCCATTGCTGCAAGGAAGGCTCTACATAGTGCTGATAGCATGCTTTTGAAGGGAGAGGTACCATTGTCCAAATTTAAGGGACAAAGAGAGTACAGCCAATGTATCAATGCAGGCACCTTTGATCAGAGAATGAGGATGTGAGGTTTATATATCTTCAGTGAAAAGTAGAATAGTGATTGGATTACTCTAAGGTGGAAATGTGATAGAAGACATGCTCAAAAACCAGTAACTGTTCTTATCCATATCACTGTTTTCCTCCCTTCTGATTTCTTACTTATTCTGAAAGCTCACAGAGAAAAGATTTGTTCAAGTTTCATTTAACCTCTGCAATATGTTCAGTGGCTGCTGCTGTCCTCCTACGGTGTAAGGAGCTTCATGGAGTGCTGTGCTCTCTGGCCAAGCAGACACAGCAAAAAGAGAGAGAAGGTGGGTGAGATGTGTGGGTTTCAAAAGAGAAGATGTATATATCAGAGGCTGATGTCAAAATGCCAGTGTTGTAGATGATACTGAGAAACTAGGAAGTTATAGAAGGGTCTGTTTGTCTTGTCCAGATTTGGAAGGATCTCACTGCCCATTTCCTTCTGCCACGGTGAAGCCTGTTGTGATTTGACAAGCGATGTGGAAAAGCAGGCAGGGAGAGTCTCCTGCCAAGAAGACTCCTTGTCTTTTTGTGCAAGTAGAACCAGAAATAAATATGGTGTGATGGGACTGATGCATTCAATTAGATTTCAATATGTGTGAAAGAGCAGTTCAGAGGCAAGCTGGCTGTTCTCCTTCTGTGTACATTGGTACTTGCTCTGAGGGTCTCTTAGAGATCTTAGTGTGGGTGCTGTATGTATTATTTGCCTGGGAAAACAGTTCCATCAGTCTTTTGCTAGCTTAGTATACTGAGTTTATGCTCCTTTTTCTGAAAGGGATCCCATTGGTATCAAGCTGAATTGCTGCTAGCATAATCCAGGGTAAAGAAGCAAAAAGGGCCTTTGCATAATATCCAGAGATGTTTAATTCAGCTGCATGGTGAGATGATCAGGTTGCAGACACACACACACGGAAAGTCCGGCTTTCTCTCTTCCGAGGGGCCTGGGGGCTGACCATGGTCTCGTGCAGTACAAAGATAAGGGCCAACCAGGGAATAGGGAGGAGTGGCTCAGGGACATAGGAACAGACGTAGGAACAGGGGTGGAGCCAATGCGGTCTAACAGCTTTTTGAGGGAAGGTTCTTGTGTCTCCTTAGACCAGGGAATGCCCCGCCAGGGTCTCCACAATTCCCCGTTTTTTATGTTATTATGAAAGCTTCTCTGAAGGATCAACTGAATCAACACAAAGTGACAAAAACAATCAAAAGCACCCATAAGACAATTTTTCAAAATGCAAACAATTCTGAGTTCCCAATGCCTCAACAGATTTCCTGGAGTGTCTTAGAGCTGGCAGGAGGGATTTTGCTTTGGTATTGCTGGAGTGGGGGAAAGGTTCATTCAGAACTGCTGTCGTGGCCATCTCCATCCTCAGAGGCTGTTTTCTCTGGTAACATCAGCTGAGGCTTCTCTCCTTCTGGGCTCATATTGTTTTGAATACAGCAGAGCATGGCTCAGTCACCTGAGTGACGAAAACAAGTGCTGATGACTAAGAGCTGTCTCTTGCACACTTTTGCAACCACATTTTCAGAGTGCTGTTGGGGTTGAGACAGAGGGAGGAACTCGTACCACTCCTGGCAACTCTGTGCAAAGCTGTCTGAAACTGATGGGGAGATGTGTCCTTAAGCTGGGCCCAGTAAACATAAAAGACTAAATAATTGATTTTTTGAAAAGTAATAAAAGATCTTGGATATTAATATTGTCTCTTCCTGCATTGGTTGAATCTAAGTTTTGTTTCTCTTCTTAGATGCTTTAAATTTCTACAAGGTTTTCAAATGTAAAAATTCTGTTAGTCCAGATGGTTGAGTGGGACTTGGAAAAAATCCCTCTTTGCACTCTGATAATTCTGGTTTGTGACCAATGTTAGCCTGGGAAAGCAAGGGTTATCTTGGGCAATTCAAGTGAGACAAGGTGAGCTGAATCTTATTATCAGAAATCCAACAAGAAGAACAAAAAGACTAAAATACAGGGAATCAGTAAATGGTGATTTTAAAAAAACCCCAAACACTAGATACAGCTTCAGTGGGCCTATTATAAAAGCAAAGGCTTAGCTGATAGTATCAGATGGATGACAGCTGATAACTGTGAAGGGAGCATTGCCACTGTATAGAGCACATGTGTGAATGTTGTGGGGACAGGAGCACTGTTTGGCCTCAGGTACCACAATTGCTCTGTAATTCTCTGATGAAATCTTCTCTTTTCAATAACTGTTAGTTTAGTTTCTTTAAGATATGCTTATATGTCAATAGCATAACAATGTGTTTTGTGACATATATACTCCTGCATATGTAACACCTCAAAACCCCTGAATCTTGTTTATGAAGTGACTGCTGTGAAGATTTAATTCTGGAGGGACAAGCTTTAGTAATACCTATAAAATACTAAACCCTTTCTCTTTTTCATCAGCTTCTCTATTGAAATTAATTTTACAGAATATCAAATTAGGTGCTGTTTGTTTAAGTACTTGAACTGTAGGGGTTACATGCCAGATAAATAAAAGTGTTTTGAATATAAAATAGTACAAAATTAAGTCATTTAAAAATGAGAATGAAAACTGTGAGAAAAGCTCAGTCCCCTTCAGCTCTGATTAGTGGCTGTGTGATACTTTAAGGAATAGGCTTGAATATTAATATGGTTGATGTCTCCTATCTTCAGTCTATTCTATTAAAATTGAAATTAGGTGTAAAGCATCAATCACCTCTGATTCTGTCATTTCATAAGAAATCATGCATATTTTTGGGTTTAGAATTTGATTTTTTTTTGAGGCATGTGTATTGCTTGTTTTTACCTTCAGCATTAGTAGTGTTGTGATATAAATTATCCTTCTCATATTCAGAATGAAATTAGAGGCCCTTATCTGGATGTTGATTACAGTTTTGCTGGTTTTTGTTCAGGACCAGGTAGTGTGCAGACATAGCCTCTTTTTCCCTGTCAACAAACAGAGGAAAAAATATATAATTCTCACATACGATGATGAAAGACTGGAAGGAAAAGACAGAGAGGAAGAAAGCAAAAAGTGAAATGGTAGGTAGGGTAGAGAGAGAAGTGTAATGCAGCTGAATTTCTGTGCATTTATGCAGCACAAGCCAGGACTTAACACAGCAACGTGACAAAAATGTCAATTATGACCATTTCACTGCTATGGAACTAAAAGGAGAGGCCTGCTCAGCACTTGATATATATATATAGCAATATCTTGATTTCAGTTATGTTATTGAAGTTGAATTTAATGTCATAATTACAAATGTATTAAAAAGAAAGAAAAAATGAAAAGTTTATACATGGTCTTTCAGACCTATCTAACCATCGACATCTCACTTGACAGTTCAAAGCAATTAGAACATACCATGCAATTTCTGAAGTATTTTTTACTTCATTATCAGTAAAGGTTTTCTTGGTCTATATTCACATCAATTAATGATACAATATGCACAAAAAGTGTCTAGTGACCTTATTTTAAAGTACTGTTTTGGATATTTCCCCCTCCCCCCTCAATTAATAATATTGTTTACAGATTCCGAGAGTATTTTTCTATCCTATTTTCTTTTTTTTCTCCATCTAGTCATTGCATTAGATGTAAGAACTTTCTAATGTCTTTGTGTCTAGGGGCTTGGCACATAAGGGCATGATGAGAGAGTTCAGTGCATCATCTTCTTTCTTTATTGTTTTTCTTGTGACAAATCTTTAACAGACTCTAGAGAAAACCAGTGTATTTGAAAAAAAAAATAGACATCTCCTCCCCTAGGATTTTTTTTAGAAGATGGATAATATATTGACTTCCTGATATGTGTTAAATAGGAAAAAACATTTTTACGCTTTTAGAAATGCATGTTGTCTATGTGAGCTGCATTAGACTGGAGTAGGATTGTAGCAATAGTCTATATTTATTATTCCTCAATTAATGTCTTACACCACATTAATGTATCATATTCAGTTCTGATAAATACAACTTTCCTTATTTCCTAAATGTACTTCCATTTAGGAAATGAGTTAAAAATATGACAGGTACAGATAAGTTAAAATTCTGACTTTGGGCACTTTTGGAAGAGTATATGACAATAAAGCAATCTGTTAGTTGAGAGAAATTCATCCTACCCTGTTAATGGATACCTATTTAGGTCCTCTCTTGAAAGATACTTATGATGGTCTGGGAAGAAAAAGAAAGGCCCAGTGCAACACATGGCTTTTGTGATGTCTTGTGGCACTCAACTCTTTGAAATAAATTTTATAGTAAAAGCAAATGTTTCTTTTCAAGAGGCTGAAAATGCATTACTGCATTTAAAAATTACTTTTTTGCTTGTTTTTGAGAAGAATTAGCCACTCATTTTTACTCTTTAAAATGCTCAGTGCAATATTGTAACAATACAAAAATGTTGGAGAGAATACAGGAAAACCTGAGCATTAAAGATGTTTTTAAAAGGCAAAAAACAAAAAAGGCTGAAATTTTTCATCTTCAAATAGATGAATTTGGTATTTATGGTTAGAATTTTTTTATTAATTACAGATTACTCAGTAAAACAGGAAGGTGAGGTGGTAAGTTCCAAATGTTTGAAAGAGTTCTTCCAGAAGGCTACTGGTGCATAGTATGAAAAAAACCCCTCAAGTTAATCAAATGTGGTATAGTAGGAAATAGTTAACAGGAATTTGACTATTACATCTAATTTACTTTGAACTTCAGACTATTTGCCAAATTCTTTACTAAAATGGTCTTCAGAAAAAAGTTAAGTCAATGTACTTAAATGACTTGGTCTGTAAGGGCAGGCTTAGCAGACTGGAACTTGGAAGAACAGAAGGGGTACACATAGTACCAGAGTACTTCCCACTCTGAAGAACAGAGTGGGAAGTACTCTGGTGGAGGTCAGTACAGAGATGGTTGCTGCAGAGGGGACAAGATTGGTCCTGTGGGCTGGTAGGCTTAGGGGAGAAAAAACCCCCAACCCACAGCATTTCTTTTTTTCCTCTGTTCCACAGAATTTAAACTGTGGAATGCACCTCTACTATTTTGCATGGTCTAAAGTACAAGCTGATATAGAAAGGGACTGGAAAAACAAGAGAACTGGCAATTGTGTGGACACAACCTGTGACTTGTGAGATACTATCCTCATTAATTACTGACAGGTATTTTGCACATTCCTTGGCAGTAGCAGCTATGGAGATGGACTGTGTACTAGATGGACTAATGTTCTGATCTGCGGCTGCTTTTTTGTAGATTTCCAGTTTGAATATGAATATAGGTACAAAAATCAATGCTTAAATCTTTTTGCCAGAGCCTAAGAAAGATCCAAAACTGACTTGCTGTAGTGTATCCCTGTAAAACACTCTGCATGAAGTATGGGGTTGCTCTGTGGTTCATTGCCTGTGCTCTCCTTGATAAGGTGATAGAGGTTTGCTAAACTGGGTGGGCACAATAAGGTTAACAGCTGTTCTTCCTGTGGAAAATACTCTAGGATGTGATGAGGAGGAATGTTTTTAAAAGTCTTTTAACAGCCTTTACTGTGTAAGGGATATTTATATTAAAACTGGTGGTGATTACACCCCAGTTATGTTCTGTCTGGCTCCTGTTGACTGCATTACAAAATGACAGTGGAACCTCTGGGTGCTTTATAATGTATATACTATCGGTGCATGACATGTGGTGGAAAGCAGTATCCTTCTGCATCCCACTTTTGGACTGAGGAAATAAATGCATTGTGCAGTTTTGAGTAATTACGTGTAGTCTGCTCATGAATCTCTGCCATTTACTTAAGCCATAAGCATGTCTCTGGTTGCCTCCAAGACTTTGGCTTTTCTTTTAAAATTATTTGGCACAAGAATGCTTTCTCTCTTCCTTCAGGAGGTGAGTTGCTTGTCAACCTATTCAACTTGTCATTTCCTGAGAATACAGTTGGGGACCATAAAGAGCAGTAGCCTGCTTCTGGGGGGCTCCTGCACAGTGTGCTACAAATAAAAGGACAGCTCACTTTATATTCATAATGTTATATATTTAACTAAAAGGTTTTTTGCCTTATTTGATTAAAATATTTTAAAAACTATTTGTTTAAATGTAAAACATAAAAATGTTATTCAGTCAATTCATATATAGATGAGTGACATCTAGACAACAGTCATCTAGACAACAGTCTTTGAAATAGAATTTATTTTATAACATAAGTATTATCTAGTTTAGAAACAGTAAATAAAAACTGATTTCTAACATATGGATCTGGCTTTTCAGAAAATACACCCAATTCTGAAATGTTGGTGAATTAATACTTCTGAAGGAGCTGAAAGCTTAAAGAGTCACCTACTTAATATGCATAGCAAGTAATAACCTGTCTGCTGCATATGACTTCAGCAACAGAGCCAAAGATTATGGTTTTGTGCAATCTTATCAACACAACATTTACACTTACTCTCAAATTTTCAGCATAATCTTATATTTCATTGGATTCTGGACTGAAAGTGGAACCTATGCCCACTTACATTCCTCAATGGTGGTGGACCCCAGGACACTTGAATGCTTTTGTGTACTTAGGCCTGATCAAGAAGTATCTGGAATGTACGGTGTTTCTGGCAAAGTCAGATATGTTACTGGTTTAATAGATCTTAAATTCAACCTTTTTTTTTGGCATAAGAGTGGGTTTTTGCAGAGTGGCCTGCTTTTTACTTGAAGAATGTTATAATTGTGTAAGGACTCTCTTGTATGCCTTTCCTTTTGAAGAGAAAAAACAAACAAGCAAAAATACATATACCCCAAAACCCAAATGAGACTAAAGGTCTTGCATAACTCTTAATGAAAGAATTGTGCTTTGTTCTGAGGTTAAAAAGGAAAATTGAAACGAAAGAATGCCCACTTAATAGAATGTAGGATGTTTAGGTAAAATAAAGTCATTTCATCCACGATGAAGAAGGTGCCTACTGTCAAGCAAGCACAGTGTAAAGAAGCCATAGTAACTAATAACTTATTTGTACCTGGGTTATTAGGATAAATCTGCAGATAAGGATACGTGTATAATGGAAGCTTCAAAAGCTGCAAATCTGATGTGATAAATGATTCAAAGTGCAACACATTAGATTAGATTTTAATGTTTATAAAATGAATGAAACAATACATCTATATGCCAAAACCGTATTATCATAAACGTATTTGCTAAACTATAAGACATAAATTGCACTTAAATTTAGTAATCTATGATGGTATGCTTGAATGTATCTTTGTGATTAAATGTGAACAATTGCTCCTTTAAGGTAAAGGTCTGTGTATGTGTGATTAATCAGATTGAAATGACAGGGCGGACAGCTCATGCCATGCCTGGTTATCAGAGTGATTGATTTTAGTCAATGCTGCTGAATGAAAAAAAATCTGTTAATAACTACAGCTGCAAAACTCCTGATGTCACTGATAGCACAAATCACTTCTCACACTCCTATTATCTGGCTCATTTGCAGATATGGAGCACACAAACCGATCCATTGGAACACAAAATTATAACGTACAGATTTATGCAAGAGGGATGACTGCAGAGTGCGTCGCATGAGCAGTGTAAGAAGCAGTGAAAATTGCTGCTGTTGTAGCTGTCATAGGCACGTTATTTTCCTTGGTATGTGTGGAGATTTTGCTGTCAGACTTTTATCGTCCAGATTGTTTGTGGTGTACCTCTCTTCCTGCTTAAGATAGAAAATCAGTCACTGAACCTGGATGCTATTAAGTGTTCTTAGAATAGTTCTTAACTAAGTTGGCTGATTTGCACTTTCTGATGAAGGAATGTCTGGTTGTTTATTGCAGGCTCTGAACAAACATGTTTTTCCAGAATCAACTAATACGATTACTAATTGTATTTCATCAGCAGAATTGTTTATCATAGGTATATTCCTTCCATCTAATATTTATGTTTCAGTTGTGTTTTTATTTTGTAATATCTGTAGTTTATCTGCATCAAACATTGTGTCTTATCTGCATTTTGCAGGGTTTAACAGGGAATGCTGGTGTCTTACGTACTTCATAGGAGAAGGGGACAGCAAATATTCTCAAGTATTTGGTAGGATTGTTATCCTAAATCCAGCCCCTTACCCAGCCTTTCTCCATTAGCTTTTCATTTCCCATTCCCCACTGGCCTAAAGCAACACATCTGATATACCTCCAAACATAAAAATCTTTTTGGGTTCTTATAGTCCCTCGCGCCTGCAGAATTCACAGATGCATCTATTTTCGGAAAGCACACACTGTTGTGGTCTAAAATGCTGGGGCTCTTGATTTTTTGAAATCATAGAATAATTGTTTGCTTTTTCAAGCTTCTCCCTTCTGCTCTGTAGGCAAGTCATTCTACTGCAAAAGTATTTATATGAAAAACCCCAGACTCACTAACGTGTATGCTGTTTCATCACACTACTGTCTGGCTCTGTCTGGTATTCTGCAGAAGACCAGTGTGCTCATAGGGATACCAGCTACCCCCAACATTTCATGTATGTAAATGAAAGGGGAAAAAATGTTCACTTCAAGAAAGCAGAGATGATTCTCGTTTAGTTGGATATTAAAGCACTACTGTCATTATTATTTGTTCTTATTTCTCCAGAGGATCTGTGTCTTGATTAGGATTCTGTTGTGGTAAGTGCCTCTATCAATCACAGGGAGATCAAGTCCTTGTCTGAAGATGTGCATATAAAGATACCCCATACAATAGCATGCCTTGAAGACGCTTGATGGTAATTTTGTAAGTGCCAAATATATTAATGTGAGTTCAGGTAGACTGGCATGTTTCTGAAGTCTGAGGTATTTAAAGATAAAACCTTCTATTTATTTATCTATTTTAATTATTCCTATGATTCTCCCAGGAATAATTGTGATGCCAACAAAGAACTTACCTGACTTTCAGATTTGTGACTTTCTGAACTTTGGATATTGTCCTTTAATATGTTGAGTAAGGTTGTGTAGGAGTTCTGTGTTAGGTGCTTTCATCAAAGGAATGAAAAACTGTAGCTGAATCCTTGTCACTAGTGCAGTTTACTTAGGAATTTACTGAGGATTTATCCCTTAAGCTAAAGGTCATAACATTTTAAATAACATGCTTTTAATATTCAGAATGGACCCAATTGCCCTCCAAGCAGCTGATAACTTTGAAATGCTGTTAGCCACACATACCCATATCTTCCTTCATTTTCCTTTCATAGAAATAATGAAACTTGAATGTTACTGCAAATATGCTTTTATCTTTTGTTGAAGCAAAAGAGTAAGAGTTGACTATAAGCCTGCTCATGTGTGGTGTTCCGGAGTTCACTGCTTGATTTATTTGTAGATATGGCAAACCAAGAAGCTATGTTTAAAATACTGCCAATTGTTTTCATGTGTAAGAATTCCATCCATGAAGGAATTTGAGCTAGGAGGACAAGACAGGAGTTCTTGGCTACACTCTTTTGCTAACATCATTAAGCTATTGCCATAAGATTGTATGAAGATGCACCACCCATGGAATTTTAGATAAAATGTCACAGTTTGATATCAAATACAGGGCATATATATACATATCCATTCCATTTCACAGAGCATCCACTCTGTCTCCAGGCACAGCTGCAGGACTCTTCATAAATAAATAACCTCGTGTAAGACAGATTATGTTCCTCGGATATCAATCACTGGTAAATATCGTGTTCCTACTTACGATGTAAGAATACTAAATGGAAACTCATGAAGATTTCAGATTGCCATTATATTTACAGTCCTGAGGCTCACGGCTGAGAATTATTGGATGTCTTTGCCTCTGAATGTGGGCTGAAAGCTGCAGTGGGATACTCTTTCCTAGCTTGCCTCTCAGATTTTCAAATCAAGGTTAATCGTACTTCATAAAGCCCTGCCTCTAAATCACTGTAAATATTGCAAAAGTGTTCCAAACTTTGTCAGATGGGGTCAGTGAGGGAACAAAAGCCTAAACTCACCCTTTCCTGATTCCATATCTGGAAAATGTTTTGGACCGAAGTCTTAGTATTGTTTGATTACAGGGACTAAATGTAGTGGGGAAGATGGAGGGAAAAATGTCAAAAAACCACCTGGAGGGTTGGAGTGCCTTCTAGTATCTGCACAATGAAAGGGCAGTTTTTTTATTCCCATTCTTTTACTGGGGCATTAGCTCTTTTTCTGTCAGTGGTCAGACATTCCACAATTCCAGCTGCAAATAATACATCTCTCCAGGAACTGATACCAAGAAACAGGTTTGTTTCAATCCTGAAGTCTTGCCATCTTTCAGAGGCAGTGAGTCTTACTTCTTTGCAATTTGTTTGAATGCTTCCCTCACCAGCCACTGTTGTCTGCTGGCCAAAATAAAGGTGAGAGGTTGTTTACAAATTCAGGAATTCTCTGTTGGAGACTGTCAACGTTTTGAATGAAGCCATAGTTGGGTGTTCTGAGACGATTCTAATTTTTTCAATGTGAGTGCAGCTCCTGTTTCATTCCTTATTAATTTTGTCTTATTTATAAATAATCCTGAACAAATTTAAATATTTATTTTTCATATTCTATTCCATTCTGTTTATTCTTAGAAGGAAAAATATAGTTAGAATATACGGACTCCCCTCCCCACCATTATTTACTATACCACAGATTAGCTTGTGATCATTTTTATTGAGCTCTAAGGATAAGGAAAAACTCCAAGCTTGCTAAATGCTCTTTGGGTTTAACTGTTGTTTTTAATTATTGTTTTTTTTATTAGGGAATATATAAAGGAATATTTGTTATCATTTACCTTCTTAACATAATTGCTCTTATTTTAGGATTGGATTACCTTAGTTCTGCAGGATTCTCATTAAATAGAAAAAGGATGATCAAAATAGAGTAGCAGCCCAGCAGGACTGTATCAGCAGAGCCAAAGCCACCTTGGCCAAAATGTGAGCTAAGAGGGGCACACAGCATTTCATTACCCTGGTTTAGTCCAGAAACCCTGAAAGTATTCCTATGGAGGATATTTAGCTGAGGCAACCAACCTGGAAAGACAACCACTGCATCTTACTGTAGCCATCTTTATTCTTAGTGAGCTTTAACGTGGTGCAGTAGGATTCAGCTGACTCGCCCAAATAACCCCTGACTCAGAAAAACTATCCCCATACGAATGCGGATTCGACCCCTAGGATCTGCTTGACTCCCCTTCTCAAGCCGCTTCTTCCTAGTGGCCATCCTCTTCCTCCTATTCGACTTAGAAATCGCCCTACTCCTCCCACTATCATGAGCCACCCAACTACAATCCCCTATCACCACCTTAACCTGAACCTCTGCACTTATCCTCCTCCTTACCTTAGGACTGGTGTACAAATGAATCCAAGGTGGATTAGAATGAGCAGAGTAACAGAAAGTTAATCTAACCAAGACAGTTGATTTCGACTCAAGAAATTATAGCTCTCACCCTATAACTTTCTTTATGTCCTACCTCCACCTAAGCTTCTACTCATACTTCACCCTAAGCAGCCTAGGCCTAGCCTTCCACCGAACCCACCTAACCTCAGCCCTACTATGTTTAGAGAGCATAATACTACCCATGTACATTGCCCTAACTATATAACCCATCCATCTGGCCAAAATTCAGATGTTTGCTGGGGGATGATTGTTTTCAACTGGCATATAAAAAGTATGACTTTTTCCTAAAGTTCATTTTCCAATTTCTGTTTTGAGTTAAAGCTAGAAAAAATGAATTTTGATGTGCCTCTTAATTTGTAATTTTTGTGATAATGCTCTACTTCATACAACGTCATGGTTAGCGCACCACGGGCTTCATAACACAGCCTCCTGAATTTTCCAAGAAGATTGCTTCAGTGTAGGGGAAAGCTTATTATTTTGTGATTAGTTTCTATTAGAGAATAAATAATTTCCAGATGAAAAGCAATTTAGCTTACCACAGAAATGCACAGTGTTTTCAAATGTAGAAATCAGAAGCTTATTTTTCCTACTTCTATGAAACAGTCACTAGGAGAAAACCATTTAGAAATTGCAAAAGGGAGGTAGAGACTTTTTAGAGGTGTATTCAGCCAATTTTGATTCTCTTATATTATCTTAGGTATTTTCAAGCATTTTTCTTCAGTGGATTCATATTTCAAGCAGTATTTCTGACAATCTATTTTATGCTTCATTGACCACGGGGTTTGAAATTCTAGTTCATATTGGCACAGTAGTGTCAAATTTGTAGTGATAAATGGATAACTTTTTTTTATTTTAAATAGGTCTCTGTTGTTTAATTTGAGATCTGTAATTTTTTTTCCGGTTCATTACTTCTGCTATTTTTCTGTCTAGGAAAAAGTGATTAAAAGAGACAGAGGGATCAAGGTGCTTTAGACTTGTCCATGTGAAGAAATGGATTGTCCAAGGGAGGGTAAATGTACTCATGCCGTCTATTCATTTTGCTTTAACAGAATTAATGTTACAGTTTTCTGAATTTATTCTTTTTTAGGGAACTGACTCTGCTACTCTTGGGAATCTGTTTAAAGTGTGCAACCCAGGATTCATTATTGGGTAGTACACTTGCTAATGTTATTTTCATAAGCAGAGATCTTTTATTTAGGTGTATAATGAATTAAATTTCTTGACTTTCAAAAGTGTAGTAGAGCTGCTAAATTATAACCTCCTTGTACGTAAAGTGATACTACCTCCTATCCTTATTTAAGTATGTTCCACTACCTAATTATAAGGAGGACAAAGCTGAAGAGGAAATGATGCACTGAGAAAATGCTTCTATTTTAGCATGCTCTCTATTATTCTTTATCAATTTTATAAAACACCATATCTCTTCAAAAACGGGCCCTGAATTTCAAATTAGTCATGTTGCTTTCCTTAATCTACAGAAATTTATATTACTCATCTAAGATAATTCTGACCCCAGTCCTTAAGATTGTGTAGATTTTTTTTTCATTGTTTTGTTGGAAAATATTCCTAGATTTTCACATGTTGTAATATCTGGGAGAGCCCATTTTTTATAAAGACTGCAATTAAATAGAGAGAAAACAGAGTGGGATTATAATACGTCAAGAGGCAAAGAAAGGAGTTGCCTACCTGTGGTCAATGAATGGCTTGAGAGAGCTGAGCAGTACTGTGTTATATCTGAAAACAATACAGAAGAGCAACTATTTCCTAAAGTGGAATAAAGAGCTTGCTTCTGAAAATGGTGAGTGACAATTTACGGGCAGTGTGTAGTGAGGAATAGGACTACTCCCCTTATTTGGGTCTTTGGCTTATATTTTCTTACATGTATTACATTTCCTTTGAATGTAATACAAGGGAATACATGTATTACATTTCCTTTCTGTGTAATATGCTTTCCTGTTTTGTGTTGTGAGCTATTCAAGTTCCTGCTTTTTGTGTGTATCAAACCTATGTTTTCACCAGGAAAATCTATTTGTTGCCATTTGTCCAGGAAGCCATGATAGTAAATCATAGGATCATAGACTATCCCGATTTGGAAGGGACTCATGGATCAGCTCCTGACTCCACATGGGGCAACCTAACAGTTAAACCTAATGTCTAAGAGTGTTGTTCAAACACTTCTTGAACACTGGCAGGCTTGGATCCATGACTTCACTGGTGAGCTTGTTTCAGTTCCTAATCACATTTTCAGTGAAGAACATTTTCCAGATAACAAAGAGTACCATGTTGGAAGGATTCTCAAGGGTCACCTGGTCAAACCATTCTTGTCTCAACAAAATGGCATGGCACCATGTCCTGCCAAAGTGTCCAGTGTTGGGGAAATCACCACTTTTCTGGGGAAGTTATTCCAATGCCTAAATTGTTCTCACTATGAAAATTCTTCCTCATATGAGCAATCAGAATCTCCCCAGGAGTAACTTGTACCCATTACACCTTGTATTTTCCGTGACTGCTTGTAAGAAGTGCTCTGGAAGAGCTTCCTTTCAATAATCTGATTGTTTCTAGAAATGCTAAACTGTTATGTTATAGTACAAACAGAAAATCTTTTAGTTAAGTAAAGATGAAATGTTTCAACTGGCACATACTGATGTGCAAATGTGTGTATATATACATATTCATATATGTAAAACACAGTCTTATGTATATAATACTTATATCATGAGTAAGTGAGAAATATAAAACTTACCTCATGGACTGTGATAATAATGTGCTAAAGCTTGAACGGAAATTCCAGAATAAACAGGTGACACTTTGTGCTTAAAATTCTGGAAAAGCTACTATTTTACAATTCTTTTTACTGTTAAAAGTTCAAGAAAGTTGTCTTTCATTAAAAGTAAGAATAAGGGGTAAATAAAAGTACACAAACTCTTCTTTTTGGGATTTTTTTGAGATGGCGGGTGTACTGTTGGATTTCAGAAGGCATGTGCATTTGAGGAAATGTTGGTTTGTATTCCAAAGTGTGCTGACCTTACCACCATGAGCTAATTATATCATAAATGGTCTCTAATACTACTATGAGTTCACTGTCCCACTCTTGGATTTGATTATAGTTGGCCAACAAGTTAAAAAATCACTGTACCTTGAAAAAAACCATGATCTCATTAAGCCTAATTTCCTAAGAAATCAGGCCAAAGTGTTAAGACAAAAAGATATGGTGCTGTTAAGAAGGAACTGTGGAAATGTGTTTAGCATTTTGTGTTTTCAAAGAGAACTAAAGATTTTTTTGGGCTGGGAGCGAAGATTTTTTGCTGGTGAATCACATCTAAAATTTGTCAGTTGTCCTCATGTATTTTGATACTTGTGAATTTGTAACGTAGGCAATGACACTTTAAAACAAAATGATTCTCCTCCTCTTCTTTTTCTCACTGATTTTCTTTAACTTCATCTGTGTTGACAGAAAGGAGTTGGAAGGAAGGGAATTTGGATGAATTTATCGTCATGATGGGAGAAGAAAGGCAAAGAAGAGCTTCTAATGTTTTAGCATGCATTAGAATGTTAATAGACAATTACCATAATTAAATAAAAACATTCTGGTTTCTTAGTAGTGTGCCAGTTTTCAAAAAGCAAGTATTCCTTGTTGTCTCTTACTTGAGAGATATAAATCAATTTGTCTACTAAATCCAGGAGATGTCAAAGCACATGTTTTATTTATCATGGTGTGTTCATCTATTTGTCTTTTCCTTTATTGAAAATGTGGGTTGGTTTGAGATCTAAAATTGTTAATTTTCTACCCTCTCTCTCTACTTAAATGTCCTTTATTTTCATGTGCAGTCAAAGAAGCATGAGTATAAGCCTCCATGCTGTGCGTATAAATAACTCCTCTAGTAACTGGAAGGAATTAAAACACGGCATTAGCAGCAAAAGCTGCATTAGTTGGAATGGTTTATCCAGGATATGCTAACTGATAAACTTGTATCTATTTAGGAAAGATCTAATTAGGATCATTTTGTTACATAAACTAAACCATATTATTATAATGAAACATACATAAAATAATGAATAGAACATGATTTTTTATAATTTCACTCAAATGAGATGACTTAAAGGTAATTTGTACATTTTAAGCATTTAGTTTCATGACATTTCCTAGCAATTCAACAATTATAATGTCTCAAATGTTTGCCATTGTTAAGAAACATTTAATGTAAGATTAGATTAGCCATAAATATTTTATAGGGAGAAAATACATTATTTCAGGTACATCCCAACATCTTTATGCCTGTAATTCTGTGCATCTGCATACAAATAAAAGGGATGCTCTATTAGCATATTGCACTCCTACTACATCCTTCTGTTGTAGGTGAGTCAGTCTTGAAAAAATCTAAAGATTGTCTTGATATTGCTTCCAAAGTCTAAAGCTGGATACATTTTGGGATGACTTTTCTTCCCTTCCTCTGAACTGTCATCTCAGCAGCCTTTCAAGTTGTGTTATGGCCGTTCTTAGGCATTTGAAGGTCTGTCCTTTACTGTCCATAGCATGGTTCTGGCCTCGTGCAGTAAGGGACAGGTCTGGCAGCCTCCTTGTTGTTTTTCTAGGCCACTATGCCATTTGGGCTTATTTTGTAATGAAATACTGAAGTACTACAATGTTAAGTGATGGTGTAGGGTTTAGAAGGGCTGTGGCATGGAGATGCTTTGCTCAGTACCTTTAATCACCTTTTGAACTGTAACACTGTTGAGGCATTGGTTTTCCTTCCCAAGGAAGACAAGATTTGCACCATGGCAGTCCCATATGAGTAGGGGAAATCAGTCTTCATCAATCAAGCCAGTAAAGGGGAAAGTGAAGAGAAGGAAACTGCATTTCATTTCATATTTAACTACCCATTATGGCAGGATTTCTGCAAACATAAATATTTCAATTTTTAGGCACACATTTTAAGCAAAATAAAAGTGAATCTTCTGAGGAGACAAGACCTATTCTATTTTCTCTCCTCGTTTTCTTTGCCTTTAGTGTCAAGGAACTGCATACCAACCTGCTTCTGGTGCTTTGTGCCCACGTCCCTCCTGACTATACTCTCACTTTTATGACCCGAACAGCAGTCCCAGAAGTTCCTTTCTCAGGGGTTTATGAGATGTATCTGTGTTGTGACTCACCTGCAGCACTCCAGGCATCCCGTTGGTTGGTGACCACGGAGCTGTAAGGAGCAGCAAACAGACCTGAACTGAGCAGCTCTGGATGTGAGCCCTAAGCAGGAGCTGGACAAGGGCAGCAGCAGCAGGAGCAGTCTGGTGTGCACCTTCCAGAGAACACTCACAGTTTTACAGAGCAATAACACACCTCAGAAGAGATGCTTGGTAAGATTGCTCTGCTGTGTGCTTGAGGGGTGTTCTTCGCTGTAGAGCTTTAATAAGCTTGAAGGAATCATAGTGTCTCCTCCACAGCCTGCCTGCTCCATTTATTCTCTTGCTACCTGAGGACAAAACAATGCTGGGTGATTCTATTTGGATCACACATTAACCAAATATCAATCAATGACTTAAAATATAAGTAATGCTAGCTGCTAAATAGAGAATTGTGTTTCACAGAACTATTTAAAACTGTCTAACCAAATGAAATTAGCAATAATTTCTTAAGAGGTTGGTTTTTAGCTTATGTCTATCCTTTGTTTTCTGCAGTTTTGTGCATCTATAAATTCTGCCAAGTCTGTTTTTGTTGACAGGCAATATTGGTCTTCCTGTGAAAGTTTTATTTGCTTCCTATGAGATTTCTTGGTAAAAGTTTAGTTATGACTTAAGCTTAAAAAATCCCGCCTGTACTGTTTCATTGCCTCTGTGATAACCTTGAAGATCTGTGTGATCCACATGCTACCACCTGGGTGTTGAAGCAACGGCATTTCTTTTTAAAAATGAACACAATTATTAAGAAATATAAAAGACTAAAATAATAAAAGGTAAATATGTATATATTCCTACATTGAACATGGGATTCTTATGTTTTAAAATAGTTTTAGCTGTATACTTTGTAGCAACTTCTTAAAATTTATTTTCATTTAGCTGTGGATTCCCCTTAGTCATCTATACTAATGCAAGCAGCAGTCCCCATTCAATGCAGAAGGCTTTTATGAAGTTGTAAGGGTAAGAATAGTGTTTTTGCTTTTTAAATTTTCCCTTTTGTTGGCAAACACATATTGGAAAGAGAGAGAATCGGCTGGCAATGTCCTTTCTTGGTGTTTAATGAAATGCTGTTAAAAATCATTAGTATGACAGAATTTATGTCCTTCCAGCAGATGCAACAGAAATACAAATTTTGTTTACAATAACACCATTTCACCATTTATTTCCCTTTTTACACTTAATGATAAACACACTATTTCTTGTGTAAGAAAACCATTTCTCTTCCTCATATACCCTGTGAAGTAATAACAGCCATTAGTTCCTTGGTGCCAGTTCTGCTGGTACTAATGAAATCTCTTCTACTGATTTATCTTGTGGTTAATTTTACTTTGGAGCCTTGGAATGACATAAACATTGATTGTAATTTCCATAGGTTTTGTGCCTGAGCTCTTTCCCATGTTGTGTTCTCTGGTGCATACACTCAGGCCACAGCCTGTCCCTCTCAGGGGTGTGTGTCGGAGGTCTCTCCCTTTCACCAGAAGTCTCTTTTGACAGTACCTGGGGGAACACTGTGTTTAACCTCTCCACCCCAAAGTTTAATTTTAGCAAAACTAACAGTTCAGAAAGTGATTAATGAGGGTGGTAAGCAGGCTGACAAGGCAGATAGTATTGACTTCATTAACCTGCTTAACTAGGGAACTGGGTAAAAAAACCCATAAAAATTAAATGTAACCTCTAATGCTTCCTTGTCATGTGGTATAGGAAGTGAGAATCACTCACAGTAAATTATAGTTCCAAAGAAAATTTATGCCATTATGATAAATGTGATATAAATAGGTAGATAGGCTGGCTTTCAGTGCAGCCTTTTACTAAGTCATTGTCCTGCCCCAGATTGGCTGTACTGTAGTGATTTATAGATAATTTCTTGTAATGAATGAGCATAATTCTGGTGGAACTTGAAAACTGGTAGCAAAGCTTGTTTTTAAAACATTTCTTTCTCTTAGTGATACAGTAGAAGCTGAATCTAAAATAAGCAGTCTCCTCCTTTTCTCCTTCAAATTCATTTGGAAGGAACACAACATTTGACTCTAACAACCTATAGAGGTATAAAAAGGCAGATGTCCCTCTGTTTGCAGTCTCCATCTTAATTAATTAGAAAAGCTGAGGAGCTATTTGGGTTTGTAGATTTTTTGAACCACAAGTTGGAGATTAGCAGTCTCATCTGTGGTGATGCTTGTCTGCATCTTGGAAGAGAAACAGAATTGAAAGGGCTCTTAATTTTGGGTTAATTTTTTATAATAAAAGTAAATTTTTTTGAAAGTCAAGTCAGGAAATGGAAAAAGGAATGTTCTCAGGGTAACACTAGCTCAGCCTCTTTGCACAAATAGAATTTTTTCCCCAGTAGATTTCTAAAGCTTATTATATTACCATTTGTTTTGCTCTGCATGGAAGAAATTCCCTTCCTTGCAAGGTATACACTGCCTTCTGTACACTGTCAATAGCTAAACAGTTCTAATAGCAATGATTAAAGGATCAGATGTACAGTTCAATTAGGAGAAGTGGGTTTTAATTTCCTGAGTCTTGATTGGGGATGGTATTGATGTAACCTTAATTTTAACTGTGTATATGTTTTGAAATGTAAATATAAAACAATACATCCAGAAAATGTCATCAGGCATTTTCTGGAGTGGGATGTATATAATAAAATATATTTTATTATATATAAGTGGGATGTATATAATAAATATAAAACAATACATCCAGAAAATGTCATCAGGCATTTTCTGGAGTGGGATGTGCTAGACTGTGTTTGCAGGAGCAAACAGCAGAGAAATAAGCAGCTAAGTCACTCGATACCCTGTGCTTCACTCAGGTCTGCATCGCAGCCTTATCTTCCTCCCTTTCATCACACACAGCTCATATATCATTCCCCCCCTCCCCCCAAGCAATTTTGTTATCAGCCACAATTATTATTTGCCAACACACTGAATAGAAATTAGAGAACTGAAATTTATAAATTAAAACTGCCATGCAGTTCAACTACGCTCTGCAGGTTTGTGCTCATGAGTTGTGCTGACCGGTGCAAGCTCGGCAATGAGACCATGTAGAAGGACTTCTTAAAGTTCTCCTCGGGTTTTTCTGCACTTGTGGGGACTGAAGAGGTGCCCTCAGCATTGAGTGTGCTGCCCTCTGCTGCTGCCTCCCTGCTCGCTGTAGCCTCTGCTCAGGGGGAGCCGGGCCAGGAGCTGGTGGAGATGAAGCCAAGCCAGAAGCAGTAAGATGCAGGTCTGCCTGCAGCATAACATGGGAACAGGCCATGGGCTGGAGCTTAAATGCAGCCCTAAGCTGAGGGGCCCAGGCAGCAGCACTTTCCCAGCAGCCGATTCCAGGTTACTCAGCAGTGTTACTGGAGCGAGCTGTGAGCAGCCAAAGCCCAGGGTGGGCCAGGAGAAAGGCTGCAGGATGGCTCTGTGCCTCAGGCAGGGCTCTGCCATAGCCCTTCTCTCTAGAGAGGAATGTACCAATCTAAATACAGTTAATTACTGTCTCTTCATTCCCTCTTGAGAAATGGAACCAGGACATGTGGATTTGGCACCAGTGGGAAATTATCCCAAGTAGCATTTGTCTCCTGTTGGCCTCTCTGAAACCCCCCATACAGTGAGATTTAGCATCATCAGAAAAGAAAATGTGGGTTTGAACACTGCAGATCTGATGACAGTTCTGATCTTAGTGACTGTCGAGAGAGAAGGAAGAGGAGGTGCCTTGTGTGGGAAAATAGAGGTGAAGGAAAACTGAGCTGTAGAAAAGTCAGCTCTGAGAATGCTTTAACATTCTCAAGTCTTGTAACAGACCTATGGCAACTCCAGAACTTCAGCTTGGATTTCAGAAAATAAGCTCCCATTAAGTATTTGACACTTCTGCTGCTCCCTGAAATTGTAAATTTTCCCCTCCAGTGTTAAGGTTCATGAATATCAAGAGCAGCCTAAATATTTCACCTTTTTTTATAATTTTGTTTCTGTAGGAGTTGGGAAGCTGAATTGTTTAACATATGAAAAGTGAATAATTAAGAGACCTCAATTCCTTCCTTAATGGATGTGAATGCCAAGAGTAGCTAATAATGAGGAGGAGACTTGCATTTGTTGATTTTTTTTTTAAGAAATGTGAGAAAGAAAGGAGAGAAAAGTGTTTTTCTCTTTTGTTTCCACTGGAAAAGAATAGCAAATAGGCTGCAATGTAATATTACTATTATTGGTCAAAGAAGATATATTGCAATAGTTGAATTCCACAGGTTCATTAAGAAATGGGTAATTGAAGGTCAAACAGTTAAAAAATGTGCCCTCAGGACTCTTTTTGTCCCTGCAGTTCACCCGATGGAATGGTAGCTTTTGCTTCTTCTCAATATTAATAAGGTGATCCATTTTATTTCCTAAAAATGAATTAAAGATGTTGAATTTTCCTTTTTATATGAAGATAGCAGAAAGAATATTAGATAAGAACAAGTCTAGCTGTTATTTGGGTATCTTTCTGTCTGTGAGGAGGACCCCTGTGGTGTTGTATTCAGAGACATTTATTCACTGTCTCAAAGTGAATCTTTTCTCAAAGATCTAAATTTCAGTTGTCAAAACTTTCTCCTTTCAGATATAGCAACTGAAGATTTTGAAGCCATGGGAATAACCTTTGGCTTGAATTTAAATGCATATCTCCATGGACTTCAAACCCAAATGAGACTGCTTTCTACTCAACAGATTTTGCAAGTAACACAGTATAGCTACAAATTCTTTTCAGAACCAGGCCTTGCCCAACCCACCACCACACACACTAATGATTAAGGTGAAAGAAGAACCCTCAGTACTCCAGGCAGACACTTACAGCTCCTTTGTTTACCTTCCCTTGCATTGATTCTTTTTCACTCTACATCAAATTGCATTGTCTTTGGCAGCAACTGGTGCTTGTTTCCATCTCTCTTGTTAACTGAGTTACTCATAACTGTCTCTTGGTTTCATGGTACACAACGCTTTTGCTCCAACTTTGCTTCCTTTGTTTTGGCTAGTGTGCTTAAGAATTCTGAAAGTGTTTTTCTGTTTTGGAAGAGGAGGTCTCTGAAAACACAGGCAAGTCATCACAGCTGGATGTGGCATGACAGTTTTGTTGGCTGTGAGCATGCTGAGGAGCTGTAACATGATTGCACATCTCTGTATAATGTAGATGTGTGCGTACAGGCCTGGCTACACACCATGATCTTCCCTGTGCAGGCTGCCCTAATTCAGGCACTGCAGCTTTTCTCCTACATGAGAGGTTTCTGGGACCATGGCTGTTCATAACCTTCATTGAACATCAAGGAGTGATAATTCAATGTCCTCACAGGCATTCATTATCCTTCTGGTTTCGACTGGGTTGTGGGTGCATTGTGTTCATCTTGGTGTAAGGACTTCTGCAGCACTGGCTGCTGTTAGATGTCAGACAGGAGATGGCCTTGACAGGTGATGTGCTTCTGTTTCTCAGAAAGCTGACCTTCTGAAAGAAGCTTTGCTCAGCCTTCCAGCTGCAGTGCCACAGCAGTCATATAATACTTCCAGGGAATTGCATACTGTGGGGAGTGTGTGTTAAAATGCTTATGAACGGGACATATAAGTGTCATTAACTGACAGAAATTAATCAGTTATATTTACATGTATGCTCCTTACATGACAAGGAGCAGCCTAAGCCAGCAGTTCATCCCATCATGAACAGCAACCCAGTCATGATGTACTATTCTACCAAACCAGAGAACTCATCCTATCCAAGTCTTCACTTGTATCACACTGCACAGTGTTTTTTTATCCAGCACACACATTAAAAAGGAACAGAAACAAAACAAAAAACCCACGAACCCTCAAGGTCAGTCAGTCTAAATAATGACAGGCAATATACATAAACAGAAAAGGACTGGGGAAGGTCTTTCTTATTATGCCAAATGGCAGTCTGGCTATGATTTAATGCATTTGAAATTAAGTCTGTCTCTTCAGCTGTACATTTTTACTAGGTCTGCAGAACAGACTGGCAGACAGTGTGAGCAGATGCTTCTGGTTGGATCAGGATAAATTTCTTTGTGCTGGCTTTTTCTTCTGATAAAATCTTTTGAATCTTTTTGCAGCAGTGAGCTTTAGGTGTTTTCCAGATGAAGTGTTGGACCAAATGAGCCTACTGGTGTATCATTGTAAGGAGTCTGTAAAGGCATCTTCTGTTTAAAGATCTCTGCTTACTGCATAGGTAAAGAACAAATATGACTCTATGACTTCAATATCTTTCTTGTTCTTTTCATTTTTCTCATGGCACCTTAAAAAATGTCTGTTTTTTTGGAGAATTCTTGTGATTTTTTTTCACCCAGTCAGTGCAACATCTGGTCCTTTAGGGATTTACAGTATGTGAAATCAACACCTTATTTCATAACTAACCCAAAGAAAAGGAGATTATGGTTTGGTATTTTTTTTTCTTCAGAATTAGGAGAAGTAGTAACCTACTCTTTTTCCTGCTGCCTTTTATGCATGGGGGTGTTCCTGGACAGTTCTAGTGGTAAGATATTTATCAATAGTCAAACTCATAAAGTCCCAGATCCCTGTTTCTATCCCACAAGTAGACTCTGACAACAGTGACCTTTTCCTGAAGAGTGGGGAAAACATATCATGCAACCATTTATTATGAGCTGTCATCTATCATACTTCAATACAGAACAGTAAAAAAGTACCTCCAGAATGACACGAGGCACAGTATAGCCAAAACTATGGCTGAGTACCATTGACTGAGCATATTAAAAGTGTAATTCATTATTGTTGATGTGAACAGTTCGAAAGCTTAAATTTTTACTTTAAACAAGAAAATTATCCCTGAAAAGTGATTATGCTTCCTGAAAAATTCAAATAAATTGAATTTAATGGAAAGGGACAGAAAAACAAACAAACAAACCCAAAAAAAAGAAAAGAAGTTTAAAATGCCCTTCTTCATAATTCTCTATATGCATGATTTTTTTTGTTCCTTTTTTTTTTTTCCTACTTAGAAGCTTTGTTATCCGGGTCTTTAGTTCTTCCTGCTCCTTTCATATCTTAGCTACTCTTTCAGCAAGAGTTTATGGCCTGTCAGCCATTGCCTTTTTCTTCTTTAATTATGGAAGCTGAAGGCCACTTTGTCTGCCCTGAGTGCTTAATTGAAGGAGGACCATGCTTACTTTTTTGTTCCTGACTAGCTTGCCAAGAGTATGGTGCACTGCACAGAAGGGACAACAGCTTCTTTGGTGATTTCTTTTTAACTAGCATCCTGAAGAAAGGGGGAGCCAATAAGGAGATTATAGTACTCTGTCCCTCATTTATGAAGGATTGTGATGGCCTAACCTATGTTAAGCATGTGTAGAATGTTCTTCAGCTTTTCTTTTACCTTGGTAGAAGATACGAAAAATACTTTTTTTTGAGGAGTTCACTTAACACATCACATATCCTGTGTCTCTCTCTTTTCCCCCATACTAAAAGGGGGAAGGGGTTATATTCACAAAGAAATCCCCTACTTTCTGCTCTTTCATCACTAAGTGATATTTTTCCTCATTAATTTATTTTCAAAGTGTATGTGTGGTCACTTCAATCCATTCCTATAAATCAGCCAGAATGTGACTTTGAACAATAATTATCTCTATTAAAGTTTTATTATTTATTGTTCTTTGTATATTTGCCCCATTTTATATCTGGATGAGTCATTGTAGAAGGCATGTCTTTAAAATTATTCAATACAGCAATAAGATTTCTAAGCAGGGAATTTGAATTACTCTTACAGTATTTATGCTAAAATGACAATCAGACAGTCTAGTTCTACCCTGAGATACTTGCTAAATTGGTAGTGGGATTGAACTTGGCTCTGACTTATCAGAACATGCGGATCTTATGACTGAGTCATGAAGGGTGAACTGTCACATATCAAAGCTTAAGTATTGCTTAAGTTTATCCTTCAATCATTCTCTGATTTGCTCATACTAAAGGAAAAATATTTCCTGTTCTGATAACTTTTATTTTCCCAGGAACAAATCCAATGATGCCAAAGGAAGCTATGGCTGCAGTTTGGTGACAGAATACAAAAAAAACCCCAAAGTGATAATTAAGTTATGCTATGAATATTGGTTATAAATTACGTTGTCTCATGTAAGCACTTGGGACTTCTGTTGTCTTTTTCTTTTTAGTGCATCATTTTTTCACAATATTGGAAGCTTGGCCATGTGCAGAGATTTTCTTATCTAAGGATACCAGCTGTTTACTGGAGGATGAAACTAGTTGTTCCTTTCTCAAGCAATGTCTGTCACAAGGAGACAAAAATGTGTGTATGACTTGATTTGTTTTCATAATGACAAATGTAGTTTAGTTAGGAAAATGATTATAAAAATAGAAACCAGGCTTTGAAAAGCAATTTGAAGATATGGTGTAGATCTGTTATGATCATTTTAAGGCTACTGAGAATATTTCACTTACATAGTTAATCTTTTCAGTGTCTAGCAATAATGTTAATGTGGGAAGCCAATGTTGAGAGTAGGGTGCACGCTTGGCTGATATGCACCCAAATTATATGCTAACTACTTAATGCATTATTTCCATGGAATGAGTACATAGAATGCAAATGTAATATAAAGCTGAGACATTAATCTTCTTCAGAATATACAAGTATCTGCACAGAGGAGCAGTAATCTCATTTAGGCTTTCTTCAAATAATGTTGAGAGAAGATTTTGACTCTCTATGGGTTTAGAGGCATAAGCAACAATTTGAGAGTTAGGATGTATCAGATTCAGGCTACCCTTGAACCACGTTTCAAATCCCAGCCTTGAAATATCTCAAAGCCTCGGCTGAAAGAAGTATTCCTTGTATCAAGGGAAGACTGTCTTTGTATGACACAGACAGGGACTGGGCTGTGTGTTATGCTATTCCTCCACTCCTTCTCGTGGCCAGTGCTGCCCACTGCTACTCTGTATTAATTCTGACCAAATTAAGGAAGCATCCTCTCTGTAGCTATGGAAGAACTCACTACCTGTTGATATCAACAAACTACCTGATATTCATTTAACAAAATGTATGCACGTTGCCTAGACAGACCAGTTACTTCAAATTTACCCAAGGCTTTCATAATGTTCTCAGTACACTGCTGCCTTCTTTGAACATACTTCCACCAAATGAGGATGTGAAGCAGGTGTCATTTAAACAAACAAGTACATGAGAAAAGTAAAATTATCTTGGTCTTAAATATGTTAGTTTGCCTTTTGGCATGCTAGAATTGTAAACTTTCAAGTTCTCTTGGTTCAGTTTTGAGTTTATACATTGTCTTCTGCAGATATTTTGCTCTCTTGACACATGTAAGGCAGAGGCAAGGGGTGCACTGACAACAGCCCAAGGAGATGGCAAGTATATTTTAGCATGAGACTTGCTTTGTGTGCTTTGGTCTAATCAAAATCAGTATGGAAATGCCTGTCTCCACTTTGAGTTTTATTAGTTCACATAAGACTTCACCATTTCACCTCTTTACTTTGCTTGACATATTTCATGATTGTGGCATAAATTAATCCATATCTGTAACAGAAGAAAGCATTGTAGATTATTTAAAAAATCCATTTTTTTAAGGAAAAAAACCCAGAAATTTTCTTCTTGCTTATAAATCCTATGTGTGAATACATTGACACAAATACCACTTTACTTTAGTTGAGGAGACAAACAGAATGTCTACAGATTCTTTGCAGGCTGAGTCTCTCTCACTATGAAGACCCAAGACTTTGTCAGGTCTCTACACTTCTCAGGTGCTGCAATACCAATTTTCAAGGCACCGTTTTAGGATATTTGGATACACACTGTTGGACATGTAGGACTTGGGATGCCTCATGTTTTTTTTTGTTTGTTTGTTTCCAATTCTATAGTACTGTTTTGTCACACTGAGTACAAGACTTCTTTGGGAGATGGGAGGGGCTGTACATAGAGTTAGAGGTGATTGCCCATGTTTTATTAAACACCAGTTTTTGAAGTCCTTCTAGACAATTTTTTCAAAACATGTTGAATTTAATTAATCTTAACCATGTTTAGCTTTGCATGAAAGTGGAGATCTGGTTCTATGTAAAAGAATTTAAACTGAGTTGTCATACTAACATTTAAATCTTTTCTTTCCGGCACAGCACCACTGTGGGTGTGTTACATAAATTGCCACAATGGAGTGTATTTCAGATCCTTCATCTCAGAGGCCATCTGTCATTGAAAGTGGCACATTCAGCTGCCCATCACTTCTGCAGCAGTGTATGCACTAGACAGGGCACATCTCCATGAAGTTAACAGGAGCAGCTCTTTGTACAGCTGACTTTGGAAAGACTTAGTAATCAAGTCACTCTTTCAGATGGGAACAAACACCACAAATAGATTGTTCTATCTGTCCAAAAGAACAAAAAATGCTTTCTGTTTTGTTTCAGAAAAGAGAAAACTAGTTCCCTGAAGGATATTTTTCTACTCAGTAGAATCCAACGTTGCTTCTGTGAGCTCATCTCTACTGTCTCTGACCCTTGGCAGGTAATCACAGAGTTCTAATAAGAAAAATTATCCTCAAGTCTTTGAATGGATCTAGATAGGATTCAACATTTTTATGATTGTTAATCCATATATATTTCTCTCCATTTTCTGTCCACTTTTGTATTTCCTTTAACTTGATGAAGTGGGAGTAAGACAGGCATGATATTGACCATTTTTAATATTACTTGTCTGGACTGTTTTTTGGTTTGAGAATATGTATGCATTTCTGTATTTGTCTAACTTTTCCTTGTTCTGTGTTTAATGCAAATTCTGTAAGTTGTTGAAAGAGGAACTTGACAGTGTGGATGTGTACTCATAATTTGCTCAAAGAATTTCAACTATGGGTCAGAGATTTTTCTTTCTAATCAGTGACAATGTACATAACCTTTCTGTCTGCTGTAAATGTTCCTGTCTGTAAAATGAGGCTTTACTTGCCTGCCTCTCAGGCATGTTGAAGCTTAATTAGTATAAGTAATAAATGCTAAGTTTTATTTTAGAAGATCTATTGCTCTCTAAAATGATCAAGTTTGGATCTTAATTCACAGCTTTATGAGCTAGGGTTCAGTATTGACTACCTTAGATTTTCACAAAGCCTGTCCTGAATTTAATAAGGGATTTAACAAAATATCTCTTGAAAACACTTATAATTCTTCTTAATAAAAAGCTAACTTTTACTTGCATAAAACTCTTAGAGCTGTGCACATTATCAGAGTTTTCTTGAATGACAGTCTTTGAAATGCAAATGTTGTACAGGTCTTCTTCATCTGAAGAATATATGGTTGTTATTGTATTACCATATGTAAAATGTTTTTCTGCAGATATTTTCTTAAATTATTTTCTTCAGACTCCAGTATACAGAAAGAGCATCATTTAAAAACCACATGCATTCTTTCAACATTTTACAAGTAAAAACAAATTACATAGTGGAAATGGATTCTGTTTTTCTAAGTTGGGAGAGCAAAGAGTAAAATATTGGAATTTTGGGGTGCCTGGAGTTGTGCCTTCTCATGTTTAATCCCTCTCACAACATTCCTTGGAAGATAAGCATTGCATTTTTTTCTTTTCTCTTCTTGTTTCAAACCTGCTCAAATAGGAAGTACTTTTCTTTTTTTAAATGTATGTCAGAGGTATTTCTGGAAAATTCTATCAATAAAGTTAAAATATGCAGCATAACCCCAAGGAGCAATATGTATAGTGCAAAATTTACAGCACAGTAAGAGGAGCATTCTAGAGGAACTTTATCTATTGTAAAGTTAGTTCTGTGTGTGTTTTGAATGTGATTTTCCTTTTTCTGCTCTTACACTTTTGCTTGAGGCCACTTTTTCCTACTGTGGTATCTAATTAAATTAGCCTTTCTTTAATCAGGGATTTTGAGAAAGTTCCTCCCATGAATTCTTTTAATCTAAGTTGTCTAAAGCTCCAAGATGAAAATGTGGTTGCAAATATCATTCTTTTTCTACAATGTAAGCTTCTTTGGTAGTGTTAAAAATCACCTCAACCTTAGGGTTCACATCAAGGCTCTGGGATTCTCCCAGAAGCTAAGAATCATATTTGAAATCTTGTTTCAATGTCTTTTTTTCATAGTTAGGAACATTTTTGAACTTGCCAGTGTAAATACACAACAGTATACAGGAAAAAATAAAATGAAATCCACCGTAGTTCCCTTCATTTTAATCCTTCAGACAACAGTTTAATGTGAACTTGCTGGTGTGCTGAAATTCATCATGGTGTTTGTTGTTTCCAATGCATGCATTGAAGTAACTTTAGATAGTTGCATTCACAGCTGTGCCAGATGATGTACAGAAGTGGTCATGCATAAGCTCACAAAAATGTTCAAGTAGACATGGCTTAAAAAAGATTTATCTTGGTGATTAGTTGTTGATTTCCAATGATAAGAAGGTGCCCTTGTACGCTGGAGCAGTCTTAGGTACAACAGTAACGGCATTCAGAGTCGTTGTGCTCTAGCAAAAATTTGCAATGTCTTTTTATGATGAAGAATGAGGTACATTCAAAGATTTTCTGTGTAGCACAGCTCTGTCTCTCCATCTATTTGAAAGGGAAAATCTGCGTGCAAATTTTCTGCTAAACTGTCATAAGCAGTTAGTTATGTCCTTGATTTATAGCTGACACTCTTCTGGATGCATCTGATGCTTTCATTTATTAAGGAGGATTTCCAGCAAACTATTTTATATTTGCATGTTTATCAAGTTGAGATGTCACTGAAAACAAAGCTGCAAAGCACTTCTGTATTCTCTAACACTGACCCAAATGAAGTGTTTAACTTTAGGAGCTTTAAACTGGCTCTGCCTGACTTTGTGCTTCACCCCCTATACTTTGCTGTTTCTTTTTCGTTAGGAAGCAAGTGGCTTCTTAGATTCCACTTACTGTACAAGACAAATATCTTTGTGATCCTAAAGATAGTCTGAAAGTCTGCCTTGTTTTTATTTCTAAATATATATTTAAAGATCTCAGTGGAGACTTTCGGTTGTCTTTCTCAGAAAATGATGGATACCTTAGACAAGGAATTCCTCATGCTACTGACATTGGTTCTGACAGATAGAAAATACGCTACTGGCTCACGCTGGTGGGTAAATAAATTGGGAGTTCATTTGGACAAGAGCAAATGGAATGAAAATGCACCAGGAGAAGTTCAGAGTTAGCACTAGGAAAAGGTCCCTTGCCCAGAGGGTGTTTGATCACTGGAATGGAGTTCTCTGGGCAGTTGTCATAGCACCAAGCCTGACAGAGTTCAAGGAACATTTGGATGAAGCTTTTAGTCATATGATTTAGTTATAGGTAGTCCTCTGAGGAGCAGTGAGATCCTCTAGGATCCTTATGGGTCTATTCCAACTTGAGATATTCTATGATTAAGGATTGCAGTTTTTGACTGATTGAACTAGGACTGCAAACTTTAAAATATTTTGTAGTTCATGTCTCACAGTAGGTTGCAGATTTTCAGTATTTGATTAAGCACATTTTGTGTGGAGCATGGTTTTGGAAAATCAGAGAAAGTAGCAAATTGCTTTCCCCAGAAGGAAAAATTAAGAAAGCTCTATATGAGTGAAACAAAGGATGTTTTAAAGAACATGATCCCTCCCTATATGTCCAGGAAAAGTATTTTCAATTTCTTTTGTGGGTAATTTTCAGACTAATAAGCCAGTAGTTATACAGCCTGTTTCTTTAGCTATGTACTCCGCTCCCCTGCCCCTTCCCGCTCTAATCTGGACAATGAGAAAAAGGGTCTCATTTCTGAAGAACTTTTGAGAAAGGAAAATTCTCTGTAGATTTTTTTTTAAACTATGTATTTTATTAATAAATGCGAGATCTAAAAGCGTTGACCTCTACCGCCTAAGCTAAAAGACAAACAGCGTCTGTGTGAGGTCTACCTGCAGAATGTGACAGGAGGAAGGATTGTCACACTCTGAGCTTGACCTATTTCCCTTATTTGATGAAGAGAATGAGTGGATGTCCTGGATGCCTGTCGGCTGTATGACTGAACAATCATTTATATTAAAAGAGATTTAACTAAAAGAGTATAGCAATAAATATTTACTTACTTTAGTTAGCACATTCCTGCTGTATTTAAGAGTTTTCTCCAAGGAGAATATGCAGAGCTGTGTGCAAAGAAGCATGAAATTCTTTTTTTAATGTACACTGTTAGTCAACTCTTCATTTCAAATGCCCTCTTTAGCCTCCAACAGTTAAAAAGAAAACAACTTAGTTTGTGTTTTCCTTCTAAAAAAGTAAATTCCTGAGGGTAACTTGGCTTAGGGAAAGACTGGGGATAACTTCAACAGTGTCATATAATCCCCAGAAAGTCAGTTGCCTTGTGAATCTTGCAGAAGCCATTTGAACATCTTATATATGTAAAGTTTGGAAATAAAATACTATGAGACCATGATTTAATGTTTTTAGGTAGGATGAAACCATCTTGAAAGATTTTTGTTTTGTAAAAGATAAATTTCTTATCCTTATCCCTTCAGAGAGAAAGCTTTTCCTATTTCTTTTTATTGATGAGTTGTTTTTAAGGATCTGCATTTCCCCCTTGTTACATAGATATTCTCCTCAGTGATTCAAGGTTTGTGCTGAGGTATGTGTGCATACAGGATTTTAAAACAACTATAGTGTTTAAAATAGGGGGTGTGAAAAGTCATAATCTTATTAGAAAGTCAGGGTTCCACTCACTAATGTTTAGCATGGGTTATTTTTTTTTCCAGTGCAGGAAGGATCTGCACAAGGACAGTATTTATCATTGGGAGTCAGATAATGTTGATTACTTGAACACAGTGCTTAATACACTCATTAAATGGCCCCTGAGAGGGTTCTGGGGGAAAATAGATATGAAGTGTAGGTTCAGATTCTGTCAGGTTTGCTACAAGGGGCAGTTTAGTGACTGCTTGCCCCAGGGTAACAGGACTTTGGAGAGCTCATCCAGCCCACCCTCATGTCCCAGGGCAGCAACAGCTGTCTCTGCATCTTTCCAAAATGTGCTGCATCTTTCTGTACCAATTTTGAACAGGGCCACTTGTGGAATATTTCAGTAATCAGCACAGTCTTAGTAACTCTCATTTTTTTGTTTATATTTAGCTCTTCACTTACCCATTGCTGCAAATTCTTTTTTCCAATACATTTTATTGTAAGTACTAACATACTTTATACTCGCAGTTACTGGCTATTTAGTGGCTGTGGATCCCTGTCGATTTTAATATTCCAAAAGCAAAAGTTAATTGTATAATTCACTGTATAAATTGATGACAATATAACAGGGAGCTTGGTAGTTTTCTGTAGATAATCTATTTGCAAATAAAGAATTAATTGTCATAAATGCATCCAAAATGTCTGGTTTTTCCCTCTCTTTTTTTTTTCTCTAAATTAAAATATCTTGTAAACTCTACTGTTTTCTGTTGGGTTTTAAGATATTTGTCCATGTGAATTTTGCACTAAGTTTTCCATTATTGTATGAAAGTAAGGAAACTCATTATCTTTATAGTCACCTCAAAATCAAAAGATTTTTGTAGTATATTTATCTTTTCATGATATTTTACTGATAAAATTCAGTATTTTGAATAAGTTAGACCATTTCTGACTCACAAGTCTGGAAACTCATGAGAGTGAAAGAAATGGCTGGGGTTAACTACACACCCAGTATCTACTAAGCTGGTTAAAAGAGGGGTAGGGAAATACTGTGCTTGCATTCTGCAATCTAAAGACTACATTTTTAAAGGAATGATAACTGAATAGATGTGTTTACTTAGCTGAGTTCTGTTTTGTGGAGAAGATGGTAGTCTCATTTGTTTGCGAGGGGTTAAACAGAAACTAATCCTTTAGGCTTACTTTGAAAGGTGGTTATCTCTCCAGCAAGAGAGGGTATTGTTTGCTTTGTCAGAAACAGTGTAATTCTTCCTTAAATCATCCTTTTCTTGAAAAGTATAAATTTCTTAGAGGAAGAATATAATTGGCAAAAGCAGTGTCTTTAGAAGATTCCAAAATTAATGGATGTGTTTTCATTTATATCTAACAAACATAGGCATTTTGCTTGATGTAGGCTGTATTAAAACTTTTTGTGAAGAAAGTAATTTTTTTGTGTACAAGTGCTCTAATAGAAGTATCATTGATTATGGGAAATGGAACAGAAGTGTGGTTGGGTCAAGTTAACTACATTTATTCAAATGAAATACTATTCTACTGTACTCTTCAGGACAGGCAGAGAAAATACCAAAACCTTTTTCAGCCAGTATTTATCTGTTTCAATTATTTTTGACAGTTTGTGTTGCATGTGTGCTTTAGCTACAGTGCCTTTATATCGACAGTTGGTAGCACAAGCCTTTTAAAGCACAAAGGGTAGCAGTACTTCAGCCAATCTGTGATAAAAGAGAAAAAATGAAATCACTATGGAAACTGCAGGAAGAATCTAAAAGCTTTCTTTATAAAGTAAACGTCTGATGTTTGTGACTGCGGGGGCAAAAAATTCATAAATCTGTACGATGCTATCATCTCTGATTTGTTATCGCAGCAAATGCCAAGTCTAAGCAGTCTGACCTTAGCCTTATTAAGTGCTTTCTTTTCAGATACAGTTATTATTTGACAATAGAGAGACTGCAGTGCTGCAAGGGGGAAAACTAATATATTTAAAATATGTGTGTGTGTGTGTGTCTACTTGCGTCTGTGTGTGTGTGTATATATATAACTATCCATCTTTTTTACCCTGCAAAGCTTACAGAATTGAGAGCACCGAGTGTGGGAACTCAGGGACTACTATTCTGAGCACAATTGAGAAAACTATGTTTCGTCCCATTGCATGTGCTTGTCTTTGATCTCAAATTGAAAATCTCTCAGCCTCTTCCTCCAATCCAAAAGCAAATAAATACTGAGAGGAAGAAACCTCTCTCCTCTCAGCACATAGGGCCTCCACAACTGAAAAATGAAGGTGGCTGTAAGAGCTCTGATGAACCTGTTTGGACAACAGACAGCAAAAAAAAAATACCTGTCTCGGTGGAGGAGTTTAAGAACACTGCAGAGATCATCAGACAGTACAGAATATCTTGGCTCACACGGGCCATTCTCTTTATCTAAAACAATACCAGCCAAGCTCCTCCGTTCCTACAACCGAAGAGCTGCGGGAGCAGGAGGACAGTAACTAATACAGCTTTTAAATATGAATCTCCTTGTCCTGTTAAGAAAAAAAAAGAAAAAAAAAGAGAAATACATTAATTCCAAGCAAGGCAAGATATCTGGTAAGTGTTTTTATTGTACTTGGCTGCTTGAGATGGAAGATTGCTTTTAGTCATAAGTATCTGCTATAAACAGGATTTGAATGAGTGTGGGGCTTTTGTGAACTTTTTTAGTTATATAAATATTTCATGCCTCTTTTTGCATCTCCAACTTTGATAGTTTTTGGATTTCTTTGTTTTGCTGTTGGGCTGTTATTAGTGTGCAAGCTTTCCAAGTCTGATGTTTCAAGATGCTCAAAAGAGCACTGTTGTTCCCAGACTCTTGGAATACGAACATGCCCATAAGTAAGACATATTATTTTATATTATTTATATATACATACACAAAACAAGGCTTTAATATTTCTTTTAGTATGACATTTTTCAAATTATCAATGACCCAAGCCAGGCAAGTATTTTCTGACTGTTTTAAGCTCTCAAAACAGAGTGAACGCTTTAGCTCTTAATCAGTAAGTTTATGAAGATTTAATCTATGACAGCTGACAGCATAAAGTTATTTGGCTATAAATGTGAGAGACCAGAAGAATTCTTGATTATGTTCGGATTTCACAGTACATTGCTGAATGCTACTATAGAGTGTGCTTGTGTTATTAACAGAAAGATTCCAGGTTAACAGTAGAAAAATAGAAACAATACAGTTCTGTCAGGAGCAGGTCAGTCTTTCTGTAATAAATATAACTCTAAGAAAATATATAGTTTGACTTATTGACTTCATTGCAGCTTTTTATACATACAATGAAAACCAATTATCTGTGGAGGAAATTTGACTTTGTGAAATGGAATTAAATTGCTTTTTAAAGGCTTGCTTAAACAGCAGTAGCTGGAGGGAAGTCCAATAACATTTTTAGCTCTGAATTGTAATGACTTTGCTACATTAATAAATCAGGTTGTGTTCTGGCTTTTATCAAAAGATTCCAAGGAAGAAAACTATCCACGGCAGGTTGAAGCTACAGGGCAGTTCTGAATTGCCTTTCTCCATCCAACTACTTTACTTCAAAAAGTGTCCCTTCGAAAAACAGCAACTCCCAGGGATCCGTGCTTAAAACGGTAGGTCCAAATCTATCCAAGGAACAAAAAGATTAAAACAAGTGATAAATATTAATTTCTGCTAACAAGTAAATTGGCAAACTGGAATATCTGTAGCATAGTGTGCCTACTTAAATCACTGTTCTTAAGGAAGCGAGGAGAAAATTCCTCTTAATGTTCAACACATTTGGGGTGGTGTTGATATTTTTAGGGGATTTGGGGTATGTTTTGTGGGTTTTTTATTTGTTTGGGGATTTTTAAAAAGATAATATTCTATTTATTCTATTTATCTCTTGTCTTGATCTTGAACTGGGTACAAGATTGACTTAAAAAGTAAACTTTTTTGAAAGAGATGGTTTAATTCTCTCTAAATGTGTGAATATGCCCTGTTGCTGTAATTCATGTACTGCTAGTTAGCTAGGCAAGTGTCTGGGCTCAGTGTTGACTGGAGGGGGTGTATTTGGGACTCAGAGTCTGAAACTTTACAGAAAGAAAATGATTTATTTGAACAGTGCCTTGGTCTGCTGATGTTAGCTCTAAAGTAATCAGAGGTGAAAAAAAAAGATACTGTCAGCTTCTACTAATTTTCTCCAACAGATCACATATCAAAAATGTAATCTGTAGGAAGAATGTGAACTGGAGAAATCTACCTCTGATCTTGGTTTCCTATGCCTTTATGTAGAATGTTTGTAATTATCTTGCTGAGTTGTAATCCCTAACAAAGCATCTAGTGGAGAATGCAATACTCTAATTATGGTTCTGTGAAAGAGTAGAGGGTGAAAAAAAGTTGTGCTCTTTAGAAGAGCATTTTAAAGAAAACCAAATTTTTAATAATGTGCATACCAAATTTTGGGAACATTAATGTTTCTTTATTGACTGTAATTCCAGGTTGTTTCATATTGCCGTATACCAACATAGTTGAATGTATGTTAATTGCAAGTTCTTTCCTAAACTACATGCTTTACTTGCCTACATCCAAAGCCAAAGAAGTACTGGCTTCGGTCTAAATATTTTTATATCTTTATGTTTGCTATCTTACATTTTTCAGTATTTTCTGAGATAAAGGAAGTCTAGTTACCACATAATAAATAAACATCTTTGATTAAAAAAAAAAGTCAATGCTTTCTTATATGATGTTTTACAGTAGCTTTTGTATTAAGGAAATCAAGATCAAGAATAACAATGAGTTAAATTCAAATTTCACTTCATGAAGATTACCTCCTGTTACGTTCTTTTATATAGGGAACTAGGCACAAACAATGTGAAGTTGTAAAACTGACTTTTGATCATGGAGGGAGCTCACTTTTTATGGATAGGTTTGTCCACAAAGTGAGGCAAAAGGTTAATTGAGGTTGCATACTTGAATACATTATGTGCATTTCACCTCTGTAAGAGAGTTACTGAAACACTGTTTTTTTCATATGTGGTATGTACTTTTCATATCAGTATCATTTTTAAATACAAAAGTATTTACTACAGAATCATTAAAATGGAATCTCCAAAGGAAAATGGATATGTGATACTGGTGTGCGCCTTTGTTTGCCAAAGTGGGGCTGTGGGGTTAGCTGAAAGAAATGACTCCAGCAGTCTCAAGCAAATTTCTCAGATGCAGAATTGTTATGCAAGACATACCTGGCTTTCTTTATTCTCTCTTTGTGGGAATAAAATTCAAACTGTTCAAATATCTGATGGTATGTGAGATTAGTTACCCAGTGTTGTGCCTATAAAGCCTGCTTCTAGTAGATGACTTACACAACTTAAAAGAAAAAAGGAAAAAAGCCTTGCTTTTCCTTCCTCTTAAGTGGCCCCTTTTTCTCTTCCACTTAGAGCTTGTGTGTTTTTTGCTGTTTAGAACTAAAAAAAAAAAAAAGTAGAGTGAGTGAGAGAATAAGAATTAGGGCCAATCACTGGAAGCAGACATCATCCTTTACATAAATCCCGTAACTTATACTTTATAGTCAGAAACAAGCACCAACTTCTCTGTCTTCCCACAAAGTGCCCAGCTCCAACATGAGTTCCCTCCAGAAAGTTTTCATTCTCCTCCTCTCATCAAGGGGTATTTACCAATGCTTTTGAATGGCATGTGTGCTCATGGAGATACCGCGCCAGCAGCAGATGAGCACGTACCAGCACTGCAAGATGTGGGGGATCCTGGACTCAGGGTGAAACACCCCGGGGTTATTACACTCAGCAAGGCCTTGCCAGAGGTTGGAATCACATGTGACCATGCTCAGGAGCTTGTCACATGGCCCTTAGAAGGGCTTCAAAACAGGCTTTCCGTGGCGTGGTACTGGTGGTCTCTGTTTGGCAGCAGAGTGCATGTGCTGGGCAGGGTAGGTGTTTCCAGACAGTGACGTGTACTCCCACAGGCTCCTGTTGTTTCAGCTCCATGGCCATGTTCTCACCAGTTTTTCCATGCTGTACACCACATGCAGAGGATCTTCCTGGCATAGACTTCTTCAAAAATTTTAAATTCCATTTAATGGCAGGAGTTTACTAGTTTACTCAAAAAAAAGGGAAACTGGGGCACAATTATTAAGAATTCATAGTAAATTAATCTTTTTTCTCTAAGAGCACAAGTAAATAGTGAACATATTTATAACTGAAAGGTATTTTCCTACATAGATCCAGGCATTTACATAAACTGATGATGAAAAGCACAGTCCAAAGAATAAGTCTATCATGAAAGACTGATATTCCAATTAATATGAAAGAGATACTCTGGAATTAAACAGCAACCAGGTTTTTGAATGCAAAGTCCTGGTTCTTTAAAATGCATGGAGTAGGCTAGAGGTATTCTGCCACATAGGGTGTGTTACACTGAATAATGCTGGTTTGCTTTCCTGTTTGTCTGTTTCCTCACTGCACTGGAAGAATTGTGAATGGCTCTGAATGCCTGGCATTTTAGTAGGAATGTAACTAAATTCTCAAGCATGCAGAAAAGGTAGCTTTAAAACACTCCAAACTGACCATTGGCAACTTTCAAATTAAATCACATGCAGTTTTTTTAGTATGTCATTTGGAAGTTGCTGATGAAATGACTGTTTATTTGTAATGGGTAGGAAGGCTTCTCTGATAGGATAGGGTCTGTCAGGGTAAAATACTGCTTTTGACATCATGTCTTGAATATGCTCTTGTGTTAGCAGTCTCAATTTTATTTTTTTTTTAACTTTGCATTTTATAAATCTGAATTTATTGATACATGAAAATGCTGCTGGTAATGTTCAGCCTTTATGCCTTAAACTTGTTTTAAAGCAATCCAAGCAAACCAACCTAAGGCAAGTATACCCACGCATATACACATCCTACTACAATATGCCTAAAATGAAATTAAGACTGACTTACACAGAAGAAGGGAAAAAAGTGTTTTAAAGCTGAAGTCTGCACCTGGCTTGAACTTATACAATAGCTATACAGAGTGAAGCCCACAGCTTTTCATATAAAAATGCATTACTTCCTAAAAGTCAAGCACAGAGTGTGTCAGGATATTTCCTCCAACATTTTCATTGACAATGTTTGCAAATAAATGATTAAGCTGCGTGTCATAGAAAATTTTTAAAAATCCAGAAATTTTTGTGCAAATAAAATCTCCCTATAGAAATATATAACTACTATGAGACTGGAATTAGTATCTCTGCTTTTTATGCCAGCTAATTACTATCTACTTGTTCCAGCACAATTTGCTGCTGGAGATGCTAACTTCATTTTCAGTAAATGCTTAAAACGTGCATCTGAACTGCTGAAGCTTTTGCACCAAATTTCTCCGTTTCTTAATACCTAGATTATTTGAGCAAGGATGTGTGTTATCTATTCCAACTGTTTTATTTCCTCATGAATGATGAAAATTCAGAGGAAGGCAGAGCAGGACTTACTTGGCTTACAGGACTGGAATCCTGTTTTACTGCTGAAGTGTGCTATTGCTTTGTTGTCCAGCACCAGACTAGATGAGATTTCAAAATGAAAGTCAATATTCCTAAATTTGTATAGGATTACTGCCTATATACGTGAAACATTTTGCTTAACAAAGGCAGAACAATTTAATGATTTTCTTTTTTTACCTTCCCTGTCCCTCCCTCTCCAGGGCAAAAGGAGATCTTTGTAAAAAGTGAACGGCTAGTAAATAAAGAGTTAAACCGAAGGCAGGCTCACTGGTTTGTTGAGATCTGTCAGAGTCTGAGTGGCTGGCTACATATCTGTCTCAGGAACAATAGCTACCTGTATTCTGCACGGGCTGCTGGGCAGGCACTAGCAGTCTGGAGAAGGTCTGCCTCCGTTAGAGGCTTTTTAGTGGGAATCCCTAATGACAGCCCTGCTTCTCATTGGGAGGGGGGAGAGAAATCTTGTCTACTCTGTTGATGAGGGACAGAGCTTTGATCATTTTCATTCAGCCTTGACTTGGCCTGAGGTTTAGGTTCCCAGTCCTGAAGTCAGCAGGCTCTCTTTTCTCACACGCACACACACCCGCACACCCACACACACCCCTGTGCTGGTCTGTGCAGGCAGATTAGTGTCACGGCTGTAACTGAGGCACAGAGCAATAAACATAGCAGAACCAATCTCCATGGTGGCAAGAGGGGGCACTGGAGGTGACAACAATGGAGAAGGATCTTTCTTCTGACAAGTTTTAGGTAAGAGACACTATTTATACCCTCTGCCAAGTATTTTATAGCCTTCTAAATAAGTTAGAAATTGGTAGATTGCAAACACGCCTTGCTATAGAAATATCTTAGTTTACTGTCGTATCCAGGCTGTTACTAGCGTTTAATCTGTAACTGACGTGCTTTGTGCTATGAGAATGTTTGCAGAGAGCTGACAGGCTTTCTTTTTGTGGAAGTGGTGGCTACTATAGTTATGTTATTGAAAATATAAGATGTCTAATATTTGCATTTTTAAAATTTATTTTGGCTGTGTTAAAATTATGCTTAGCTATCATAAATATCCATATCTGATAAAATGTTGTGTAGCTGATAGCACACACGCAATAATAAAACAGTGCTCCCTCAACCCTAATTTGTAATTATTTTTACACCCTTAACTGCACTAGGGTCAGAGAGTTTTAAAAATTAATGAGGTTCCCTGCTGAGTTCGCATAGTATAATCTACATGAGTTGTTGCTGCAGAGGGCTGAAATTATTCCTGCATGTTTTTAATTAGGTGTAGAATTTTTGTTTCAATATATTTCTGTCAAACACTCCTTTAAACATCAATTTATGCAACCTGCAGTAAGAAGGGAATGACAATCTATTTGTAATAATGACAAACTGAGCATGGGAAATACAGGGCATACTGTAGCAATACAAAACAAACGTTTGCTGGATGCATTTTTTATTTCATGTGTTAGATCTGTGTTAGATGCAGCTGTGATCAGTTTCACCTATTTACAAATAGCTACTGCTCTAGGGGGAGGAAAAGGAGCAATACTTAGTGCTTTGTGTGAGATTGGAGTAATAGGTTACTGATGTGTTTGGAACATCAAAAAGAATTGTTCAAGTACTTGAAAAGATATATAAAAGAGAAGAGGAGCAGTGCAAAAAGAGGCAGTAAAAATGAAATTAGGTACTCTCCCTTTTCCTGGAAACACGAGACAGATAGTATCATCAGTGCTCCTGGAAAGTAGAATATGCTGAATATCCTCAAATGGAAGGACTCAAAGGAAAGGGGGAGGGAGCTGTTTACTATGAAATTTCCATATTGAAATTGTCAAAGTTTCATACCGCAAGATTTAAAGTGTTGGTTATTATTTATTATAGTCTACTGTGCATTATGTTTAAATGGCAAACATTTTAAAGCTGAGTATAGCATAATCAGTGCTAAAGACATGTCTTCCATTTGCAAGACCCACTCTGAGCTTCCTGTGATATATTGTTATGTAAATACGGTGCAGCAAGGGAAAGCAGCACTATGGAGATTCAATTTACTTTGAAAGTTGTTCATTATGGAAGGGATGAATGTTATTTATTGGATGTGAATCAAAGGCTAGAAATGACTTTTTCACTGTGAAGTCTATTGTGATGGGTGCAGCGTGATCTAATCTTTTTAATTTTGGCTTTCACACCAGTGGAGATGAAAAGAGATCTGAGCTCATTTATTGGTTGCTAAGTCTTACGGAAGGCCTAAGTACCATTCGTGGTTGCTATGGCCAATCTGACCTCAATCTATGCAGTTTTAGGGACTTAAGCAATCCCTTTTTTATTTAGGAGCATGTACCTTGATTTATGTCCAAAATTGTGCCTGAATGTCTTTGTCTACAAGTGATAAATGGTGGTGTACAATTCATCAGTTCTTACAAGTAAACACTGCTGTCCCACTAAAAATATGTTTTGTTCTGAGTTAATGGTATGGAACAAGCCAGTCTCCACAAATAGCTATCTTTTATTGTAGAGAGCCACTGAAAGTTGGAGCAAAGTGAAGGAAATTGGCATTCATCTTCTCTGCCATTAGCATTTCATTTGTGCTCTCTGGTGATGAGACTGTGTGTCCATGGACAATGAAAGGCTAGCATTGTGTTTCCCCGCCTGAATATATAATTGATCAATTATGAATTTATTTATTCTGAACAGATATTAAAAAGTCACGAATATGATGTCTTATGCGGTTTGCCTGCCACTTTCTTATTGCTAACTGCAAAAGTAATTGCATTCAAATAAACTGTGTCCTAGCTGCAGGAAATTCCCAGTTTCCTAGGCAAGTTCCTTGTTTTCGAGTAAGAGCAGATATATGAAACTTCCAGACATGTACTACTTGTGCGGTTCTTAGTGGTGCTTGGTCTTTCATCTATATTAGAACTTCTTTCAGTAGGAGCTGTTCTAAAAGGTAATTGAGAATATAGAGTGGTTTTCATGATATGAGTAGTAAATTTTTTTGCATTGAAATTGTAGCCATTCAAGACGTACATTGAACAGATGTGATACGGAATGGACGGTAGCAAAAGCAACATATTTTGCTGGGTTTTTTGGTCATTATTATTGTTATTATTTAGTTTTTTAAAGGGATTTATTTTCAAATATAGTAGTAATAAATATATAAAACTATAAAAAGCTGGATGTTAAAATGGCTCCTGCAAAATTTGCTACTGTAGCTTTACTAGTTCGTAGAGGGAAAAGTCAGATAAATTGCTGATCTTAGTACTTGACAGTATTATAAATATATTGCTTAAAAACCCAAAACTTTTTCTTTTTAAAAGTATAAATAATACCTGGATATAATAGAGTTCAGCATAGCTTTGGACAGAAATCATTCTTCATTTGTATGCCTTTTAAAAGTAGTGTATTAGAAGAAAAAGTAGTATTTCCTGAAGCCTGATTTCTTTTCATAGCTTATTTTTAATATTAGGCTACAGTGAAGGTTAGTATTTTAATTGAGTGGTTTTTAGTCCTCCTGAGGTGGATTTTTAACATTTGAATCTACAGTGGTGACAGATTTTCCCCATATACTCAGTAGATGATTGTTGTTGAAATCAATTCTCAGAGATGGAATTTACAAAGGCTTCTGGAACTACTGAGCTGCTTTGCAGCATCAGATTGATAGCAGAATTTGCAGAGGCAGATCCTTGGGGTTAGTTCACAATAGTGCTACTGCTTCAGGGCTTTTAAGAGTTATTAGCAGCTATTCCTAAAAATGGTCTGGGATGTTAGTTACAGAACTAACCTGGATTTTCTTTCTATAGAGGTGCTTTGTAATAGTCCAATGTTCACCTACTGACTGCTTTATACAATAAGACACTCTTAAATCAGTCCTCCACACTTGGAAGTAGGTTTGTGAGATTTAATATAAGCACTACTGAACAAAAAGACCATGTTTTTGGAAGAGAAATGTTTTAGAAAAAAACATTAAAAAATACTAATCAAGAGTATGTGTTGTGACTATAATGTGTTTCAGTGTTTATTAATTGTTTCTGCAAATGTAAGGAAAGAATAGCTAGTTTGCTGATCTTATGAAAATTTTTCATTTAGTAGGACAGCAACTAAAGAAGCTTTTTTGAAGGGTTTGTATCTTTTGTCTTTTGCACACTTGTATTTAAATTAACTGATTTCTGCATGCTTACGCATAAATTGCTTTTGGAATAAATGTTTGTAAGATTTTCTTGTTAGGATTTGGTCATCTAAAATGCAAGTGTAATATGAAATACTCTCTTCAAAGCTACAGAATTCCTCTTAAGAGAAGCAAATGCAGACGTTCTGTCTTTGTATTCCAGTAGAGCATAATAAAAGAGTGTGGATTAACTGGCAAAAATGTCACTACCCCCTCGGTGCAGTACCTTAGTGAGAGGAAAAAATTCTTACTGTTTTTTGGGAGTTCCTTCAGTTTATGAAACGAGTTTCCTTTACTAGTAGTACAGTTTCGGTTTTTGTCCCAGACTTTCCATTTATGAAAACATGTAGGTAAGATCCATCAAATTGCAATTTGTTGCAAGAAAACAGGAAAATTTATAAGCTTATTTTAATCAGTGGTCATATGAGAATAAAGTCATTATCATTTCTTGTCAACAGCTGCCTTTTTAGCTGATTTATAGTCCTGGTTTTAAAATAAAACTGTGAAAAATCCCTGTATTTTTGCTCTATTAAATGCATGGTTTTGCATGTAATCATGCCAGTAACATGTACGTATTTTGGATACATTCATTATGATCTAGATTAGTTCACTATGAACTATAATAGTTCACAAACAGTGAATACTTCACTAATAGTGAACTAATAGTCTGCTTGGTAAGAAAAATAAGGGATTGCATAATAATATTATGTATAAATAATTACACCATCACAAATCTTGCTGGTTTCTTTTTCTCTCCCTCATATTCTCCATGAGAAGTAAACATACTCTCTAGCATGTACCCAGAATGAGGAAGCTGTGACATGTAAAACCACTTCCCATGACTTTCTGAATTTTGGATAAAGCAAAAAACTGTGCAAGAATAAATTACTGAAAGGTACACTAATTTTGGCTAAGGTTTTTTCTACACCTACTAGGCTACAGTAGATCATACATAGTAAAATAATGGAGAGGAATTATAAACTAAATGTGTTGGGGTTTTTTTTTCACTTTCCTTTGGCACAGTTCACATGTTGGGAACACCAAATGAGGCAGCTTCCTCATTTGATATTTGACCAGATAAAGTCTGTCTTAGCCATCCTGCTCTTGCCCCGGCCATAAATATTGAGCGAAGTATTTGGCTTACTGGTAAAAGTCCTTGGTTCCTCTGCCCTTCAACTGGGCCAAGAGTCACCCACCTGAGGCTGGGAGCAATCCTCTTGCTCTCACACCACATATTTGTCTCTATCATGGTCAACATTTGTTGTCACACATGCATTTGTATTTACCTAATTGATCTAAGGCTACTAATGTATTTTTATTCTTAATTTCTTCTTGTAATTTGTCATAGCTCAGTGTCTGACTCTCCACAGTTCTTGCCTCTCTTTTGAGATACCTTATTGACTCAAGTTTTGTGGAGGATTGAAGCAGTTTCTTGGTGGCTCATGTTGTTATTTCTTGCCTACAGAGGAGGACTTGAAAATTTGATGATGAACAGCACAAACCCCTTTAATATCTGATGGTTGATCCAGGTATCAATGTGCCGTCCCCGTTCTCCTTCTCATCGTGTCTATTGTCTGTGTATCACTCTGCAGACCAGAGATGCTTGAGAACAGAGTAATTTGGATTAAATAATCCAGCATTCAGTAAAAGTCTTCCTGAGCACTTAATGAGACAGAGGTCCTATCCAAAACAGGAAAAAAATAGTTGTGTAATTAAACATGTTATAATGAGATCCAGTTCTGATTTCATCATCAACCTTAATTTTGGTTCCTCTCTTATTATTTATTTGAAAATTCTGTACCCTCTATCATAATCTTCAATATTAATTTCTGTGTTTTTATATAGAGAGAGTGTGTATGTGGTTAGCTTAAAGTTTGTGAGAATTGCAGCTTTGAATAGCATCCATTTTGTTGAAATGAACTGGCAACCAAAATACACCCAAAAGGTTGTCTGAATATTATTTCCCACATTGTTTGGTTTGCTGTGAATCAATAGATTCTACCAGAGCCTGGCTGAGTGAGAACACTTTGCTTTGTCTCTCTCTATCAATCATCTTCATCTCTTCAATCATCTTCTATCATCATCTTCAATCATCTTGATGATACTATTGACCAATTATATAAAAAAATTTCAGGCCTCAAGTACAGGGTGACATGTCATTCTCTCTTTAGAATGCAAGAAAGAATTAGTTACAACCTCTTTGGCTGGAGGTATTTTGGACCACTTGCTCTCTAACTTGAGTCTGCTTGAACTGCAGGCCAAGTTGTCCTCCACCAAACTAAATACCTTTGTGATGTGAAGCAGCTGAGGAAGGGTCACCTGGTTGGCAGCGCTGTGATTGTGTGCATGGAGGAGTGAGCAGGAGCATTTCATTGCAGCAGCTTTGCTGACCTGGGCCAGCAATGCCAGAGAAACTGCTGGTCCTGTCTCCTCTTTGTTGAAGAAAGGACTTGTAAAGCTTTGCTGATCAACTGAAAACTAATCTTCCTTTTCTTTCTCTGGTAGGGTTAGTTTTCAGCTGGATCAATCACTTGATCCAGCTGACTGCATGGCTGCTCACATCCTGGTGCCTGCATTGGAGAGGCAGCTCTAGCAGGGCACGAGGCTGGAGAGGGCAGGTCAGCCCTTTGGGCTGGGTCCATCCTGAGCTCTCAGCAGGAGCTAAAGCAGTGTTTGTGGACAGGCAGCTCTGTTACACTCCTGCCCCTCTCGTTCCTGCACTTTCTGGAGCAAAAGCCACCTGCCTTGGTGATTTTGAATGTCAAATGATGTGTGATTAGGATTCTTCTCTTCTCTGCACTTGCATCTTGAAAGAGATCTGATCCAATGTTTCTTGCTCCACACAGTGTCATTTCTTGCAAAAAAAAGCTTTTGGAACAGTCTGTAGGTCAATCTGTTAAACAATGATATTGTTCCCTTAAACCTGAATCAGAATGTAGACCCCCTTGAATTCTAGTTTCAATTCTCAATGCTCTAAGTGTGCCATGCTGTGATTAAATTGCAGGTGCACTGCTAAAATTGATAGGTTCCATTTTCCAGAGGTGTCTTTTACCTCTGTGGTTTTTTTTTTTTTTTGTCTGTCAAGGTATTTCCTTTAGCTTCTTCTGCTTTTGTTCAGTCTACTGTTATTGATTGCATGGGTTCCAGCCCTCTGCTTTAAAGAGATAGGAGAAGTTTGCGCTTTCATTTCTTGCTAGTAAATCCTCAAGCACTTCTACAAAATCATCTTTATCTTCAATAACAGCTGTCATCTTCCTCTGGGCCTGTGGCATCAGAAAATGGTGGCAGTGTACTCCTGGCCGATGGCATTGACTTGAATGGAGAAATTAATTTTTATAGTGTTATTCTCAGCTTTCAATATTAAATTTTTAAATTTTACTACAGCAACTATGCTATATAGGCAGCAACATGATCTCTACAAATAACTAGAGTAGCTATCTTCTGTTCATTACTGTTTAATATCTTCTTCTCAAAAATCTGTATTCCTGTTGTTGTGACAGGGCCTTTGCATCTAAGAATGGAGAGCTAAGGCATCCAAGACCTTCGCTTGGCCATCAGCTGGAAACCATAGATTTGAAAAATGATCTCATTGTTGGAAACTGAACCAGCCTTCATTTTGCTGTTTAACATTTGGTTTCCGTCACTGAGGAAGTATGGTAAATTGAAAGCGAGTGAATGTGATGGGGGCACTGTAAGATTCTCTGTCAAATTAAACTATGAGCTTGGCATGTCTTGGCAGGGTTGTTGCATTGACACAGATGGCAACTGTACTGTCCCATACCAGGAATGCTGATTTGAGCAGACTGCTCTTCTTTCTATGAGAGGAATACAAATTCACACCTAACATTCAGTGAAGTGCAATAGACACTAAAAAAGAGCATAATACAGAGTATTGTTTCCCCATAAATTACGCCTTGGAAAATTTTTATTAGAAAACAAACTATTTATTAGTAGGTTGAAGTGCATGATTTTAGAAAATTGCTTTCTGGAAGAAGGAACTACTAAGTGGTTCTGATTTTGCCTATGTGAGTAAATGTGTAATGATATTGAAGAAAATAAACATCATCACGGCAAGTAACTTGTGATCACTGCTGTCTGCATTCAGCATATTGGTTCAAACTTATGGCACAAATCTGACATTTTTCTTTTTGTTCACCTTCTTCCATGTCCATGAAATGCTCTTTAAAGCTAATATTTTTCCTTACACATTCTTTATATTTAGAAGTTCTTCACAACTCTAAATAGAATAAAAACCAATATGCAGATATATTCTTTGCACCGCGATAAACATTTGGATTGTCAATTTTCTTTAGCCTTTGATTGAAAACAATAGACAAGGGTTATCTCCTACCTACCCTTTGCGTGTATATATTAATATATATATTCACATTAATTTATTGTGCAACCTCTAAACTTACCCACACGCACCAAAGCTCCAAATCTGTTCTGTAATGCATAGTTTGATTTTTCAGTAACTACATATTTCATATAGAGGTTAAGGCTTTAATATGTTGGAAAAATAAAAATCAGTTCTGTTTCTTCTAGATTGTTTGGAGTTCTGGCACACTGTGCACAATCTCTTGAACAGAAACTGTCTGGAGGGCCTAATAACTACAAAGAGGAGAAATTGTGTTCATGTACTGTTGCAGTAGTTCTCAAACACAGGAGGATAGCCCCTCTTTTCTCTGGATATTCACAGGATACATTTTGTTACCTTTTACTCAATACCAAGTGTTTTGTAGGCTCCCTTGTTGTTAGCAAGTTACTAGAAGTTGTTATTGTGTTTTTCTTTCCATAACCCACTTCTTTCTGTTTGTGCGCCTGAGAGCAGAGATTTTTTTATTTTAAGAACAATTTACTCAAATTGAAAAGAGATTAGCTGGGCTGGCAGGGAAAACCATTCTGAGAGACTGTCTGCCTAAACATGCCCTCTCCTTTGGAAGAAAGCAATTCTCCAGCTAAGAGTTTTTGGTAGTCCCCTGGGGCAGTCTGTAGAGAGTAGTAACTTTCTTTTGCATTTGACTGGTCAGTTTTGGCCACCTGGTGACTTATAGCTGTCACCTCAAAATGATACTTTCTGGTATATTCCAATTGGGATAATAATGATGGAAAAGTTGAAGCAGGTAAAAAGAAAGTACCATTTTATTCATGTGCAGGCCATTCATATAAATTAAAAAAAATACAAATTAATTCTCAGTACATGTCTCCCTAAAACAAGAGACTGACATTAGAAAAAAGTGGGCTTTTTCATAGATAATCCATTTAAACAGAAAAACACCATGGAAAAAAAACTTTCCAAATGTGTTTTTCCACAGTAGAGGTGGTATTACAAAGTACCTCTGAAAATTCAGACTGATCTTTTTTTTGTTTTTTAAATCCATTTCCTGATAGTATCCCCTGCCCTTTTCTAGAAGCAGGGGAAGTTGGGCAAGAGTTTGAGAAGTGCCCCACTTTGTAGCCAGCTGGCTTTCCCTGTGCTGATTACATAGCTCAGTATCCCTCCACCTCACTTATTTTCCAGCTTTTGGGGTTTTAGTGTATGAGATCTGAGGTGTTTCCTTCATCCCAATCCATGTATATCCATCTCTGTGAGGGTGACAGAGCAAAGGGAAGCAGCTGGAATTGGGATGAGCCGTCTGCTGCAGTCTGTGCAATGGGTTAGAGGTGATGCCTCTGTTTTGTGCCCAAGGTCTCCATGTGACAGGGGCCAGCATGGTGAACCTCAGCACTGGAGGGGTGCTGCCATGATCCTCCCCCAGCTTCCCCAGCCAGGCTTGGCACCAGCCCGATCTGAAGACTTCAGGCTAGAGAGGCAGGAGATGCTGCTGCAAGGTTTCTATGGAGACAGAGGTGGAAGATGAGAGACAACTAATAAGAGGCCAACTCAGACAGCTCCTGGATAGTGATTTGAAAATAAGGACTTTTAAAAATAACCCTTTACCTTATTTTCCCCCACCTAATCTTTGTTTCTGAAGAAAGAAATCAGAAAGGCAGTGGGTTGCCGGCAGCAGTGAATGAGAGCTCTCACTCACACCACTTTCATCTGTTGGCTGTCATGCAAGACCTGTAAGTAGCAGTTTACTCAACCTGGCTGCAGGCTTATAAAGTGTATAGTAATTGTAATTTTGGACTAGAAGAAGACGTGAAATGCATTTTAAAGGTGTTTTTCCACCCCTGTTTTTGTCCTTTTGAATGCAGTAATTTCAAGGATGGCACAAAGGCTTTTTCTAAGCCATGAACTCACACTAGATATTAACTGTGGCAAAATATATCTATATTTTACTGCATTCAAAATATTTTTGGTGTGTTTTACCCCTATGGCAAGCAAGATCTAGGTTGCTATTCCCTTAAATTTGTTTTGTTTCTCTTTTATCCTTCACAGCATTGTCCCTACACTGACAACTTCTAATGTAGATATTCGAATATTTCAGGAAAAAATTTATGAAGTTTTTCCCAAGAAAGATCTTAGAAGAAGGTCATCATGTATCAGTGAAAAAAGGAATTGTTTGCCAAGTCTCCATTTTACTTTTTTTTTTTTCTTCTTCTTTCTCCTCAAAGGATTTAGGAAGTGGGAAATTACGATTGTATCAATTCTTTACATAAAATTCAAAACTTATACAACAGGCCATAATAGGAATTAAGGGTGAATTTTGTGCTTTCAGTCTCATGCTGGATTGATTTTTGCTGCTGTTATGTTAATGTGATGCTTGGATGCTTGTATTAACCTTTAGAATACAGAAACTAGATGAGATTGCAACTCAGCTTCTTAATCAATTTTTAAAAATCTATTGAGAAATTAAAAACAAAGGAAAAATAGTACACTCAAGAGAGGTGAGAAGTCCACAGCTTAATATAATGATCCATGCAGATGCTAAACCAGAATGAGAAGACCACCTAGTTGACATCCTGGGGCAGTAGTGTGGTCTCTGCTTTCTCTGTCCTATCACATGTGCACAGTAATATTCCTATTTTTCATATTGTACCCAGAGTCTGACTTGCTCCCCAAGGCCACTTGTGCATCTGATGGGCATGTCTGTGAGCATGTGGCTGTGTGATGCTGCTGAGAAAATTCTCCAGAGAAACAAAGTGGTGGCAAAGATTAGAAATCAGCTGTTTGTGGAAACTGGGAACAGTGTTGGTTGATTTAGGTAAATTTCAGCTGGAATCAATTCCTTCACTTCATACCTCAGATGAGAGGCACTTCTGAAATTTTAGAAAAAAAAATCTCTTTGTGTGGACAAGTGGGAGCAGAGAACAAAGTGTCTGGTTAATTTGAATGAGAAAAGTTATTTTGCTGGAAAAGGGCATATACACAAAGAGGGCATTTGAACTCTGTGCATTTAGCAAAAATTTTTTCTAAAGTGTCATACAAAAATTCTATAACCTTCAGAAAAAGTTACCAAAACTGAAGTACCATTATAGTATAAACCAAATAAATTGTATTTACCTCTAAATGCAAATTTTTGGAGGTTATGTAGGTCTCCATTACACAGACATTTCATTTTTTCTCAGTCTTGATTTGGAAGCAGAGAGAGGAAAAGGAGTAAGGTGTTGAGGAAGGAGTAGCTAAGGCTTATTTTAATTAATAGTGATTTAAGTATGAGCAATTTCCAGCATCTTAGTATTACCTACAGAAAAGAAGAAAATGGTTACTATCTACCAGGAGTTTTATTTTTCCCTTTGATGTACTCTGCATTCCTCCTGTTGATCATAATATACTTAACTGTTGTGCTTGCAGACTTGAAAGTGTAACACATGCTGATTTGTCCTCCCAGAGGCATGCTGGATTTGACATGCAATACACAATTTGACTTTCTAAAATACTGTATTTGTCACTGTTGAAAAGCTTCTAAGACTATCAACATCATTATTTCATAAAAAACAACAACAGCAAAACCAACTGCAAAACACATCAATTGCTAGAGCTTGCTGTACATATACATATATTTGTGTATATACACAGATATAAGTTTAGAACATTCATAAAAATATTGAATGTTGCAACAGTGTAGGAACTATAATATGCAAAAGCCAGTTTCAGTAGATTTTTACTGCTGTAAAATAATCCCTCTGGTCCTAGAATTGGTCTTCCCCAGCACCGTGCCTCGTAAGTGCTGTTTTGAGTATCTCTTAGAGATGCCAGAATAAAAGTAGGGTTATACTGCTGTCAGAACAGAAAGCAGGTCTCTTTCCAGGGACAGTCAACGAAATTTAGTCAAGTAAGTGTGGAAAGTCCCCTGGGAAGGTGATCTAGGCACTTAAATACTTCCTAAGTTTTATAGCACATTATAGAATTTCCTGGATGGCCTTTTAAATCTTGCACCACACATCAGCAGTGGAAATGCTGCCAGAAGGATTGGTAGGCATACCTATCCATTTGTGGAAAATAATTGAGACTGTATCTAAGTAGTGAGGGTAGCACCCATCACCACACCCTGGGAACATAATTAATTAAAACATTATTTTTATGTTCTTTTTCTGAACTAGCCCTGCTGGCACAATTTAAGCTCAAACTTAATATATTTAATGATGTTTAATAATATTTAGATTAGTCCAGCTGGCATGAGTCACACTGAGGGAAGAAAGCTAACAGTTTTGATATCATTCACTTAGATACTCATGTGATAGGTCCTAAGACATGTCTGTAGAAATGGAAGTGTTAATTTACAGTAGTACTTACTGCAGGGCACTTTCAGGATGTGGGGAGCAAATGTTAACTTTTTCTCTGAATGTGTCTTTTGGAAGAGATATTTAGGAAGCAATTTTGCATCCTTGGTTCTGCTTCTGTGTAGGTTGTTTGTTTGTTCGTTTGTTTTAAAATCCATCCTTATGAGCTTTTCTTTTGTTGCTTTACCAATTTCATTGTTCTGGAATGTCACACTCATGTGAGATAGTGCCCTTGGAGGGAGAGAATCAGAGAGAGAGGTGGGGGCTTTGAAGCAACTTGAGCTAATCTGATTCATCCCTCAAATTATTCGTGTTCCACAGGACTGTCTGCCTGGTGAGTATATGATAGCCATCCATCAGCATTTGCAACTCTGTAGAGGTTGTTTCAGGCAGAGGTCAGATTGGTGCAGCTTTTCTTAGAATAGAGGGAATTGTTGTAAAATCTATTTCGTTTTTTCCCCCCCTCCATGTGGAATTCTCTCTATAAAAGTTTTTTTCCACTATCCTTTTTCTTTAAATATTCTCAGAAATGTAAAGTGCATTGACAGAGAGGACCATTTCTTAGTTTAGCAAATCTCACTAACTGATGCTGTTTTCTACTGTTCCATCTTATTTTTTCCCTTCTTAAAGCCATCTCATTATAACTATCATATCTTCCATGTCACACTAAGTGATTCAGTGAATCTGGTGAAATATAGACAAATGTGTTCCCTTGGCCATTGTTTCAGTTATCATCAGTTCTTTTAAATTGAAGGAAATTGTTTCTTATTTTTGAACTTGATCATTCTCCATCAATTTCCTTTCCCTTCATTTTATTATTTTTGGTTGGGCTCAGGATAAATTCACTGTGTCTCATGAGAGTTTTTTTACCTCTTCTGAGCAGGCTGCTGAGCCTTCAGCTTTCTTGGGATTGTACATAAAGTGGCAGTTTTGGCCAGGTTGAATATTTTTTAAGGTAAAGGAATCAACTAGCAGGTCAGAGGGCTTTCCTGCATGGTGATTTTAATGCTCACAAATGCTATGGTTAATTTAAATACAGCCATAACTTTAATTTCAATAGAGTCAGCTCAGGAAAGACTCGTGGACTGAAATAACAAAGCAGGGTTGACTGCTAGAGCAGTCATAAGCCTCCTGGCAGGAGTGTGCTGGGAGGAGAGAGTTTCTTAGAAAAGGAATTTACTGCTGTGTTCACAGGATGAATGGGTTGAAACAAGAATGAGGAGGGGGGGGGAAGGAAGAGAAGTCTCTCTGTCCTATGACACAGTTAGTTCAGATTTGGCTCTCCTTACACGAGGACATTGTGAGGAGAAGGTGACCAGAGAAGAGCCAGTTCTGCTGCCCAGGAAGAACAAGTTTTAAAACCCTTCCTGGCAGTGTGAAGCTGAGTTGTGGAACTCAGTGCCAGAAGAAATTAAGGAGGACAAAAGTGTAAGTTAAAAATGGATTTAGTGAGGTTCTTGGAGGGTAGACATCACAGTGGCTGTACAATATAACTGTCATCATGTACCTTGTTCATTCAAATTAAGTTTAAATTTCCAGTTTAACCAGAAAGTAGGAGGAATATGTCCTAATTTTATAATCTTCCTTGACTGCCTGCTCTGAGCCATGGTCAAGGACAAGCATACACAGCACTGGTACGACTATTTTTGCAGGTCAGGGGGCTTGGATTTTTTTCTCCAGAAATGAGATGCTTATTTCAGTGTTTAGTTCCGTATTTTTTAAAGGTTGCACTGAAAATGGATTCTTAAATTATAGTATTCAGCCTTTGCTCTGATTTGCATAAGGAGGCAATGCACAGGTGTTCATTAGGAACCCGTAGTGATCAGGCAGCTTGGATCTTTTACCAGAGTTCTCTTCTCTTTGTGCAGCTCCAAGTCTCTTGTAGGAATTCAGTTACATCATTATCATCACACTCCGTTCTTACAGAATGAATTCAACTGGGATCTTGGATCCCACTTTTGTGCTTCTAGAAACTGCATCCTGTGGTTTCCTCTATTGCATTTGAGATGGTTTGTGTTCTTTAAAGTTAAGCCAAGAGCACCTTAATTTTGTGTCAGGCTAGCTAGATTTTTATGTCACACTTGTAATTTTGTGTCAGACAAGATAGATTTAATAGATTCTGACTTTTTCTCTCCCTGATAAGGATGATTTTTTTTTCTTTTTCATTTTGTACTGGTACAGAAAGAGGGCTTTGATTGAATACAATCTATTTAAGGTTTGATTTTCCATTAAAAGTTCTATAATTAGGAAAGAAAAAATACCAAAAAAAAATTACTACTTGTTAGTAATTTTTTTTCCTGTAGCTTCTTGATCGATGGCAATCTTCAATGTTTTTGGAATCAGCCCATTAAAACATATTTGAAGCTTAATTCCAAGTTTATGATAATATGCTGATTATTTCTGAAAAATGTGCCTGGCACATAGTGAATTATCTGTTGAGTTCTTCAGTCTTAAAACAAATATCTTCCAGTACATCTCAGTCCATTCCTCACTGTTCTTTCATTATTCTATTCTCAGTTCCTGGAAGAAGTAAGATAAGACTCGGAAGCCGGTGGGGATGGGTTTTGGTGAGTGGGAGAGACATTAACAGTACTGAAGGCTGATAGCTACTTTAGATTTTTAAAATCCCTTCTTGGACTTTGAAGTTTAGTATATTTAGTAAAGGAAAAAAATGCTAATTTAATTAGCATTTTCATTTATGGATAATTCTGTTTCAAGTTGTCCCCTCCCAAAACTAGTTTTAATATTGGTGTTATCTGTTCCAAGAAAATAGAATGCATAGATTGTTTTAGGTTGCGGGTTGGGAATTTACTTAAACATGAATTAAAAATGAGGAGGAAAGTCACTTGAGCTCTCTTTAGCTCTACCTTAATTGCATTGAAAAGTTTCAGGAGATAGTTATATGAAATATCTTCCATCATTTAGATATTTATGGAAAATTATTTTAGAGTAAAAATAGTAAGTTTACTTGAGTTACTAGTTCACAATTTTGAATTGTGCAAAAAATAGCCCATATATTTTGGGATGAACATTGATTTTCTCAGTAACTGACTAAATGAGATATATATTAGTATAATTAGTACTGCATCCAACATTTTGATGGAATTATACCACTTAGATGTATACCTCTTTTAAGCCTTGAACCTGAGCTCCTGGAAAATATTTTCTGTTTATATTAAACAGTACAGCAATGTGGATTGTTAAAGCCCAGAGAAACTTGTCTTTTTGTCTTTATTGCAAACCTTGTTGGCATGCAAGTGCATATGACAATACGTGCATCCTTTGTTTTCTAGAATTCCAAAATCCAAGGAACACTCTTACAAAATTTTGCTATTGTAATCCACATTTTATATCTGTTTGCACAGCAAAATTTAAATCACTGAAGTCTAGAGATTCAGAAGTTGTAAGCTTATATTTCATATCTGGTTCCTGAAAATGCCTCCTTTTCCTGGAAGAAGATTGGAGATGATTCACATTGGGCAGAAATAGCCTCAAGTTCCCAAGCACAAATGATCTTAGTATTTCTTAGCTCTTCCTAGCTTGATTTCAACCTAATTTGGCACATAAATTGTAGTTGACCTCAGACAGAATAATTCAGATGTTTGAACCTCTTGGATGTGTAGCCAAAAGCGAATTGTCTTGTTGCATGTATTTTTAAACATCTGCAAGCTGAGCTGAGAAGCAGAATGCAAATTCTAGGACTTGAAGATACCTGTGAGATTATGAAAATTCCTTTGAGACTGCAGAGAATCCTGCTGCCTATGAACATGATTTTTTTCCCTAGTCATGGTGTATTTAGAAATTTAAAATTTGCTCTAATTTCTGTTAACAGAAGTAAAAATGACAATGGAAGCAGATCATCAATAATTTACTACTAAATGTCTAGTCTGAGATAATAACTTTTGTTGAACCTTATAATGCCTATTCCACAAGGACTGAAGGAATTGTTTCCTGCAGTTTGTATTTCTGTTTTACTGGGATAGAAGAATAATTTTTTTGTTCATGCATGAAAAGAAAGTTGTAGCAAAGTAGCACTAACAGAATAAGTTCTTTGAATAGCTTTCTTTTTGTTAAGTAAGTACCAGTACACAGACAAATGATATTTTCAATAGATTGCAGAGGAATTCCCACGCCTCTTAGGAATAAGAACCAGCTAACTTCTCAGCTCATGATAAGTGGGGTTTAGGTTGGGATCTTTGAGTACTCAGAAAATTTGACTAATAAAAGATGTGGTGATTATTTTACTTAATTCAATGTTGAGTATATCTCTATAGATTCCCTACATTATACAGTAATTTTTGCATGAGATATTTCGTTCTCTGTGGTTTTTTAGAAGTAATGGGAGAAGCTGAAGTTTCAGCCTAAGTTTGAAGGAGAATTGTGTCTAAACAATGAGTTTTGAAATGCTTTTTTGTCTAAAATCACAGGTTTCATTCCAGAATGGGATTGTTTGGTCCTTCACTTAAAGAAAGCCTATAAAATGGGCTCTGATGAGATTTTTTTCTGTGGAGGCTGTTCTTATAAGCACCTATAATACAGGATTCTCTTGACTACGAAAGACGTGGCTCTTTGTATAACCGTAAGCTCTTTTGGCCAAACTTCTGTCTAGTCATGTGGTCCATAGCGTACACTCGCCCTTCTACCAGCCATCCTGAACAAAGTCACATTCAGTGGCTGGTGAAAAGACTAGTCTGTGCACTGATTCATAAGATCCTCTCATATTTTTTGAAAAGTTTCAATTTGTTTTCAGAAGCATTGCATGCGTCAATGAAAACAAAAGATGTCATGCGTTAAGGAAATGGGTGTGTGGCACCATGACTTCGTATCGTGTGCTATTACCCAACAACACAAATGGAGTAGATTCTAAACTTGCCTTGGGCTTCCTTAATTTGTAGGGTCTCAGTCTATAGGGTTACTGCTTCTAAAACTGAACTGTTCTGAAACTGATGACAATAAATTACATGGGCCCCCATGTAGGTTTCTGAGTTCATCTGGCATCCCCATGCAGGATCTGCTGCCAGTATGCATCCACGGATGAGTCCAAACCTGCTGTCACCTCTCCACAGAGACCTCTTTTCTTTTGGAAATCTTGTTTTAAAAAATAGACAAAAAATTTTGGTCCAGGATAACAAGTTTTCATTTTGACTCTTAGCAGTAGAAGCCACAATAGAAATTGCCACGTGTTTTTCCTATGATATCGAGATCATGTTTGACTCTTCACCTTCATTAAGGAGGTGTGCAGGAGCTGCTTCTCTCAATAGTCCCCTCCCTGATCTCATTGGACTAGAATATATCTAACATACTGCCGGTGATAACTGAGTGTAGTATCTTTTGCAGCCAGTGAAGGTAGGGAGCTGTGGTTAAGATCTTTTTCCCATCTATGTCATGGAAATTAGCTGTGGTTTTCTCCCACAGGCCTCAGAAAATGTTGGCCTTGAGCTTTGGAAGCTTGAGGTGGAGAAAAAAGAAAGGAAACTGAGCTCCATTCCATAAAGCAAAATACCCAGGAACAAAATCCAGATGGGAATTTGAATGTATTTTTGAGCACTAGGTCATGATATTTAGGAGCAATGATTTAGTATATCAGCAACAAAGAGTAAGTAGTGGCCTTAGCTGGTGTAATTTCAATTGAGGACAATAGACTATTGTGGCTTTCTGAGTGTATACATTAAAACAGGTTGGCATACCTATACCAGATCCAGAAGAAACGTGTTAAAACTGCATCCTTAAATACCTTTGACTTAGGAATCTTTTAAAATCCAGGTTTGAAAGGTGCCAGTGAAAATACCTTTGACTTAGGAATCTTTTAAAATCCAGGTTTGAAAGGTGCCAGTGATTCACAGAGATGCGCATTGTCTGGGAAAAAAATGAAGCTCCTCTGAGACTGGCAGTTTTGGAATGTTGAGCTCAAAACCAGCTGTCTGAGCAGTGTTCCAGGAGAATGTAAACATGGAGGGAGATCTGCTACATCCTATTTGAAGAAAACAATAGTGTGGTGTGGTTTTCTGGGGTTTTCTTTCCTCAAAACTGTGATGTTTTGATTAACTAATGTTTTTGACGATGTCTGATCATGAGGTAAACTGAAGTGTAGAGCATGTCTGAGAACTAGTTCAGCTATGAAATGAAGGCTAATTTACTATGAGTTCAAAAGGAAATTATATTTTCAGGGGAAAAAATTGGGATCTATGAAGTCAAGCTTTTATGTGAGCCTAAGTGTATTTTGCAGGTTAGCTGTTCCGATGGATTTATTCCTATCATGTCTAAAGACAGAAAGGAACATGTCCGTCACAAAGCAACTCCAGCTGTATTAATTTCAAATTATGTATTATGTCATCTGTATTGTGGAAGACACCCTTTTTACTTTCTATTTTCCAGGACTTGCTGACAGAGCAGCAAATTTACCACCAATCACCTTTGTCTCACCTTGCACTTTCCCTCCACAGATGCCGGGGTCTTGCTGAGCCCTTGCCAATGCTCGGAGGCTGTGCCGAGCAAGAGGATTGCAGTGAACCTCTTCCCATGTCCTGGGGGAGCCAAATGCCAAGTGTGGCAAAACCCTCCAGGGGGGTAACACAGGTGCGTGAAAAATGTTGGGATCATGGCTCCATATTGATTTTATATTAATGTTTGACATGCAGAGTGGGAATAATGTTCCAGTGGCAATTCATCTCAAGACATGCACTACTATACAAAATAAATGTCAGTGTTTGCCCTCCATGCATGCAGCCTTCTGATTCATGCAGATAATTTGAAGATTTTGAAATTTAGGTTGTCCACTCCTCTTTCTTAACAGAGAAAAATTAATTAGAGCGTCCTGAAATCATTGTTAAGAAAATAATATCAGGTATTTTTTTCTACTCCTTTTGCTCTTCTTCAGAGACTTTGAGCAACATTAAATGTTCAGGCTCACCAACAGGTCTGATCCATCCTGTTCTTCTTCTGCTTTCTGCTGCACCTTCCTGTATCTCCCTGAGCCTTTCTGATGACTTCTTAGTGAAAGTCCCATTTCAGATAGTATCAGAGCAGAGAGATAGAATGCTGATTCTAAGCATGAATATATTCTGATAAATCACAAGTCAGTGATTGGTAAAAGTGAAGTTTTGATAAAAAATGAGTCAAGTTCTATATAACACAAGCCAGGCCTCATAAACAATTCTGATACTTTTCATGTATATGCCAGTTTCTAGGCTATTACAATTATGATCAGGTGCAATGTGAAGCTTTTGAAATATTATGGTCAATGAAAAGTGCACACTTCATAGTTAGGAACTGAAATCCTATTCCTTTAGTCAAAAAATGTGCACAAAAAAGGGAAAAAAAAATACTCCACACTCTATACTGTCAGAGAACAAAGGCTGATGATGTGGGAATGCCCTGAAACTTGCAGAGAGGTTTTCCTCTGCTGAGAATGACATCTGTAAACATCATGGTGGGAACACTATTCACTGATGCTTGGAGAGCAACGTCTGATCAACTTAATTTTATTGCCTGAGAAATAATTTGAATAATGTGAAATAATTTGTCTCTATTCTGAACCTGAAGGCAAGACTGAAAATCCAGGGTGTGCGTTTTCCATGGTGGCTGAAATCAACCAGACTGGGGGGACTTGTATGACTTGTGCATGTAGCTGGTACCTTCTGTGATCAAGATTCTCATTTGATTCTCACTGCAAATTTTCTGGAGCTGTCTGTTCCTTTCTGTGGTATTTATTTTCCTATAGACAGGGAAAATTAAAATGAGTAAATTATCATGTCAGTAGGCTTTAGGAAAGGAAATATACTATTTTCATTAAACCAAATATGTTCTTAGAAGAAATTACTTTCCTTTGGTCAGAGAAAGGATGGTATCCTCACTTCTGGTTTCCCCTGTGACTTAAGAAAACACACAGAAAATCCCCATGGTGAGCTAGGATTTTTGCTTATTTTAATATTAAGGGATATTAGTTCAGTCACTTTACAGTAGTAAGAAACTGTAGATACCATAGTATCTGCTTAAAAAAAAGAATTATTTTTAGAAAAAACAGAAAAACTGATTTGTTCACTTAAGCTTAAAAAGGAGATACCAGGTGGTCTCTTACCCAAGATTTGGGCAGATGATACATTCAAGGCTTACAGAATAAAGAATCATAAGCCTCAAGCATCTCTTCTCCTCATATTCTTTTGAATTACTGTACAGTCATTTATGTAAGTGGCTTCTGTTGCTCCCTTAATGACTACATAATTTTCTTGCTGCGTTTCCTCACATAGGATCACAGGATGACTACACAGTAACTTCATATCAGTCATATCAGTATTGGACTAGATAATCTTAGATTTCTAGACTGAAATATCTCAACAGAATGTGAAAAAAAGGGGAAAAAATATTATGCTTTTCATGCTTGAACAAATATAACAGTGATGAGAAACTAGTTTTTTAAGATTAAGTCAGTGGAAAGGTATTGCTTGAAACTATCTTTTAATATCTTAGTTTTAAAATGATACCCCAATACATTCCACAAAAATACTGAATAAAAATATGAATTTTGACCATTTTAAGTGCTGGTATATTTACAAATATTTTAATTTCTTCCGTAGTAAAATGCCAATTTTAGAAAAAAAAAATATTCAGAGTAAGTTTTTGTGCAGGATTTTGAGTAGATATTACACCAGAAGTGTTGTTTTTTTACTTACTGGCAATACACTTAAGTGTAAATGGCCTAACAAGTTAATTGAACAATATTTTCTTATTACTTATCCTTTTGATCACATAAGTTTTTTTCAACAAGATAGAAAATGTCTTTTAACTTTCAGTTAGATAAAAAGACTTACACAAATATTGCTTAGTGACACTTTAAGTGAAATGGTTTCTCAAAAAGAAAATTAGGACTATTTAATGTTTTTCTTCACCAAGGAAAACAATACTGAGGACAGAAGAAACTATTTATCTGGAGTAAAAAATGCTTCCCTGTTCTTCGGAGATGCAAATACCTTTTATTTCATCATATCAACAAATTTTTCTTATGTTGTGGAGCACAGTTTGCTTATAGCTTCTGGTCCAGAAAATTATTTTGAGATGCTGTTTAAGCAGTAAGCCTGTAATAGTTTATTATGTTGTGAATTTCCATTGCTCATTCCTATTGTGCAGGTAATGACTTTGGGGGCAGAAAGTGAAATGAAATTCCCCATTGAGTAGATAAACACTCATTTATTACTGCTTCTCTGGGTGCCAAATTATAGGCTAGTTGATAGTGAGAACCTCTACCAGTTTTTAGCCTTTGACTCCAGATGACTGAGGTAATCACATGACTCATATCACCTCCAAAGGAAAGGCTCCTCTTATGAAAGAGTGGTTGAAAGACTGTTGCTGCATTATTAATAAAAAACAGAGGCAACACAGAATCCCTGATGTCTCAGGATGATGAGGTGAGACTTTCAATTGTCCCACAAGAAATGGTTTTATTTTATTTATTTTCTTCCATCAAGTTTTGCATTTCCTTTGTTGCCACAGGCAGATGTAGCGCTTTCATGTACAGAGTATAAAATGCAAATAGCAACTCTACAGTTGATAAGTGGTTGGAAATGCTTCGTGCCACAGAATGGCAAACCTACTTGGCATGTGTTATCTCATACATACATTTCTATTTTGTAGTACATCTGCGCAGGGTTCCTGGGTAACCTTGACAAGCAAGAACACTGCTGAAGTCACAACAATGGTGATATGGGATGGTAAAATACTTGGAGCAAGCATCAAAATAGAGCAATTGCTTCAGTGGGAAAAAAAATCACTCTTCCTAATCACATACACATTGAATTGGTGAAGGGTATGTAGTCAGAGGCTTGGTGTTTCATTAATGATGGATGATGTAAGTCAATAATGTAGTTTAAAATTAACATTTAGTAAGGACTCACCTATGGTTAATTTATAGTAACTTCACTTTTATTTTGATGATTTAGGTTCAGTGCTCCAGGAGGCCTGCCTTGGGAACACTGTCTAGCAAGTTTAGCTGATAATGTTTAAAAAGAGCCAGGGGAGTAATGACACGTAATTCATATGAGGTTTAAAGAAGCAAGAGATTCCCTCCGATCTAGAACATTCCTATTGTTTATAGCTCACTGTCATTGTCACCTCTTTCAAAAGGAATTAATTATCTTCATGAAATAATGTACTTCCTTATATTTCTTATTTAATAAGAATTTAAATTTCTTAATAAATTTATTATTTAATAAGAAAGTTAAAGGATTAAACTTTCTTCAGGTGTATGAACACATGGTGTTTATTTTTGTGCCCCCCGACTTTGCACAGCAACTTGCAATCGGTGTATGTGAAATGTCTGTCAATAAGTACTTACCTAATGAAATAATACTGTTTAGAAACAATGTGCCTTGGCTAGGTGATATTATGTGGCAAGGGTAAATCACACCACAAAACAGAGTGCAAAATTTAAATTAATGAGGTCTGGTTTAGGGCTTTTTATAGTTAAATTGATTTTAAGTTAAGCATATGTTTGTCTTTATTGCACATTCAACAGTTTTATTAGTAAAAAGTGCTGAGGTGCCGTTTTAGTTGAAGAACAGCAGCACTCAGCAAGCTCTAAGTGCAGTAGGCTGGTACCATTTGTGTATGTTGGCATGGAAAGGACAGTACTGTGGAAGTTAACAGTGTGCTTGTAGTTCTTTATCATACTTTAGTTGATCTGTGATTTCCATGCAAGTCCGAAGAAAATCAAACAGGATTTGGATGGTCAGCATTCTAGAAAACTTTCCCCAAATCTGCAATCTGAAGGAATTAGTCAATTGAAGAAACATTTTGGATTGAGATTCAAATACATGAGAGGTTGTTGCAAAGAAGAAAGTACTAAACTGTCCTTTTGTCCATGGGGAACAGGAGAAGAATAATAATGTTTTTACATTCTTAGTGAGGGAGATTTAAGTTAGGCATTGGGGAAACCATTGTAAGTGTAAAATTAGTGAAGCACAGCAGCTGATGGATTAGAGATGCTGCAGCGTCCCTCTTGAAGATTCTGGGAGTGAGTTAGGCAAACTTCTGTCAGAGGCAGTTGAGTGATCCTTGTGAGTAGAGGGGTGGCAAAGACAGCTCGTGGCATCCCTACCCACCCTGTCTAGGTCAGCCCTGCTTTTGCATTGTCCTTGGGAGGCAGTGAGATTAAAAACTTTGCATTGCAGTGGTTTCTTTACCCTGATCTGTTTTACGATTGTGTCTCTTACTTTGCTCTTGTTAGGGTATAAGATAAAACCTAGATATACTTTTGACCAGCAAGTTTCCACAGCTTTTTTTATCCCAGGAAGGGTATTAAAAGAAAATGCAGCATGTCTGTTTAATACTATCTTAGCCCTTATTTTGTGTTATTTGGCAGTATTCTTTGTTTGGATGTTGTGAATGAAATCTTTTTCTAATAGTCTGAAACAAAATTTGCATATTGTCATTAGATAAAATTAAATTCCAGAAATTTATAGGTTAACTTCCATTTTTATTTAAAAAAGATTTGTGGAAATTAATTAAATTGGAGATTGTAAAATGCCTTTCTGTTTGTTTTTTTCATATGGTAGCATAAATAAATAAAGTCCTTTTCATTCTAAATCTATGTAGCATTACATCATTTCCCACATCAATTTAAGCTTCGGTTCTCTAGAGATGGTGTTATTTACAGTAAAATCCTATGGTATTCAAAGTAATAAAATATGTCCTGTCACAGCTGATGAAGACACTGTTTTCTAGAATGGATGGTAAAGTTCACTGGAGCATTAAAAAGGGTATTCCTGGTTTCTCATATGTAGATACAGCTTAAGCACTTGAATAAGCAGCAGAGTCATTAGGATGTCTCCCTGTAAAAATACTGGTCTTGGTGGTGAGAAAATAGAGTATTTTTTGCTCATTGCTCTCTTTCTTCCTTATTTTTTCTTAGCATCTGACCTTTCTTGCCTTCATATTAATTTGTCCGACCTGTAGTTTGCCTTTCCATTTCTTCTTTTTGTTTCAGTTCAAGAGCTGTAACAGGAAAATTGTATTGGAGCCCCACTGATATGTTTCCTTTGAATGGTAATAGAATTTAACTGACTGATATGATACAGTCCTAATGAATTTTATTTACAGCATTGGGGATTAGAAAAACACTTTCTAACAAAAACCAAACCATTGTTTTCCACACAAGTGCTTGTTCCAATGTGCTCTTAGATTTGGAAAAAGAGCAGTGCAAAGTTCCATTAGCATTTTTTAATTAGAAGAAATTTTAATTGTGCTCTAAGACTTTGCAAAGATCTGCAGTCTTTCTGAGTGCTAAAATAGTGGCATATATAGCTTCTGCCTCTCTTGAATCTCTTCTTTGAAAAGCACAATTAAAAGTGTATTTTTGCTGCTACAGTCACCACACTGTAGTTCTATGACAATTTTAGAGGAGGAATTTACTTTGAGTCCAACACGATGGGGCTGAAGAGCTACACGAGAGGGAATATATTCTAGTGGGTTTTTAATAGATTTTAAAAAAACCACTGTTTGTCTTACAGAAACAAGTAAAGGGCCTCCTGTGACACATAAGATTTTGTAAGCACACTGAACTGGCAATCAGCTAATCTCTGGTGTCAGAACGATATCAGTAATTGGATCCCCTATGAAACAACAGGAGTCAGTGGTGGGTGGATTGTTTCTTTGCAGTGCAGTGCAGGCAGCTGAGTGCTCCGTGCTCAGCTGCGAGGTTGTGGGAGCATGATTGCCACGGTACCAGGAGAATTGAGACAGGTTTTTAATTACCGCTTTATTGAATTATTTGGTATTATTTCTTGCAAGTGCGCAATGAAGCACCATGTGAGAATACTAATTTCTACTCGGTTAATCACGGGTAGTAGGGCTTCTGTTGCATGCTTGTAGCCTGCTTGTGTCTTTTCATTTTATAGTAATCATGAGAGATACCACTTTTACACTTACTGTAGGTAAATTTTTGGGTCAAAAATAGTGTTGTTTATGAGCTTGTGATATTGTGATTGAAAGTCACAGGAGAGATTTCAGCTTTTCAGGGTATCACAATGGGAATGCCTTGTTGTTCAAGAGCAAAAAAAAAAAATTCAAAATGTAGAAGGGAAAAGTAAGAAATAATTTTATTTTCTGTTCATAGTAAGTAGGCCTGTTTTGACTCAACTAATTATCAGAAGCCCCTGTTCTGCTGTAAGTATTATCACCAAGAGCAATAACTCCTACAAGACAGATGTCCTGATATTTTGAAAGAGTGGTTTAAATATGTATGTGTATGGTTTTTTGCATCTATTTGATGTTAAAATTAATTTTAGAGACAGCCCTGATGTAAGATGCTCTTTTTCTTTTACTGCTTCGGTCCATACTTCTGTGAAATAGTATAGCATATTTTCCAAGCCATTTAGCTCCCTAAATGGCTAACTTTTTAATCACCAAAATACCAAATAAAGCCAAGACTTTGAAACTGTATAAAACCTTTTACTGCCACATTATGTACTTAGTATGACTTGAACAACAGGTTGAAGCTCCTGAAGTTAATTTTTTTCTCCAGCTTTGACATAATTTTCCTTCACCCATCGCCTGGAAATATTATTAATTCTTGAATGAGTCAAAATACTTGAAAACTTTTTTACTATCTTATTCTAAATCTGGAAGAACTCAAAGTCAGTCCCCATTTAAATTATATCCATTGAGTGGAATTGGAAATGGAGAATATCCCTATGGGGAATAGAGAATATATACAGGTAGAGAAATGCATAGAGGGAACATTTCAAAAAGGGTTTTATTTATAATGGATGTTTGTGTGTTGTGTTCTGTGTTTACACTTTGTTTTTATAACTGCAGAAATGAGCATAATTTCAGCATTTATCACCCATCCACAGAGACACTTTAATTGTTACTTTGCTGATCAGAACTAGGCAAATGGAGGGAGAACACTGTTGTGTCTTCCCTGCCGTGTGTCATTACTATCTGACTAACAACAGTAAGCTGGAGTTTCATGCAGTTAAAGCATGAACTGACTTTGTGAAGAGATGTAACTGACTTTGTGAAGAGATCAAGGAAGGATATTTTAAGTCCAGTAAGTTTTAATAACCTTTCAGAGAAAGAACAGCTTTTGATCTGATTTGGCAAAGAAAAATTAATTCTCTTTGGAATTAATTGCTGCTCTTCCGAGAACTGTTTCATGGAAGTTAGCTGCCTAAATGAAGGAACTATGGGTGAGCCCAAATCAGTTTTGTCTTTTCTGCCCTCAGTAGTAAAATAAAACAAATTAAATCAGGTGTATTTGCCTCATTCTTTTATTTTGCCTGAATGAATGCTACACATAAAAGTAAAGTATTCTCTTGCAGAGCCTTTAAATATCTGACTATCTTTACCCCACTTTATTGGGGTTGTCTCCCTGAAGCATTGGTTCAGAGGCGAATTTGAGTTTTTCCTTGTCCTTTCTGAAACTGCTGCTGTGGTAAACGTGCACACACTATTATGTTTTAGGTTTGGGTTTTTTTGCCCTTTTTTTTTTTTTTTTTTGAGATTGTTTCCTCAACAACTACCACTCACCATAATTTCCGCAACATTTAAATGTTTTTTTTTCCCATTGTAGTTTTCTGTGAGAAGGCATTATGTGCAGGGCTTTGCTGCAGCCACTTTCCACATTTAGAGTACTGTTTTTATAGCTTATTTTGGCAGATTGAGCAAAGTTATAAGATTTCTATGTAGGAAAGTTAGACAAACAGATCAGTACTGTCCTTGGCACTGATATTTTTCCAAATACTCTGTTTTCTTAGTTGTCTTTTTCATATTCCATATAATGTCAACATCACAGATTCAGGGTCTAAATCAGATTCCAACTTTTGGTTATCGCTTCTCTTTTTATATGTTTGGGTTTTTTTCCAGCAGCATTAAAAAGATAGTTTCCTTATCTTATTTTCTTTGTGTGAGAAATGCCATTTAGGTTCTACTTTACTTTAACCAATTATACATTTTTTCCACCTGTTGTTTCTGTGGTGGGGTTGTGCAATGAGGCAGCTTCCTGGTTCCCAGGGCTAGGTTGCTTGACAGGCTGTGCTGGCTAATTGGTCTCTGCCATTTTCTCTCTTTCTCTCCTTTCCCTTGCTCCCCCAGCTGGAGCGGAGCCTTACTGGGAGCAGCCCACAGAAAGCATTCTCCCTGAGCTTCTGACAACCACCTCGTATTCGGTGCTGTTAACAGCGAACAAAAGCAAAAGTCCTCGTGTGGGCTTCCTGCAAGTGGTGGGGAGTCAAACTGTGAATTAAACATCTTTCCCCTCCTTTGCAGCTAGAAAAGAAACATATCAGTGATGTTTGAGGCACAGATCAGGCAGCTTTTTCAGAACACCAAAGAGACTGTTAAGTTTTTGATACAGGGTTTGTTTTGTCCTTTGAGGAGAAGTAATCATAGCATGTCACATTTAGTAAGGTAATGGATTTAAGAACTGAATCATGAGGTAAGTATAATAGAAGTATAGCAATCCATTCTCACACACTATATATAAACTTTGAGCATCCTCCTGCTCTTCAAATTGAACAAACCCATATAAAAATGGATACCTTTACCAGTGTTCAGAAAGGTGAAGGAAGTTAATGCTTCAAGTGGTTTAATATTTTATTTACCTTCTTCACTAGGATTTTAATTCAGTTTGAAAATTATAGAAAAGATTTCTATTCATGTCATTTCATAACATCATGTGAACAACATTTACTGGTAAATTGATGCCATTATAGAACAGAACAGTCAACTTTTTAATGCGTATTTCAAGTTGGGAATTTAAACATAACACTTGATGTATTCATTCTTGAAATTCTATTTTAAAAAGAGTACTGAACAGAATACAGGAATTTACAACTTCAGCATCTAACCTGTCTTGATTCCATCCAATCAAAAAGTCCTGTAGGTATAACATGAATGTGTTTGAAAAATTTCAGTGTTGAATAGTAAATTGACTCTGGTTTTGCACATATTTTCATTTGTTTTAAGAAGATATATGGTCCAAAGTTAAGGTTTTGTGGCATCTTTATTGTGTATTTCCCTGTTTAACCTGCTAACAGCTCTTTGTTTGCCTCTGTTTTTCTTTGGTCTATAGTTCTGGACTAACAGTCTATTTAAAACCTATATATGTATTTTTTATTTCTCATATAAATACAGCCTTAATTCCATGGCGAGGTATTTTGATAATTTTGGGATTAGGTTGTTCTTTGCTAGGACATATTCCTAATGATCTGGAGTGCCATGATTAAATCTTGTATGAAATAAAACTTTCCACTTTAAATAAACTCAAACTTTAATTTGCAACAGGATAACATTGATAATATCTCAAACACCTCTCTCAGAGTGACACAGTTGTCCAAGTGCACTATAAACTGGCCTTGAGCTGCTACAGGTTCTGCAATTGACTTGTTGGAGGATGTGCTTAGCAAGATCAGTGTTAGTGTCTCTGGATATTAAGGATTTTCCTTGTACACCAGCTTCTTTCATCTGTGGACATCTACCTAAAGTCCACAGCAGGTACTTAAACCAATGCAGCTGCACAATGGCAGATGGCCACCAAAGTTGTTGAACTTCTAGCTAAATATTCAATTAATTTTAATATTGACTCTTGGGTCCATTCTGCCTTATCCTATTGACTCACAAAAATCAGTGGAAAGCATCAACAGAGAGGTTTCATTTACTTCTTTTTGACCTGACTTCATGTATCTTGTATGTGTCTTGTATGGATACCTATAGATAAAAATAATTCCCAAAGTATGTAGATTGAAATTAATTGGTAACTTGGTTTAATTTCAGCTTTTTCAAAATTAAATTCACAAAATATTTAGGTTGAATTTTTATTTAAATATGAACAATTGAATTTTAATTCTGGTCACTCAGGATTAAATCTAAACCTGACTGCTAGATCCCTTAGCCATTGAAAACAGTTTATTTACTAACTATACCTGCACAAAACTGTTTTTAAAATAAATGCTAATCTGCAGTTCAGTGTTATGGTGAGTTTTTCACATATTTTAATTGACTAAATGGTTTATAACAGCTTGTACTGTACAACACCAAAATTATTTTCATCATCATTTTCTCAGTTATATACAAAGCAAAGATTTTGTCAAAGAAGTTTACTAAGTTGTGGGTTTATCTGACTGTGCCAGTGTTTAAGGAATTAAGATCTGAAATCACTTCCCTGGGAAAGGGAAAGACATGGTGAAGTACGTATCTCTGGTCACCAGTGGCCATCTCCTCCACCCATCTGTTCTCTGGGAGCAGCTGAGGTCCGACTCATGGATCCCTCTGGATGGATACAGGGAGGCAACTGGTGAGCCCTGTGAAGTTGGTCCCTCCTGCTCAGTCGTGGTTCCTCTTGCTGATGTCTGTGGAGGCTTTCTTTGGCTTACCTTTGAGCAGGAGAGAGCTACAGAAAAGACAGGACTGGGCTAGGCAGCAAACATGCTTTATGAGAAGACAAAAAGAGAAGCTTATGGAGGAGGTGTGAGTGTTGTCTAGCCCATTTTGTCTGCTGTCAAATGCCTTTCTGTATTTCTAACTAGTCAGTGCAGGCAGTTTCCTTGAAAATTAAAACGGGAAACATTCTGGTGTATGTCAATGAATATGCAAACAGACAAGTTTGGGGATCCTTTGACTTCAAATCTCTTAACCAAATGAGAAGTGTTAGCACACTTCACAAAGGAAGCAAAACAGAGCTAGGACAACTTATTCTTTGCTAGAGGACATCACTGCTATCTTTAATTGCTCACAGCTGTGGGTGTATATGACCACCTCTCTCTGCTGTTATTCTGTAAACAGGTTTAAGGTAATGCCTCCTACAAAAACCAGAATAGAAATGAATCCTAAATGAGGATCCATTCAAAGATTGCTCTTAAAACTAAATATAGTTTTTAAAGGGCATGTTATGCAAAGTACCTATGATGGTTGTTCTTGAAAATGAAGGTAAGATTTTGAGAAGAAGTTAGAAAGTTTTTTTTATTTGTCATAAGTTTTTCTTCAACACCATATGAACCCTTGTCTGCTGATCAGTTAAGTGCTTTTGCAAATATGAAGTGAGGGGAAAGAGATTATTCAGAAGAAAATCTGTATGGTATAAAGCCTTCTATTTCATAAGAGAAATCAGATCCAAATTCAACTAGTAATGATTCAGTAGTTAGCAGTCAACTGTTATTGCTTGGTCAATAGCAAAATGAGAAATCGAGATGATACCTACTGGGTATTTTTGAAAAACTCTTTTCCACCTGAAGCAAATGTATTTGCTGATATTAATGAACATTGGAGTTGCATGGGAAATGAAGCTGCAGGAATTTTGTAAGGCATTTGATTAGTATTTATCTAATGCTCATGACTGACACTTGTGGTAAATGAGGCCAGATTTTAGATAGAAAGTCCACTATTTTGGCTGCATTTAAATTTTTTCTTTTGTAGACATTCTTTCTGTACTGTTTAAACCAGAGTACACTTTTCATTAACTTCAGTGGATGGAGGAGCATGCCCTTGCATCATAATTTTATTGAGTCTTATTGGAAAAAGTCTTCACATAGACCCTGGAAATGTTTCATGTTTCAGAGAAAACAGACTACATTACGATTATGTATAGAAAATGAGGAAGAAGACTTTAAAGTAGAACAGATTCATATTGATGGTATTTGCATTAATGGCAAGTGCTAGAAAGGTTTGCATGATCTAATTCTCACTTGATGACTGGGGTGTATAATAAAGATGGAAGGCATTTCCAAGCCATTGCTGTTACTTGTTAGTCTGTTCTATGAGTACAGCAAAATTTCTGGCTGCTTCTGTGGAAATGACTGAAAAGTATTTGTGAAATTAAGAAAAAAATCTGAAAATTTGCCATCTTTAGTAGAAGCTCATCTAATTTTAATGTACGCTGTGGGTTCAAATTCATGTCCCTTTGTCAGTAAACTAATCTGAAAGAGTTTAATTGGGAAATACCTGTTACCCTTTTCCTCAGTGGGACTGAGCTTTCAAACCTGTTCAAATTCATCATCAGTCTTGTACAAATTATCTTAGAAAGCCCAAGGAAAATTCAATGGGAATATTTCCCTCAGGATCCACTACACTGATTACAAAAAATATCCATGCTTAATATCGAATTTATGTTTATATTTTCACAAAATTTTGCTGAAAGAGATTCAGTGTATACATTCATGTGGAGCCAGTGAAATTGCAAATGCTTACAGCTCTGATAAATTTTTTAACAGCTTGCATTTACACCAAACTCTGCTTTGCACTTCTGACAAAAATACATATGTAACTCCCAGGGCATAACATGTGTGTTCGTTTTCACACCACACATGCAAATCTGATGCATCAGACTTGACAGTGTACAACAGAAAATTTCCTATTTTGAACTAGCTCTGCTAATACTCTGTCACCTTCTGTAATAACCCTTTACCTTTCCTAGGGTGAACCACAAATGTTTGCAGTCATGAAAAGTTGACAGTGTCATGCAACACTGATTTCTTGTCATTACCATCAGCTGCATGATCCTGTAATGTACAATAGCAGCAGCTGGAACTCAGTTGTGAAATAAAGACCACACAGTTGGCTTTTGGGACCTCCTACATTAGTGTTGTGAAATTCCTATGGAGTATGACATCCTTTTTTTAAAGAATGCATAACTTTCTTACAAGTAGTGTTAGTGTTTGCTTTCTATTAGGGTTGCAAAATTGTGACTGGCTCAGTCTCAGTAGAAGCTTATTCTCCTTTTACCGTTTAACTTAAATTTTGTGGTGGTGGAAACTTGACCTGATCTTTCATCAGGTTGAAGGTCAAATTCTTTTACAAATTAGGACAAAATTAGATTAAGTTCCCTATTTTTGCAGAACCTCAGAAATGTTAGCATTTTTTCACTTCCTGTATCAAATTTCTGATGTCATCAGAAAGGAGGGTTTAGCAGCATTGTCATCAGAAAGGAGTGCAGGAGTGGCAGGGGAGACCTCTAATTCACATGGGTATCTTTAAATCTGTGACAGAATGGTGAAGGCTGTAGAAGATGCAGATTTTCTTCAATATCCACCTTATTGTAGCCCTCTGTTGTCTGGTCATATTTCAGTTTTACAGTAAAGGAGCTGTTAAATTTTGTCCCTTCTGTTCTGTTATGTTTAAACATGTGTGATTCCCTGTAAAATTACTGACATCTTTAGCATCTCATCCTTTTGCCCAAGAATGCTCTTTTGCACATGATAAAAAGCTGTTCCTCTTACTGAAACAGAGCTCATATGCCAGGCTTACTTAAAGTCTCTGGAATGACAGCATGAACTTTTTACCACAAACAATCAGCTGGTTGCCTTAGGCTTTAGAGACCCGTTTGCTTCTCTTTCATCTGGTGGGTACCTGAGCTCTTAAAATTCATCCTCTTACAGCTTTCTGGGAACCAGAGGCAGGACCCTGAAGACTGTGTCCCATTTACATCCAGTGTAGAATCAGCAGATTTCACAGGAAGAATGGAATTCAGAAAGTAGTGCCACAGAATTCCAAAGCTGGGTGCCCTGTGCTGCTTCCTGCTGTGGCCATCGTGTTGTCTCTGCAGTCAGTGGTGCTGATGCTCTGCTGGAGGGAGGGATAACTGCAGCTTGCTTGTTGTGGATGCTGGGTTTATCAAGCCCTGCTACTTAAAAGCATTGTTTATTAAACCAATCAAACAAGGGAATTAAACAGATTATAGGCTTATGTTGGAGCAAGTGAAAGACAGAAAGCGTGTAATTGGAAGGTGGAGTGTTTTGACAGCTTCTGCAGATGGCAATAGACAGAAAGGAGGATTATGTTCCTAAAATGTAACTTTTTTTTAAATAATGCTCAAATAATTCTATCAGCTCTTTTGAGGGTATTGTATTTATCATGAAATGTATGACTGCATCTCTTTCTAGGTATTGGTTATGAAAATTTTACTTTTTTTTTTTTCTCTTCATGATCCAGAACATTTTGTGAGCGGTCCTATTGTTCAGTTTCTGTACTAATTTTTGAAGTAATGCTCTGATTTAGTTTTGCAATGCAGTGTTATCCAGACTGATCATGAATTCAGTATTGCCTCACAAACTTTGTGTTATTTTATCACTCAGCAGTGTTTCATATTCAGTATCGTGTCTGATGAAAAATATTTAAATGGAAGATTGTTTCAGAATACTTATTTTTCAGAAACTTACATAAACCTAAAAATAATACAGTGAAGAATTCATTTTTACATGCTTTTGGCTTTTGACTTTTAAAACAAAAAGGATTTCCTGGGGGATATGTTTGTCTACCTCTATTTTCTCTCCAGCATATGAAATGACAGGCTATACAAAGTGCCCAAATATTAATTTTTGTGGCATGTCTGTGTATTCATCTGTCAACCTTCAGTGAATTTTCTGGTTTTCTATTAGCTTGTCCCAAACTGCTGGCAAGCTAAATTTCTCTAACAGACATCAATTCACTGCATTAAATTCCTATTCTACTCTGCAAGACGTATTGATTGTTTTTTTCTCAGCAAAGTGACAACTACCATTTTTATGACAATAATAGAGATTGATTACAATTTTATGGAAGAGAGAAGGAGCCAATATTGCTGAAAGAACCTTGGGGCTTATAAAAAATTGGAAAAAAGATCGTTTGAATTAATAAAAAAAATAATTAATTCATCTGTTGCTAATGAAGCTGAAGTATTTTTGAAATAATGAAAACTACAGTAAATGCATGATCATTGCTGAAGTCAGGCAAATTTAAATGTGTTTGTAGCATTTGGTGCCTGAAATCACTTGAAGAAATGCTAGTAATCCATTTTGAAGGGCTCAGACTATGAACTCTATAAAACTTTAATAGATTTTCCTATGTATGTAGCTGTGCATGATGACGTATGTGTGATCATGCTGTGTTAGCTTGATCAGTGGAAGCTGAACCTGGAAGACTGAGGAAATATTGTTGGACTTTTTATAGGGGCATCTATTGAAAACCTAAAAGGAAATATATTTATTTTGGTGGGGGGTTTTTTGGTTTTTTTGGTTTTTTTTACTATTAATTTCATTTACGTCTCACATTATATTCTTTGCTGAAGATATAAACTGCAGGCCAAGCTCCTTTACTCTTTTCTCACACCTTATCCACTCTAAAAGAAGCTGGACCAAGAGACAGTGAAGGATCAAGATGAGACTTGAGTATTTAGATTTGACCTAGAGTTTGTTTATTTATGACACGGTGTCAAAGTAAAGTATAGTAACAGGATTCATGCAGGGTATAACAACATATACAGTTTACTCGTGCTTTTATGTGTTATCTTATATTTAAACAAAACAAAACCCGTTAATAGATACTTTCATATAAGGCAGAGTTTTCTCTGTGTGCTATGACTGTAAAATTGTATGAATTTTTGTTCTTTTTTTTTTTTTAAACCAAGGTTATAATACAATGCATGTAAGACTTTTTAACAAACTGCAAGGTAGGATGGAGAAGGAAAAAAGTTTTGCAAATGACTCTAGTCTCTGAAATGACACTTTCTTTTGCAATTAGTTTATTCTGTGATTCTCCATCAAGAAATACGAAGAGCTACAATTTCAGTCTAGGAAATGAAATTCAGAAAAGTAAGCTTACAGAGGTAAGCCAGAGTAGTATGCTAAACTAATTTATTCTGTGTCTCTTTCACACGTGAACATGTGAGCACAACTTTTGAAAATTTTGCTCCTACCTCCATATAAAAAGTTGTAAATTACCACAGTTCTTATTTAGTGTTGAACCAAACATAAGCCTTGTTTGAGGGAGACTCAAAGAAGAAATGTTTCAGAATTAGGTGTGAGGGCACACCTTTTGCCTCGTTTAGCGTACTTACAGGTATGTCCAAATGTTTGGATTTTTTCTTACAGTTCCAAATTAACTATAAAGCTTATAAAGGATTTTTGTTGTGAGATTTTTTTTACTTGAAAGAGTGAGGTGACGTATTGTTTGCCATCTGCTAATTCTATATACGTAAATGTTTAAAAAAATGCAGAGCAACAGAGCTCCAGATGTAGTGTTCAAATGTAAAAACCGAACAAATAAATGAGTACATACATCCCAATGTGGAATTTGCATAGAAGCCTAGTGGTTAAATTAACAATAGAGACATTTTCTGTATTTGACTTATCATAACATTCTGTACTCTTCGCAAACTGTTCTAAAATTTTCAATGGTAAACTTTCAGCACAAAAGTGATTTCAATATTTTAGGGAAAACTGTTGAGCAGGAGAAGGTAAAATCATTACCTCATTATAAAAATGAATGTTTATGACCTTTTAAATGACAGCTGTAGGGCCAAAACAGCTGGGTAAACAGGTTGAACTTTTTCTAAGTGGCAGTTCTCTCTTTGGAGAAAAGTGTTTGAAATGTCTTTATGAGACCGGTTGTGATTGGGTCTGAACGTATTGTGGTTTGCCCATGGGTGGTAAAATTTGTGATAGTATATCCACCAGCTTACTTGGAAGAGCACTTGGCTCAGTCTCTGCTGTATATCTTATGTGATTTTTGCAGGATGTGCACCTGGGATTTGCAGGAGTCCAGGTGTCACTTGATGCTGGCTGTAAATTGTAAAACGTTGGGCTTCCACTTGACTAATTTACAGTGTGCTAGCATGTACATTTATGCTCCAAGAAGTCAGACAATTGGCATTGCTAATTATTTAGGAACAATCTCAGTTTTCCTTACATTTTCTGCTTGGAAAGAAATCTCTGTCTGGATGAGATTGAGGGGTTGCATTAGAGTTATATGGAGCAGGAGAGGATCCTGTGACTCCTTAGGTCGGCTGTAGTGCTGCACAGGAGTGGATGCTCTGCCACTGGTGTCTCCTTCATTCCACAAACATGTGGAGCTGCTCTTTTGGGAAGCTGCTGCTATCAGCCCTTAAGCACCCACATTGCTTTCACATGGAAGCAGGGGAGAAGCCTTGGTGCTGCACTCCCCAAAGAAGCCAGAGGGGCAGAGAGTGACAAGAGAGACATACCCCTATCTCTTGCTGCTCCTCCAAGCATGGTGGATGAGGGCTCTGCGGTGAAACGCGGCCATGATGAGCTCACAGCAATGCTAACTGGATGGTCTCCCACAGTGTGCTTTAGAATCTGATTTAGGCTACATCTATGATGGTGCTGTCTGGTAATGTGTGCTGTCTGCAATGATGCATTTCACTGCTCTTTCCTAGTACAAAATGCTGAGTTCAGAGGAGTTCTGCCAACGAAAAGTGTGTTCACAGCAGTATTGTGCTTCCTCGCCATTTTGTGAAGCAGGAAAGTTCAGTGGCAATTAGATGGTGTCAAATAATAGTCAAAATGCCCTCTGTGACTTTTTGTCAAATTTGTTTATAGCTAAGTAATTCTATTTGACTGTGCAAGACCAGGCAAATGCTTCTGAAAGTTATTTTACATATTGTCATCAACTTGAACCTATGTAATCAAAAGTAATGTATCACCAATTAAACAACATGTGAAATTCCTCATAGGAACACTGGCTGAATTGTCTTTTAGTGTCCTTACTTTGGCTTGAGATGCTGAAAGCAGCACTAGAAATTCTGCTTTAAACTGAGCTACACAAATTAATATTTTTAACTGATTTTGGAAGTATAATGAGGGAACATGCTTGTTTCTTATTTTAATTTCCACTTTGAAATATAAATTGATTTGAAATCATTAAAACTGAATATAATGCTTGTATGTGATTGATGATTAAATTATCATTGCATTTGCTAATTTTTTAATATCCTGTTTTTGTAGTGAAATCTTAAAGTATTTAGCCAGATTAGGGACTGTGGGATGAAGCCCTACTTTCATGCAGTAGGTGAAGAACTCTTAAATCAGTCTCTGGAGTTATTTAACAGTTACCAATTACTCCTGCATTGTAAACAATCAAAGTGCTTGTATCTGCAGGCAGTAGATAACCTGAAAATCAAATATATCAGCTCTGCAGAGATCCTTGAGGAGATTGTCCTGTCAGCTAAAACAAGAATAAAAGATGTGATTGTAAATAACATTTGTGGGACAAGCAGGCTAGTAACATTCATTTGAAAAATAAATATGAACCACCTGTAGCCCACAGTGGACATTAATTGTACATCTGTCAGAAAACAAAGCCTTAAGAAACTTGTGGGCTTTGCTTCCTGATTGTTTTAAGTTATGCTTTGCCATCTTATGATGTGAGGGCATCCCTGACCTGCTCTTTGTGAGGAGGTGTAATGGATAGCACTGATCCTGTCAGAGGTGTTGGAAACCCCAGCAGTTCAGATTCTATGAGTCATGGAGTAGCTGCTAGCCCGACATTTTCTCTTTTTTTTTTGTGAGAAGACTGTGGTTTTGGCTACATGCATGTCATAGGGATTTTACTTTAATAGAAGAGTTAGTGAATGAATGAATGAAATTGAATAGCATTTCTTACCTGATAACTTTTTTCTAGTTTTGTTTCTTGTTACCGATGATAAGAGAAACTAGTCATAAGATATAAATTTTGATTGAAATGTCTCCATCCCTATCCATAAAGCGGATGAGGAAAAATTAAGATTTTTATATAACCTTATTTCAAATGCCATCAGCATTAGAAATAATACAAATTTTAGTGACCCTTAAAATTAATCCCATAGCACTGAAGTTGTTAGAGATTTGGCTGGTTAACGCAAGTGCTGGAGTACAAAAAGAGCTTCCAAACCAGTAATATTGTGACAGACAGTATCATTGAGAACACTAGGCTGATCCTGTAAGGATGGCTGTGCTGATGTTTAAGTGGTAAGCTTTTTTCTTTTGTTTTGAGATAGTGAGAGGGTGGTGATAACAATTTCTTTATGATCATTTGTGGTGGAAATATTTGGTAAATAAATGAAATGGAGGGGAAAGAGGAAATCTGTTAGCTGCTGTTTTCTTGCATCAACTCTTTTTTTTCCTCTTAAAGATAGCTATTTAGTCCATTAGTGGATTTCTTTCTCCTTGCATGCTGGCTTCCTGTAGGTTTCACTGTGGAGTAGCAGGTGTACAATTCCAAAGTGTCTTTACAAGTGGCTCAGCAGGGCTTCCTGTGCCATACATTCACTGGAGACAGCTCATCTGTTTAATCCTTATGTTTTAGTCAACCTTTCTTATTATGCGGACAGGGCTCCCATGCTCAGCTGGATTTTGACTCTCAGAATGAATTGATGGAGCTCTTTGATCTTTGCTGTGTATTGCATCTGTTTCATCTTTCATCTTAATGCATGATCTTCCTAACTTCTAGCTAATGCTTTATTTTGTTTATTTTACCTTTTTCCACTTGAATGCATCAATTTTATTTTGTTCTTTTAGCATGACTTTTTATTTTCAAGGAACTTGATTGCACAGCTTTAACATTATGATAATTAGGTTGGTACGGGCATTTAAAATGCAGGCAAAGACTCTGAGAGCCATGTCATTTTCAGGGTTGGCACTTTGCATTTTAGAGCCTTGATCAGAATCCTTAAAAGGGATTAGTGTAATTTGTTACAAACTTACAGATTAGTGCATTTGGTGATAGTGGTGATAAATAGTGGACATGCCAAAGAAGTAGGTTGGGACAGTACACACATTTGGAGCAGCCTGCTGCTGGGTATTGACACCTGAACTACAGTGGCATTGAGCAGTAGTGGGCAGAACTTGAGTTTAATCAGCTCCTTAAGAACTGGTAAGAAGTTATTCTTTTTCTTAGTTGTGGGTTTATCCTACTCCAGGGAGTTTAAAGACATTCAAAATTCCATGTTCTAATTCAGTCAAATACTGAGCTACAGTTACATTTTGGGTTATCTTCACCCCTCCCCCCCCACCCCATCCTAAATTTAAGTATGACAACCCTACTCTTTTGCAAATGAAGGCAGCAAATTAACAATTTTCATTATACTTTTCAGTTGAAACTAGCACCACCAACAGAGCATTTTTTAATGGTATGATTGATCCCTCTACACGTACAATAGAGTTTAAATTCTGTTCTTAAAAAGATTTAAATCAGTGTTCATCTTCAAGTGAGAGTAGAAATTTAATTTTTCTCATGATCGGTAATGCTGGAGTGGAGAGAGCATTTTCAAATGAGCAAAAAGTCTACATCAGCAAAACTCCTGAGTCTTTGCTCATAAGAGGTTTGATATATTTCACTTCAGTCTAGCATCTTACATTTCTGGCATATTCAGAGCCATTCCCCATTTTGTTGCATATATGGAACATATTTTGTCCCTTTGGGAATAGCCAGCATTTGAACACTAAAGTTTTTGTGGGTTTCTTTTAATGCTGTTTCTCTGGAGAAGGCTCCTTGTGCAGAACTTCCACTTCCCTGTTTACTGTGGTAAAACCTGGGGCAGTTGATTATTACGTGATGGGGAAATCTGCATTTAAAAATGGAGACAGATCCTCCAGAGGTGCTTCTTTGGTCAATGACATATGACCCATTCAGTCACCTTACAGGAGAATCTTATAGCATCCTTGCGCAAATACCATCTGTATAAGTGAGGATAAAAAGGCATAAACCAGTAAGTTTTGGGAAAGAACAACATTTTTAATTTTGAATTCGTTAGGCTTTATTTAAAAGGAACCATAGCCTCACAAAATTATTTGTTTTAGGCTTGATTTCACTGTGATGTAAGTATATGACACTGTTACTAGTGATAATTTCTGTAATGAAGAAGTAAAAAGAGACCTGAATCTGATATAATACAATGACATCTGCTGTTGTTGCAAAACAAAAAATGTGATAATTTTGCCTGATATAATAAACAAGCAAATAAACCCCCCACCTCCCTCCCTCCAACCCCAAACTATGCTTCTCTTGCTGTTAGATCATCTTCTTTCAGCTACTCTTTGGTATAACACGCTGTAAGAGCTCTCTGTCCTCTAACATTGAAAATAATAGGTAGCTGACATTGATGGCAAAACCTTTAAAGATATATAAGGAAGAAATTTAGAATTTGGGGAAAAAGTGATGACTGACTTGGCCTCCTTATCTTTTTGGTTTTTTTAGTTTGCCTTTGGAGCTGTTGCCTTTTTACTGCTCTAAAAGGAATCAGTTGTAGAGTATTATCTGTCAGGAAATTAACTATTTATATTGAAAGAAGCTCATTAAGTGAATTTAGAAAATTATTAATATCCTGGATGCCCGTGTCAGGCACTTTCACAATTTGAGACCTATCTTTGTAGAATCCAGACTCAAAATGTAACTACATTAACTCTATACTCTATTTTTAATGAAATTTTATCAGACACTTTTAGTGGTTTATGTTGTTGGATTTAATTTTTTTTTTCCTGTCTGTTGGGTGTTTGGCTTATGTCACTTTGATTGGATCATTGAAGTTACAACCTTTCTAATAGGTCATGCACCAGAGTTTGTTTCTGCCACATTATTAGTGTTTTACATGTTTCAATTTTATTCAGACAAAATGGGTAATTTTATGAGACTACTTCAGCAGTAAGTGCATTTTTTATTTTGGAGAAAAATATAAAATGACACATTAAACATAAGTACCATATAATCTAAAGAGATTGTGTTGCTGTAGCATGGCAATATGTTTTCTCCAATGTGTTTTGTGTTTGTTGTCTCCAGAACAAGAATTTGTTTAATTCAGTTGTTATTTTGTTCTGTGTGTGTGTCTGCCATCCCAGTTCCAGTTTACTGCAGGTGAGAAATTTTGCATAGGAGATGCCTTCAGGCTGTAGAAAAGGCTTTTTAACCACAACATTGGGAAAGAGTTTCCTGTAAAACAGTTCAAGCAGTGCCTTTAGGGAAGAAGTATTACTAGCTCCTGGAGTTGTGGTGCTCAGATGTCTCACTTGACCCAGCGAGAGGCTCTCTGGGAAAGGGCTTTTATACGCTGTCGTTCCATTAAGACAATGCAAGCTTTTTATTGCCTCATCTTTACAGAATGATACAACCCCCAACCCCATTTCAAATCCAGAATTTTTAGTCTGAATGTTAATGAACAGCCTGTCTTTTTTAAAAAATAGGCAAACAAATAGTTTAGGACAGATTAATTTTTTGTTGACTTCAGCTCAATCTTTCTTATTCCAACAAGCACTTCTGTTTCACAGATATATTGTAAATTACTGATTTTTTGGGTCATTCTGTTATGTAGGTAACAGAATTGAAATTCTTGTCAAATGTGTTGCATTAAGCTGTCCTGGCTTTGTGGCAAGTTAGCTTCCATGCCATGAGCGGGTAGAAGCTGGGAGCGGACATCAGGAATGAAAATTGCTCCTTGCTTGCCTTTACATTTTTTCCTGGACATGTGCTACTGGATGTTGTCAAAGGCAGGGTACTGGAGCATATATATGTAGTGTCTATATTCTTAATAGTCAGTTTAAGAAGAGGTATGTCAGACTACTAGTGCAGGTAGCAAAACAGCAGAGCATTGGTGAAACAGAGTGGCAAGGAAGAAACATTTGCAGCTTTTAGTCTTGTCGGCATCTGGCCGCAGCAGGGCAGAAAAAGTCCTTTAGTTCACATGTCCTGACAATATTAAAGTGGGACAAAACTGGACCTGTTCATCACGCTGCAGGTGGAGAAATGGTCTTTCCCCCCTTTTTCTTTCTTTATCAGTTCCTAGAATATAGGCAAGATTGTTTTCCTTGCAATGCATTAATATTTCACCTCTGCTCATTCTGTGCTGAGGATTGACACAACATGTGGCCTCTTCACATCTGCCTCATGGCGCTTCCCCCTCGAGAAGCTACGTGTGACCTTTGCAGACATTGTTCTGCACTGTGAGACTTTATTATTTCATTCTTTTCAGTGGAATATATGTGCAGTTTAAACTGCAGGCCAGCTGCTTAAAACAAAATTTAAAAGAAAAAATATCTGTGGCTTTCAGGTGCGTATGACACGGCAAAATGAGAAACCATACCATAAGGTCGCTGTCTGCACTTGCATATGCTTTTTCTTGGATTGAGATGGGAATCAGTGTGTCCCAAAACCTTAAAAGCTGCTGTTTTCAGGAAGAGCTTCACTGCAGACCAAGGTTTTGGTCCTTGGACCCAGGCTCTACTAAGTGTGTTCCCTTAAAGATCTGCACTGGTGTTAGTGTACCCCTCCTGCACTGGCATTGTGCCCTTGTGTTACACTTTTCCTTCTCCTGGTTTGTGTTTTCTAGCAGAATCAAGCATGTAGGCTCCTTATTAATTGGCAGCCGCTGAACATTAGAAGTTAATTTAAAAGCCCACTGGATTGTAATGTGAAGAGTACTCCTTTCATTACATTGTTCATTATTTTAAATGTATAATTTACATATATTATTGCTTAATTTCACTTAATTTTTTAGAATGAGGTACTGAATGGAAGATTTAGAGGATTTATGAGAGTACAATGGAAGGTTTATTAGATGGACATTTTTTAAGTTAAGCTTACAAATAAATTGTTTTATTTTGTTTTTTGGTTTTTTTTTTTCCCTTTAGATAATGGCTCCTACTCTTTACTATATTTTTCTACATTGGATCTTTGGGATTTGAGGGGTTTTTTGTTTCTTTTGGTTCCCCCCCCCCCATCCCATGTAGGAATGCTAAGAATGTAGCAAATACTGTAGAAATCCTGGAGTAATCCAGTCTTTACCAAAATAAACCTCTCTTTTGAGCCTGTACCACCATTATTATGGCCATGGTTTGCATTTTCTTTTTTTAAACTGAATATACTTTTAGTTAACCATGGTCTATCCTTTATCTCCCTCTATTCTAATGAAATTTTTCGTTTACCTGACCCTGAATTTACTCCTCCTATATCAAGTATGTTGTCTAGTTGCTTCCGTGGAGGTCTTTGTTCACTTCCTTTGTGTATTCCCCTTGATATGTTTCCTTTTATCTGAAATTCTCATTGTATGGAGGATTTGGTAATTCTAATATTTATGTCTCAAAGGACAGGGGAAACAACCCCCCAACCAAATATGGCTAATTTTTCAAATGACTTAAGAAATTGAGGGCCAAAGTACTCAGAGGAGGTGCCCTGCCCTCTTGTGAAAATTACATCTCTAATTCCTTTAATTTGGATAATCTCATAATTTTTACTATTTATGTTGTTTTTGCTTTAGACAGTTCATAGATAAATAGAATAATTCAATTTGGAAGAGACATCCAGAGGTCAATTAGTTCAGCCTCCTCCTTCAAGCAGGGTTAAAACTGAATTCAGACCAGTTTTGCAATCTCCATGAGAGCTAATAGAGATAGTACATCCATCCAGTGTATAAGTTGTTCCACCAGTATTCAAGTATGTAAATAGGTATAATAATTCATTTTCAGCAGATTCCTGTCATGCTGTCCATCCTAGTAATGACAGAGAAGAGCATTGTGACAAGCCCAGTTGCTTTGTTTATTATAGCTGAGGGTTCATGAAGTTAATTCCATATTTTCCCACAGTGAATTTTGAAGTAATGAAAAGGAAAAAAAGTGTGAATAAGAGGAAAATCAGATGTAATTGTTGAAAATGGACAAAAGCATGTTCTTCTGGGGTCCCAAGTTTGATACTTCATTCCTGCATCTTTAAAATAATTGGTCAGGTCAATGTGTGTCTGTCAGACACCATCCTGTTTGTTTTCCAGTTTTGCCTGCTCAGATCTGTTCTGACAGCTTAGAAACCTAGTCAGGTCTATGCTGGTGGCTGAGAGGAGATACTGCTAGGCATAGGCTTATGTATCTGATGATTTTGCTTAACCTTCCAGAAAAATGAATCGGTAGTTATGTCAGCCTCCTGTTTTTGTGTGCTTCTCAAGTCCCTCATTCATTTGCTATGCTCAGTTATTACTTCTTGCCTTAAATCTCTGTGCTAAAACCAAGACTATTTCTTCATATTTAGCTGCTGCTTAAATAAAGCAAGATCTGGTTTGAGTAAAGCATTAAAAATGAGGGCAAATAATTCATTAAGGTCTTCCTTCTGAGTAAAATCCTCTTGTGGGTAGATATTTTAAGTGAATTACTCAGGAGTTTCTAACAGTGTCTGCCATTGCATTGGTGACAATGTGTTGTGGAGGTACTTGAGCTAGATCTCAATTTGTTAACAATTTGGATATAGAATGCAAAGCAGAACTGGTGTAGCCTTCAATAGCTGCCTGAGAAGCTGGTTGAATACTTCAGTCATCCAAAATGAATGAAACAATGACATCACATTTGAGAATGTAATTTATTTTGTTGTCTTCATCCTTTCAAACAAATATCAGAAAGCAATTAGCTGTGTTTAATAATGAATTGTGAACAGTATTGCTATTCCTGTATCCAGCCTCAACTTTCCAAATGAAGAAGTCACATAGGACAAAAAAATTGACTTCTGAAAGGCATAGCAGGTTCTGCAAAACTTTAATTTGAAGGGAGCAAAGTCAGGATGTAATTGTTGCTCCCACTAGCTGCTATTTTCTAACTGTTGATATTTTATGTTTGCATGTAAAGAAAGCGTGAAAATTTCAGCTGAACTGCATGTGAAAACTTTCAAGAAAAAATGTATCATTTTTAGTGGATTTATTAAAAAAAAGAGGTAATTTTATGCTGTAAAGTCCACAAAATCTTCTTCCTGATTTGAGATGGTCTTGCTGGATACCACTTTAAATGGAAACTAGCTTTCACTTAAGGTGACATAAACACAAGATCACCGTTCTGAGGATAAATAGTTTTGGAAAAGCAGTCTTTGGTCCAAGTGCCAGGACAGCCAGTATACCAAGAATCCACAACTGATGCTGAAAATTTTTTCACCTTATAAATTTGTATTCACTGATTATTATACTCTATTTAGTTAAATGGAACTGTCGGCAGGCATTTCAAAATGTATGAAGTTAGTTGGTGGGGCTTTTTGTACCAGAATGCATTATTCTGATAGCTTTTGTTCTATTGTAACAAAACCTTTGTTTCTACTTCATATGAGCCACCTTCCACTACTTGGCAGTGCATTTGGTGTGTTGAAAAAGGTCTTACAGTAAGAGTGCATGATTGTTTAATGCTGCTCTAAATGAAAAGCCCAAATATATTCCTGTTTCTAGACCAATGCTGAAATTCACCAACAGCTCAGATTCTGTTAGGATGCTTTTATATTCTGGGTTTATAACATATTTGCGTGTTTAACCTTCCCAAAGCATAGGCTTCACTTGTGGGGTTTTCTGTACAATCAGACTAGTTGAGAGGAAGATGTATACAGAGAAGCCTTTAATGGTAGCTAACTGCTTCTGTGGGCCCAATTAAGACTATCCAACTGTGAAACAGAGTCCCCGGAGTAACCGTGCGGTCTGCTTGCCTGGGTTTGCTGAGGTGGGGGGATGGAGGCCTGGAATAAGAGAATATCCAACGCAGCTTTGGAGAAAAAAAAAAATTATAAGAGTTTTCTTAGGGGAAAAAATGAAAAAAAACAACCCAACAAACTCGACACAAAACAAAACTAAAAAAAGAGCAGCCCTCAAACTTTTGGTATGCAGTATTAATAAAGGTTGAGGTCAGCTTTAGGTATGCACTGCATTCTAGACTTGACACTGTAGTAGCTGTGCCTGAGATCTTGATGCGTTGTTGATCCAAAATCAATCTTGTTGCTCCTAAGAAGGCAATGAGAGATAATAAGTACTATTCACCTGATTGCCTTCCTGTTCTGAGACAGCTGGTGACGCTTGTCTTCCTGATAACCAGGAGTTTCAGATCTAAGGCAGGGATAAAGAAAAGCTGGGAGCTTGCTGAATCTAAATTTGACAGTCGATGGCTGTGTAGAGGGTCAGGAGGGATAGAATCTGTGACACGTATAAGAAAGGAACAAAATTTATCTGCTCTGGTTGCAATGATTAGATGTCTCTTTGTCTGGCTTTCTTACAGTGGATGATTGATTGTACCCGCCAGCTGGCTAATATCATAATTAACAAAGTTGCTACCATGTCTGAGAAGTTTAATCGAAAAAATTGCCGGCAGTATGATGCCATTGTCACAGAGATCACAAGCACAGCAGTGTTGACTTTTGCACTGGTGGAGCCGCAGGACTATGTAGATGTGCTGAAAAGTCGTTCGCTGGGATAACTGAAGGTATGTTTCTTTCCCTATGCATTTCTCCACTGCTCGTTCTTTTGAAAAATAAAGGGCATGGTTCTTTGAGGATACCTTTCATTTCAGGGTCCCATGTGAAGCTATTCTGTCGTATTTTAAAGCAGTTGCAATAGCAATCTAGAATGTGTTTTATCAATGCGTCAAGAGGTGAATAATCAACACTGTAGTTCAGTGATACTCACCCTTTCTAAGTGGTCTTCAGTGTCTTGCTGGATGCTTTTTCCAAAAAATGCGGATGCAGTTGTTTTGTAGCTAATTTTCTCAGCTGGAAACTGAGAAATGCTGTTGACAGTCTACGTTCTAGGAACTCGTCATTCAGCTTGGGTTTTTCAGCATTTATTTTCATGCATTACTTCAAGTTAGAATGTAACTTAAATGCATTAAAAAGTTGGAAGAATAAACCAGGGGAAAACCCGTGTTCTTGCATCTGTAATTCAGCATTAGAATGTCTTGCTAAAATGCTCTCTTTTGTGTATGTGTGTGTCTGTTTGTGTGTATGAAAAGAGGGGAGCATTGATGATGTTAGCTGGGAATTCACAGCTCCTTTGTAAAATACTGCCCGAGAATCTCACTTACTCCTTTTGTATGTTTGCCTAGCTTTCCAAGTCAAACATTGTTCCACTGAGCTCTTTTTCTCTGCAATTGTATTTTAACGCCTGTGTGTGTGCACTGTGTGGTAGTTCAGTTATGCTCTGGAGTGTGTTGAAAATGCCAGTCTGACATATTGCTAATGAGTGTGCATATTGACAGTGACGGGGGCGTGTGTCTGTCTGTGTGCCATATATTAAAACAAAAAGAGGAGAGAGACGGAGACACAGAGAGACAGAGAGACAGAGAAGGAAATATTGGGATGGGAAAGAACAGTTTGTTTACATTACGGTATGTCAAAATGTTATTATGGCTAAAAAATCCATTTTAAATAGACAGAAGATTTCTTTCTCGCAGGAGCTAATATGACCATGGTAGGAGGATAAGGGAGACCCATTTATTTTTGTGGTATTAGTATTTTTCTGCCCAATAAATTCTGACTTTTTGGTACCAGCTTCTAAAATTTGGGAAATGAATTGTTTGTGTTTTGTTTAGGTTCTGTAATGAGCTCTCCCTGAATTTTCTGTTGCTTTTCTCTATGTCTTTACAGGTAAACTAGTTCTGGGCATGCAGGTGGAATTGTTACAGTAGACTTTTGAAGGAATGTATTGTTTAGTAGCTAGCATAGCAGATGTTTATCTAAAACCAACATTTTTGAGGGGATGTGCTCTTTTATATTGGATAATTTTCTGTTTTGAGTTAAGCAATTTTCTCATTTTGAGCTGATATTATTGCAATGGTAGTTTAAAACTAATGCTGATGTGAATTTTTCAGAGAGACTTTGCAGTTCTCAGTCAATTTAATAGCAGATAAATTGTTCTTAACTGGTAGATCAAATTTAAAGAACAACCTACTCTTTTTTGTTATTTCTTTGTTTTTTTAATGGGTTATACCCCAAAAGAGACTTCTATTTTGTGAGGAAATACTTCTCTGCAGGCCAGAAACATATTCTTATCATGATTATTATTCCTATCCTTGGTAATGGATTTTAAGTTATCCTTGTAAATCTATTGCTTTTCAAGAGCTGCTAAGCAAAATTAAAAATCTATATTTTGTTTTGAATAGAAAATGCTGTGAGCAGTGACAAAATAGATTAGTATTGTGATTGCAGACAATAGGGAAGATTAAGTTACTAAAACAGTATATTGTTGTTCTAAACTAAAGCCTGTAATATTTTCTGTAATTGAGACTTCGTGCATTGTTAGAACTCAGTTGGAGTATCAAATGGTTGTGAGGATTAGAGCAGACAACTAAAGCAATGTCACAGTAGATGTGGCTGGTTTTTAACAGGATTATCTTCTGAGATGTGTAGAAATGAGCCCTTGTAATAGTTTTGGAGGAATTAATAATTTTAGTAAAATGTTAATAGCAAATGTGCTAATGTAAAGAATTAGAAGATTAGTGATGCATCCTTTTGCATGGAAATAGGAATATAATAAATGTCCTGCAGGTGACTGAAGCTACTGCAATTTTATTGGAGATTAAAGTTTGATTGACCTTTGCTGAGGTGATTAACCCTTCTGAAATTAAAAGCCAGTAGTAAATTATTCTGTCCAATTTAAATGCAAACACAAATGATATAGCATACTGTTCTAAGTGTAAGAGGAAAAAACGTTTTAATTTTCGTTTTGCACTCAGTGAGATGTGATTGCAGACAGCGCGCAGCCGGGCTGTGGTGGAATTGGCCAGTGGCAACCTGCCTTTACTCTGCTGGCTCCCGCCGGAGCAGCCGTGCCACGGGGATGCTGAGCTTGGGAGCAGCTGCCTGCAAGGAGCCTTCGCGTGCAGGAATGCCAGCAGGAGAGCATGGAGGCGTCAGCGAGGTAAGCGGAACAAGTCACTGTGGATGTGCTCGATCTGCGAGTGGAGACCCCGGGTACAGGTGACACAGGTGAGGGTCCCTGCCCAGCCTCACGGGACAGCGTGTCGGAGATGGGTTGCTCACCTGTGCGAGCCATGGCAGAATTAGAAATTGAGTTGCATCTATGTTCTTTGAGATGCTTTTTCCTTCTCCCCGATCCTTAAACGTCGGATGTACGAGCTTGCAGAACTGTACTTTTGACTGACAGAGCGCTTCCTCCAGCACGGGCTGAGTGCAGGTGTGTGAATTGCTGCGCTGCTTCAGGGATGTGATTCCCATCCTTCCTGCAAGGGTGAACAAGCTGCTTCTTAGGCTGTAGCCAGTACGTCGTGCTGGATGGGTAGGATCAGGGCATGATCTTAGTAGATGTCTAAAACATGTGGGATTACTCCACATGTGTAAAGTCTTGCAGATAGTTGTCGGAGTTGCTGTGGCTATGCTACTGAACAGAATTTTAAAAAATCTAGAAAGTTAATTTCCAATAGATCTTATACTGCTTCACATTACAGTTTGTATCTGGGTGTGCAAACTTTATTACTTAATATTGAATTGGAAAGACCTCAGTAATATGCTTGCTGAATTTTTTATAAATCTTTCATTAAAAGTTAAACACTTAGGAATTCCTCCCAGAGTATTGGCCTGACTCTTTATTTTTATTTAGCAGAAAAAATTAATGTCAGAGCAGTGATTTGTTTTATGATGAATTACACTTAACTTCCGCAGGGTAAGAGACCAGGGTGTTGTTATAAAGCAGCATACTGTCAAAAAGTCCTTCTGGAGGACTATAATGAATCTCTGAGGACTTAAATTTACACTGACTACAGCCGTTATAAATGGATCCAGTTCACAGATTTTTGTTGCTTTGTTAGGAAATTATATTTTTGTTAAAAGCACCAAAATAATGGTAAACTAGAAGTAGTTTTGTTATTTGGGGTTGTTTTAACTTGCATGAACAAGTCCTTCAAGGATTACTGTCTCCTTTCTTCACCTGCCAGTCCAGAAGAGGGAGGCAAGAGAGTCAGGTCTGCACCCAGGAATCTTCATGGTCTTTGGTATACACTGTACTGGATCAGACTATGCAGGATTTTTTTGCCCTTTTGTTTTCTTTCTTTTTATTTCCTATGCTTGAATCCACCTCTCCCTGACCACCGGAGAAGAGATAAAATGGATCTTTGAAGGCTTTTGCTTGCATGCCAACAGCAGTAGTGCTGGGAATTGGGCTGAAGGGCAGAAGGGCTTCTACAACTGTTTGGTCTTGAGTGGACTTTCTGCCTAGTAAAATTTCCTATTCTTTCATGCAGCTGTAAAGCATTAAAATGATAATGAATGTGCCATCTGCATTCCATATTCAGTTTATCTCCTCACTTTTTATCAAGGAAGATTTTATATTGCATCTGTCAAGGTAGGGAAGTCCAAGGAATTGCAGTTCAGAAATTAAGGACCCTGAGGTAGCAGCTCACTTCTGTCTCGTCTTTTCATTTACACTTTAAACAGCCTTCAGAGAGATGGGTTGCTGCTTCTGGGACCCAGCGAAGAAAGTGAGGAATAGATAAAAGCTAAACTTGTGGTGGAGTGACCTAAATGGAACAGCTGGCAAAAGTATAGAGGGGATCCTCCAGGGTACTGAATTATACCTTCAGGCTTGGATTAGTGGGATGTTTAACAAAGAGATCCATTTGCCAAAAGGATCTCTGGCTGATTTTTAATTATGGAACTAGCACTTCCTTCAACGTTTGCAAATTATTGAGCTTTTTTTCCTCATGTAAAGTGTAGAGTACTAATTGTTGGCTTTTGGCTCTTGCTTTTGCTTTTCTCAAACTAAAAATTTTTGCATCTTCTTGAATTAACCATATGAATACCTGGAATGTGAAGCATTGCAACAGTTTTTATGTTATGAATAATGAGTTGCATGCTCTGTGAAAAAAATAAATAACTTCAAATATTTATTGTTTTGCTTATAATTCTGGAATGCTCTTGAGTGCTTGTAATAGGATGAAACTTTTATTTAAATTGAGGGAAGCAGTATTCATAGATCCTTTGTAGTCATACATATCCGTCATATTTTAATTAATGGTAATTGGAATGTAAAATCCTATTTTAAATTTTTTTTAGTAGAAAGATGCCTCAATTATTTTCCATATTTTACAGTAGAGCAATGCAGGACAGAAAAAAAATTGGAGCTACATCTGTCAGAAACATCTATTTACCAGCCAACTTTCATATATAGCATTTTCTCTTTTGAGATAGGCATTATTTCCTTGTCTGTTATCAGCTAATACTGCCATAAATTTCTTAAACCTCTGTGGGAAAACCCCCTCCAAATCACATGAAATAATGATGCTCTAGCATGATATTAAATTTTCAAATGGGAGGTGCATCAGGGAAATTCATGAGGAGGTAATAATGTATGCTAAATACATATGTGTTTAGTGAAGAGATTGTCCTAACTGTGTCTACTTATATTTTCTGAGGCAGTCAGGCTGAAGAGGCAGGCCAGTGTAGTAAAGTATTTCTGGGAAGTTTGCTGTAATACCATACCTGATTACTTTATGCAAAAAAAAGGGCTAGCAATGTGGCGGGTGGAGGAGGGACCTCCTCCCTCAACAAGGATGTTGTCACTGTCCTCACTTCCTACAGACCATAACACCTAAAATAAACACCGTTAGTCATTGTGCCTTTTGCTTTGCTCTTTTGAAAAAGCATTTATCAAGCGGGTTCTTTCAAAGACATAAGATTGGCAAAGGTCACATAAGATCGTTTTGATGATCTTCACTGTGTGTCAATGTTATCAAGTCACGTGAGAGATCAGTGTGGTGCTTAGCATGTGATGTCATATAGGTGATGTTTCTCTCTTGAAAAAAAACCCCAAAAAAGGTGCAGTTAAAATCTTGTTTGCCCCCACTATTGCTCCCAGTGCAAATGGCATAGGGAACTTCATATATTTTTATGTTGGTAGGATGATTGCTTAGAAATTGTCTTGTTCAGCATTTCTAACATTATCAGTAGTCATTACAATAACTTGAAAAGAAAACACCTCAAAATTTTACTCCTGCCACAGTCTTCATTTTTCCTCTTCCATCTCATTTCAATGTTCTTTCAATATGTTACTCAGCCAATAGCTAAATGAAAATTGCAGGTTTAAAGCCATTTTAACTGAAGCATTAAAAAAATTTTTATAATGGAACAAACTGCAATTTTCTATATAGAGGAAAGTTTCTGAATAGTGAGATATCCACTGCATTACATATAATTGGAAAACACACTGCAGTTTCAGTAGCTACTTAGGCTTAGACCTTAAAGTTGTAAAGAATTCTTTTTCTTCTCAATGATGTATTTAGCAGAAGCTATACATTCCATGTTGCAAATCTGCACAAAATGTATTGCATATTTCCCCCCAGAGTTAGCTTCAAATCGGAGAGAAGATACAAAACCTGCAGATTCATTTTAGGCTTCTGTTAAAAATCAGCAATTGCCTAGTATTTCTTTTCATCATGGAAAATTAGCTGCAAGTTGATAATTGCATTCCTTGTTCATCAGACCTGTGTAGTTTTCTGAAAGTGTGCATAACAGAGAATTGAATTTGAATAACTTGAATAGCTGCATATGAAAACTCTTGGAGTATAATGTTTCACTGAACATTTCTTCATTCCATTTCAATAGAAATTAAAATTCTCTTATGAATATGCAGTTTCTTACACTGCTTGGGTTTGGGGATTTTTGTGGTTTTTGGAGGGTTTCAAATTTTGGATTAAGTGAGAGAAAGGGAAGGAAAGGATGTGAAACTTTGTAGGTCAAGGCAGGATATTTTTGAGGTACGTACCACTTTACATTCTTGAAATGGATGGTGGTAGAAATTACTAGCTTTTCTTTCAAGTAAACCAAAATGCGCCTTCTTTGAAGAAATTAAAATTTTAATTGAGTTGAGGGCTTTCTCATTAAAATTTTCCTGTCTGAAAATGAGAACAGCTCAGACCATCATGTTCAACAGTTCAAAAACGGCTTGAGCAAACATTAACTTTTAAAGGCACGAAAACTTCCATCAGAAACCAATCCACTCTTTTGTGTAGAAACACTGAGGAAAGCATTTATGTGAAAAAAATATTGTCAAATTTCTGAAAATACAGACCAATTAGTGAGAATTAATTTAGATATTTGTGACTGACTATGTATCATGTATATGTTAAAGCTGATTTATCACTATATTCTTCCCTTATTTGCAAAAAGAGACTCCTACTTATTGAAATATTACTGAAGAATCTAGCTTTCCCCACAAATTACACATTTTTTGCATAAATGTGCCTAATTACCTGAATTCAGTTTTGATTAGCAGTGTTAATTGATGCAGCTGTGGATGGGCTCTGTTTACCTAAATTACCATGTGCAAACAGCAATACGTTTGAAAGTGAATATGCTAAACTGAAAATACTAATTAGCTAAGACAGATTGTTATTCAAGTCACATCTCAGAGCTTTTTAATGAAACCCTGAATGTGTCAGGGCTTTATGATATTCAGACAGAAATGTCTATATTACATATGAATTCTAAATTTAATTCAAGGGAACAGATGGGATGTCGACCAGGGTTCTTCTCCATTGCTTCCAGTATTAATGTGAATATTTTACTCTACTGGATACATTTTTGAGTGTGTGTATGTGAGAGAGAAAGGAGTGTGTGTGAGAGAGAGGAGGGAGCCTCCCTCATTGTGTGCCTTGACAATGTGCCAACCAGGAACATCTAACTGGTCTATTTTTGACTGACATATTTACAAATTATAGGCACCTACTTTCCCAGAATGAAGATAAACAAGCTATTTTGCAAATGTAATAAGGCTAGATAGTAAATGGAATAAAACCAAATAACAGAAAGATTAAACAGATCTCATTAAAAGAACTTCTGCAACAGCAGAGATTTCTCCTTTTGCAAGAATTAAAAAATACCCAGTTTTTTATATAATAGGACAATTGGGCTACATGTTTCAGATTGTTGTGGAAAGGCTTTTAACTGCACTAATCTGACAAATGCAATCTATTTTCCTAATTTTATTTAGAGCAGCACACAGATTAAGGTATTCCATTGTTGCACTTAATCCCTCTTAGTGGTTCAGTTGGATGCAAACCTGTAAATAAGTCTTAAAGTGGTACAAAAAAATATCTAGAGCATAAGTGCTCTTAATATAGATCAACTGCCACACAGCATATGTCCAGTTTTCAATCCATTTATTCGTTTGCTTCAGAGCTTAAATATTCAGGGGTCAGCTCCCATGTGAAATTCAGTAATTCCATCAGAAGCTTTACGCACAATGTCTTGACAGTGAAAAGCAGGGGTTGTAAGCACTGCACCTATTTGTACCAAAATAATAATTGGACTGGTAATGTTCTAATTTTCCTTTTTGGACAGTTCTTTCACAAATGTTCTCAAGATATTTGTAGTGGTCCTGGCTCAATGTAGGTAGCTACAGTTATAGTTATAAAGAGTGTCAGATCTTTTGATCTCAGCTGGTTGGAATCTACTTTCTTCTGTGCGTTGCAATGAGAGAGAGAGAACTCTTTTGACTCTGTTATTCCACCATTATGGTGAATAGAAATTGTCCTGTGGACACAATACTCCTTTTTAAAAGGTTCAATAGTTCTGTTTTTGTGTAAGTTGACACGTAGAGCTGATGATACTTTCTGCAAGTAATTATCTAAGGTCTTAAACTTTATACCTGAATCCTTTAGTCATGGCCTCTTGTACTCCATTAGCAGAGGCTTTACAGATAGAACATATTCCTAAATAAATTAGTTCCAGGTACCTTCATTGTTCAGCAGACAATTAACTCTGGCTGAAGAGAACAGTAGTGGTACAAGTCAGATTTGGACCACTATGATAAAAAAATTGCTTCATTCCTATTACATCGCTAAATATGAGTGATCCTCTATAATGAACTGTCTCTTCAGTGCAGACATCTGACCTAGGAAAAAGCTTTTATCCCTAATAAATCACATTTATCAGGAGCTCTGAGTCATAAAATGTTATACTAGACCATTTAATGTCAAGTACTTCACCACCCTCAATAGAGCTTGACTTCTTTATGCAAGGAGTAGTTGAAAAAGAGAGAAGCATCAGCTTATGGAACACAGAAAGAGGGAGACACACAAATCCAAAGTTTAAAATTTAGTTTTAAGATGGAGTTTGAAAAAGTCATGAAAATTTGCGTCCGGACATTGCTCTCACTTGGAAATTTCTGGAATAAATGATTCATAGACAAGATCTTTTGGGCAGTTGATGATCTTCAAATAAACTGGTAGATGAAAGAAAGAATCAATTAACCCATAGCTTAGAAGAATCTACCAAGGCCTTTTTTCCATAGAAAATAAAGCTGCAACTTCCACATAAATGTTTAAAGAAAGACAACACTTGATATAGAAAATCTCTCCAAACTTTGACCTTTACTCTACCATTGTTTGAGAGCAAAATCAGTAGGAAAGAAGTCCACAGTATTTGCTTTTGGCCTTTAAAATACAAGTTCAAGCCAGAATCTTGGGGGCAGCAGTCAGCTGTTACTCAGGGCATCTATATGATACAGCTGCAAAAGCTGATTTAGCCTTGCAACAGGTTCTTGTTTCCAGTCAACAGTGTAAAGGTGTGTGTGATATCTCCTGACACCTGCTATGCATTCTACAGAATTTGTATAAAATCATGTACTGAAGAGATACAATAACATTTTTTAAGATTATATCTTTCTTTAGTCCCTAAATTAGCTAGTTTAAGCATAGACTAACCAAATAACAATAAATAAATACTCATGAGCTCTGCAGTCAACCCTTAAATAAGGACACAAAAATCATGCAGGAAAAAAATATAGTGTCATGACAAATTGCCTTTTTTGCTTTTATTTCTTAAAAAAAATCTGCATCAATAAAAGTGAGTGGTCATCAAATTCCTATGGAAAATAGATCACTTTTGGTCAACTGGAACTGAAATGTGAAACTTTTGCACAGCCCATGTGAAAGCCATGGATATAAGCACCCTCATAAAAAGATCTGAAGTATCCAGGAGACTTTGTTCTTATGAAATGTACTTAACCTGAACAGCAGACATGAACCAAGGAGGAATAATAGAAAAGGAGATTCCTTCTCACTCAACATCACCTTTACCAGTTTTACATTCCCACCTTGTGTAATGACATTGCATCTCTGGTCGGGAACAAGCCCATCTAAAAATGGAAATGGTTTCTAGCACAATTTATTTATATATTTGATTTGAAATCATCTGTCTTGCTACTTACTTAACCATTCATGTTGAATTTTGCCTTTTTTTTTCCTACAACAGAAAGACCAACCTGCTGCTAATGCAGAAATTCTCTCTTCATCTCCACCTTAAATGCCTTTGGGTTTTTATTGTCAGTCCACATTATTGGAATTCTTGTCACACAGGGTTGACTTGGAAGGAAAGATGAGACACTGTGCTGTATTGGTCTCTCCTCTGTGGATGAGTTGAGTGACTATCCATTCCCTCTGTTTGCGTATTTCCAGTGGATTCCAGGGATTTTTTTGTTACAAAATCAAGGCAATGTTTCTGGTCTTCCAAGCAATTAATATGTCCGTTTTGGCTCTGTGGGCTACCTCTTTGACTTTTTAAGTTATTTCTCAAAACAAGGAGACTACTCTTGCTGCTTTGGGGAATCTTTTATAGAGTCCAAGTCAAAAGGTATCTTCTGCTTTTATGGATAATTTTTGACATTTTTCATATCTGTTCTAATTTCCAGCATTGAATTTTTGAAATCTGATGCATTCTGAAGTAGTTGTTTTGTTCTACGTTTACTAAAACACCTCACAGTGCACTTACAAAAAATAACTTACACCTCAGTTACCCACCTGAGCTTTTTTAAAGTTTGTTTTAGTATAAATCTATTTCACAGTTAAATGTTCGCTATTTTTCAAGTTCATTGTATAACATTAAGCAATTAACATTCCCCTTGAAAAAGGGAAGCACATATTACATATCCTTTCTCTTTCACATTGCATCTCAAAGTATCCATTGGTATGAAGGGTCCCTGTTTAAAAATGCCTTCAAGACCCTGCCAGAAGTGAAGTCCTCTAGTCTCTTCCAGATTCTTTGTCCCCCCTTCTCCAGACTCCTTTTCTCTTATAGTCCAGTTGCTATTTTATGTTCACTCTGTTTCTGCGCTATCACTGTATCTCACCTCATCTTTTTCCCTGATCCTCTTTCATGTCTGTCCCTTTCTCTTTGTGCTTGGTACGCAATTTGGGTAATTTTGATTTTTCTAGTTGATCATATTTTTCTTCTACTTAAAGCTCTTAAGGCTGACCATGAGTTTTAGTTTAGTCTTCATTATACTGAATTGCTCTGTCTTTCTAATAGTGTCTGAGTAATGCTATGCACCTGAAAAAAAAATTTCTTTTACCTTGGAAAGACAAAACCAAAGTGTAATATTCTACTAGACTACTCTAGACATCTGGGAGTGCTATCACTAAGAGTGAATTTTTTTTCTAAGTGTCTTGTGTCAGCATGGATTTCAAAACATCTTGCAAATTCCTATTTGATCAACTATTTCTGTGTTATCCCAGATTCACATTCACTTTGTATGTGAACTTTTTCATGTGCTTTTCTCTGCTAGATGTTCTTATGCCTCTTCTGCTCAGATTCAGCTTCAACCTTCATTTATTCATTCATTAATTTACTTCATGTCTATATTTGAAGCCACCATATGTATGTCAAAAGGGCAAGTGTAATAACTCTATGATATCTGCAAGCTTCCATCAAATCAAGGCTGAACACTAAAAATTTCTTTTTCACATCACTGGTCTTTGTTAATTTTACTTTAAAATTATATTTCCTAAATTTTTCTCTATTGTTCAACACAGATTAAATTGTTCCTCTTGTATTTCTTTACACTAATTAGAAACTATTTACTTTTGATCTAAAATTACTTTCAACTATCTAAAACTACACAAGATAGTAAGAGAAGGAAAAGCAGAGCTGGTCAGTACCACCTTTTCTGCCACATTAGACATAGTCTGTTTTTGTGTTGTGCATGTCTCTGCAAAAGTATCCTCAGAAAGGAAGACTCAAGCCATGTGAATAAATTCCTTTCATAGATAACTGCATTAGCTCCTTTGTCTCTATGGCATTAGAGATGTCTTCTTTTCAACCTCACATAGCTTTGTTCTCACTACCTCTCCTCAACGGTCCCTCATTTATTATTGTGTTTTCCCCATCTACATTCCTCGTAATCGATGACAATGATGCAATCCTTTCTTCTGGCAAATATTGTATATGTGTTTGTGTGTGTGTGCACTTGTGTGAACTTATGAAGTTCATACTTTGGGCCTGTTCCTGTTTCAGACAGAACTGGCATGAAATGAGTAAAGCCTCAACATAAGTTAGTAAGTTTTCTTATGTTAAAGTGTCTATTTCAGGTTTCAATTGTCAGCTGCGCCAACTGAGAAATAGAACAAACATTATGAGTATTTGAATTTAGTTTGATTTTTCCTGAATGTGTATGTATGCACTGACTGATGCTTGCACAGCAGTTATGAACCAGTCTGTGTGTGGCATTTTTATATTGCCAGAAACACAGAGCATTTAAGTTGAGTACCTACTGCAAGAGACATGATTTTTGAATAATGGCTTTTCCAAGCCTATCGGTTCTCAGAAGGAAAATTGCAAGACCAGATAAAAATATGCCTAATGGCATTTAAAGTAGTGAAAAAGGCTGTCTGAAAGTTGTGGTGGCATAGTATAACAAACGTGTTTCTGTCTGTATTTGGCATACTCATGTGTATGCATGTACAAATGCATAGCTCATCAAAACGGCTGTGAAGATCACACAGAAAATGTTTCAAAATTCTCACCATCTCTCTCTTCTTTTTCCTGACAATTCCACTTTGGTTGACCATTTTGGGGGCATTTGGAGCATATTCCAGAAATTGCTAGTGTCTTTTTCCAAACAGCCGAAAAAGTGCTTTTCCCCTTGGATGAAAATTATCTGTATGCTTATTAGTCCCCAGAGTAGTATTAGACTGTATTTAAATCAGAGACTATTTTTATGTTAATTTTCTCTCTGGATATGAGAATGGAAATTTTACTTTTGGAAAGAAGGAAGAAAACTCAGACAAATTCCCAGTGCAACAAAATACTTCTTTCCAAGCACATGAGCTCTCAGATGTGTAAAATCAAATCTTGGTAATATTTTACCCAGCTTTTTTTTTTTCCTTAGATTGTGTAACTTTTAAATCTTTTTGCTTTGATTTTCCTTTTCCTTTTGTACCTATACAGTTTGAGTCTGCCTTCAACAATGGTAGTGTGCTCTAAAATGTTATGCACAATACTAACTCTCTCCCTATTTCCTCATTATAGTATGAACTTTGATTCTTTACTTGTTTCATGTATTTCTCTATAAGGTCTCTTTCTTCTCTTTAGACTCTGTAAGTCCATGCATGTGGGAAGGAGAGATAAAAGAAAGATTTTAGGCAAGTCACTGTGCTTTTCTTTCATTTCCACTTCAGCTATAAGGCCTCTGAGGAAAAAAAGTAGAGATTTTGTTTGTTTGTGGTCTGTGCTGGAAGGAGCTGGGGACTCCAGGTACTAATTTGATACAAGTAAAGGAAAAAAAGCCCCATTCTTATAAATAGCATGACATAGACGGAAGGCATAAATATGAATGGTACCATTTTAACTCTTGGTCTTGTTTGTCAAAGACAAATGAGCTGTAACTGATCAAATACTGAAATGTTACAAGGCTGCAGTGGACAGCTACAAAATAATGAAAACACTGTATTCCTTAACTCAATGAAGACTCTTCAGGGCAACAGATGCATCCATTCTTGCTTATATAGTACAAAGTAAAATGACTTCTTGATGGTCCTGACCATTCACCAATGGCTTTATTTGTAATATATTATGCATTTATAGATGTATACATATTTATATGTATGTATTATGTAACTGAAAGGTTAATTTTACTTGACAAACAAGGAAATTCAGCAAAAAGTAAGTGCATATAACTTCCTTCTACCTTTTGTGTGGCTGGACATGGGTCAGTGTTGTGTCAGGACAGAAAGCCAAAAAGAGTCCTCCAAAACTCTTTAAAAGAAATGATTGAATACCTAAATTCAGTGGTAAATGGTAGATGTTAAAGAAAGTCTGCCCTTAAAAAGAACTTTTCTTACCACAGCTACTAGGTTTAAATGATTTCAGAGTTCAATTTTTGGAGTAGAAAGCACAGAGAGTCACCTTCACTCAGAGTGAAATCTGAGGCCTGAAAAAAAAAGACATTCATCTATTATGAACACAGAATTTGAAAAAGAAACCTATGGTGCCTGTATTGCTTTATATAAATTCTAGTTTTCTTGATTATATGAAAAACAGCATGAGAAGAACCTTGGCTGCATCTCCATTATACTTTTGTAGGACTGCCAAACACTTTACTCACCTATACCTTCTGGGTTCCAAAACCAGTTCTAATATCAAGGAAAAAATGTACAAAAGCTGACATTCATTTTTATTAAATATTTATTTATAGTGAGTACAACTTGGAGAGGATTCAACAATATCCTGAATAACGATGTGTTCTGACAGTTGATTTAAGTTTTCTCCAGAAAAAATGGTGAAGGGCCTAAAGTTCAATGTGCAATGCCCAAATCATGAAGAACTTATCAGAGAATCCTTTTAAACAACTGCTGATTGGAAATGTATAATCACCTTTCTTCTTAGAAACACAGGAGAATTCAAATTATAGCAACTGTTGTTTATCAAATGTTTAGATTTTCATTAATATGATCAACCAACAGTGAATTGCTAGCTGAAATGCTGAGAGGAAAAATCAGTTATAAATTCCTCCTTTACCTATGTATATTTTTTGAGGTCCCTTCATTATAACTTTAATAACAAGAAAGGATTTTCTCTTTCTTCCCACTAAACCTACATAAAATGTTATCTCTGCTGCAGTACATATGGTATTTTAATTGCATTTCATTGTTCTCAAACCTAATTTTTTGCATGTTAAGTCTAATTATATTAGAGCTGGGAGCTGAATCAGTGCTCACATGAGAGAATTTGCCAAAATATACTATTATGCATAGTAAATCCAAAAGTGGGGTTTTTTTCCTATGTCTTGAAGAAGGTCTGATTTATTTTAAGAATGAGTTGCCATTCAAGACATAAATGTTGTGTCTAGTAAGTGTATTGCAGCCTTTTTTCAGAATGCTTTATTTCTTCTGTATAGCAAAAAACTACAGGTTCAAATTACACACATCACAGAGTGGCTTTTAAGAGAAAGCAAATATTTGCTGTGATTAACTGACAAAGAATCATAGAGTCATTAAGTTGGAAAAGACCTTTAAGACTATGAATCTTTGTGACCTATTCTGAAGGATACAAAACAGGTTTAACTGGCCCAGTATGATGTTAGATGCTGAAATGTTTCCTATGTCTTCATTGAGAAGCTTTTTATATTGAGCATAACAAAAAAAGCAAAACCAAAAGCCCACAAACAAACAAACCAGCTCACCAGCCTTTTCCAGTAGCTAGTCCATTCAGAAAGAAGACCTGTTGGAGAATTTGGAAGTAGTAAAACCGGTAGCCAGCACCTAACTCTGCTTTCTGGAGTAAATCTTAGTAATTATATTCATATCCATCTCTCAAGCATTTCTTCTTCATCTGTGAAATAGTTACCTAATCTTTTGCATGAGCTATGTATGTGAGCAACATGGCCTGCTGCAGGCTGAAGTGATGCTGGAGCTCATCTGAAACTAGGATTGTGTCTGGGGCATGTTCTGAAGCCCGCTTTTCATTGTTCTAGTTTTTCTGGGTTTTTTGTTTGATTGGACTTTTTCCTCTTAAGAAAAGAGATACAGTTTAGGCATGTCAGCTGGTCAGAACAAAACTGAAGAATACATGGGTGATATCTAATTTTGGTAAAACAAACATGGGAATGCAGCCCTCCCTCAAGTCCTGTGAGGACTCTGGTTGTTGGTCAGGACAGACAAATGGCATTTTCCTTTGCTATCAGCTGTCTGGGGAGGAGGAGCTTTGTATCAGAAATGAAGGGCAGGATTCATTCAAGTGGAAGACCTTACAGGGAATACCTGTCTTGTAGCCCTCATGCCAACAGAAAAAAAATATTGTGTGGATTCATGTTTTTTCAATTGGCTAATATCACATGCTGGATGTGTTTCAGTAATCTAGTTTTCACAAGACAAAGGCACCTACAGCTCTTGCATTGTTAGAACACAGAATTGCAAGGTCTTCATTTTCAAATTGAATGTATATAAACGCCACAGTCTCCTGGTCACACAGAGAAAAACAGAAAGTAAGACATCCTACTGGTGGGATCCTGTTACACCAACTGGTGTTCCACTTGGATCACAACACTTTAGTCTTAAAGGCTCTAAAGGAAAGAAGTGTGATTCCTACACCTAACCAAATAATTTGTTGTAAAACTGTGAGAATATTGTTTAAAATGAAATCCTGATTAGAAGTAAGTGAACATTTCTCACCTTTCTGAGCAAACTGTTTTGGTGGTTAATTAAACCTATTGTTACAGTGCAATTTAGCAGTATTTTGGATTTTGTGCAATTTTGCCATCAGCATGGCTAATAGTCATATGGGAGGCAAACAGTAGCATAGAAATTATTATAAAAAGGTGGAGGGTGCTGTCACCTATGTGTAAGGGATAATAGGATCAGCTTCTCACATGTTTTTTGTCTTAGAGTGAGAGGGATGTCATATGGAACATTTAAAGATCTACCCCTTCTATATGTGGTACAATGAATCTCCTGTTATGTGTGCTGCCCTTGAGGAGACGGGAAAAAAGGAATAGCAAAAAAGGTAGTGAATGTCTTGTAAACAGGGAATGACATCATGCTAAATTGTTGCAAATGGCATCAAAATATGTTGATGGGGGAATATTTTTGGAAAATTGAGTTTGGACATTAAATGTTTGTGTCTTGATCAAATATTTTTTCATGATGAATAAGGGGTCTTTTGGCAAAAAGATTGATAGGGTACATGAGTTCAACTTTGAGCTTATGTCAGAACTTACAACAGAAGTTAATTTCTCTGTCACTCCTTCTGTTGGGAAAAATAATTTGTTTCTTACTTCCTTTCAGAGGCATAAAGTGCTGGAGGAGTGAATATATATATGCAACTCTTCTGCTGCAATTTCATGTTACCCTCTGAAGTACAGGGCTTGAAGGGAGGGAACATGACCATATGGAAATGGCTTTCTTATCCAAGTGGAAACAGTTTAGTCAGCTTGCAGGAGGGGTCATAAACCCCTCAAAATATTTCTTAAACAATACAGTAGAGAAACTCACAGAGCTGTATTTTAATGGCCATTAATTGCCTCAGCTGTGCATTCAGGGTCAGGATACATGGAATACATATGCTTGTGTTACGAATGGAAGGAAAAAATATCTTCTGAGCAAAAGAAAATCTAATGTTAATTAAAATTTTCCAGGGGTTGGGTTGGATAATTCTTCTTTTGTGTTCTTAAGTCTCTTTTGATTTTAATTGCATGACAAAAAATTGACTGTAAGTGTAATGTTAGCAAATGTTTATATTTGATTACAAGCATCTGTGAATGCTAAGTCAAAGAATTGAATTACTTTAATTGGGGTGGGTTTGTTTTCTGTTTCTTCATGAGGTTTTTTGTATATTGGGGATTTTTTTCCCCAAGACATCCCACACTGGTAATAAAGCTTGTACTGTCAGTATGCTGAAGGTCATTGCTATAATCTATTCAGGAAGATCTGCTCCCCTTTAGGTGAAAAAAAAATCAACTGAGCATACCTAAAAATGCCTAGAAAATCCTATTACACTTACTGAATTCCAGTTATGTATTTCAGATTCACATAGAATTCAATGAGTGCTCAAATCAAATATGAATATTTGTAGCAAGTTTCCAATGTTATGCACAGGGTTTCCCTCCCTCCCCCTTCCTGTGCTTAGAGAAACAAGGAAATTCTTCTCAGATATGGCAAAGGATAAAATGAAATGAGTAACATTAAAACATACCTAATACTGTGTGATACGTTTTAAAACTGGAAACAAAGGTAGGATATGTCTTATCTGTCTGTCGTGACTCCCAGTGCATCTGTCTGTCTCTCTGGAGCAAGTCAATAAAAATGATTAGAGCTGGCACCTCACAATCGTACACCCTTAAAGCATGAAGCAATAATACTGTGAAGGAAATTTTTTTTCTGACCTTTTCAAATTACATCCAACTGTCTAGGGAATTTCTCAGTGACTAGAGGTAATAAAGTTCAATCCGTTTTGCCGGTCGGCTTCAAATTTAGCTCCTCAGAAGCCCTAACTTATCTATTCTTTTTATCTTGGCCTTGGCATCTATTCAGTACAGTAATCCATGCATCTAATCTTTTTTTTCTCTCCCCTCTCAGGTTTAGCTGGTGGATCATATTGTGAAAACTGCAGCCATGAAAGGCCCTCCATTTAGTGCACCCTTCAAAATGAAATGTTAGCATGGGAGGCTAAGCTGGTATGTTGCCTTTGAGAGGCTCTTGTTGAATTTAATTAGCTTTTAGATTTCATCTCCATCTCGCATCTCAGCTTTCACCATTGTGTGTGATTTAGGCTTCACTGACTTCCATTATTTAAAACTTTTCCAACTTAGCTGTGCCACTTTAGAATAATGAGGGAAAAGTAAAGTTTAAAGTTCATTGTCTTAAATTGATTTCTAATTAGTTTTTATGATGTGAGCTCAGAAACAATAGACACAGCCTCTCAGTAAGTTAGGATTCAAGTGACAAAGACAAGCAACCATTTCCTCATGTCTTGTTTCTCATTGTACTCCGTGAAGTACTCCACTAGAAACAGGTCAAGAATGTTTTTAGCAAAATATATCTTTAATTATTTTTTAATTTATAAAAAACTGGGCTTCACTGCTTTCTTTTCCCTGAAATATTGAGTCAGTGTTTAGATATATATGTGATCTGCTAATGAATGATCTGCAGAATATTCAAAATGCATGCATATCTAAAAGCACCTGTAAAACACTTCCTTTTAATCATGCAAGTAATACATTGGAAGACATATGTCTCCCATGTTAGCTATCTTAATAGAGTTGCAAGGAAAAGGAGTAGCTACAAAATGGTTTGGTAAAGATAGGAGGTTTGATTTTTTTTTTCCCTGAATTATTCTTCATTTTGATTCTCTCTTCTGAAGTGAAGGGAAACATGGTCAGGTGGACAAAGTACAAAACTGGGAGTTTCTAAATCTTTCCCCTGTACGTAAATGGGCCCTTACTAGGGCTGTAATGTTTGTCAAGTCATTCAATCACTTTGTACCATAACCTGGCTATTGTGAAAAGCTCTCGGGGAGTGCTCAGCAGAGGATGAGCACAGGGTAGAATCCCACTATTTCACTGTGTTTAATTGATTCAACTAAAATGAAATAGGTTCAGTTTTAATCAAACTATATTGTGCTCCATTGATACTAGCCATGTTGAAAGTGGGATAATCAGTAATCTGAAGGCCTTTCATGCCTGAAAGAATGGCATTCTCAACAAAATTACTGAGGATATCTTTAATTCTGAAATTATTTTAGGAAAAACAGTACCCCACATTGGTAAGGTTTCTCACATTCACAGGTATTTTTTTAGTGTCCTTACTGTCACTTCCTGAAAAGAAATGTTGCTAAATTGACAGATCCAGTTATATTTTTAATCAAGCAGGAATAAGCATTTCAGAATTCTTTTATTAGGTTAGTGCAGAAGATAACATACCTAAATTTGCAATATGCTAGAATGTGTCCTTGTTTCAGAGATAATATGGAGGGACATATTAGAATGTACACGAACACTCAGCTTGGTATTAAAATCAAGTTAAATAAATGTTTGTGGGGATGTGTTCATTTGCTTTCACATCCTGGAAGCTCTGCTGATACAGAGTTATTTTTTAGTACCATCAACTGTATTTCAGTCTACATGAATTAGGCTTCTAATACTCCAGCATTCAGGTTGGTCTCTAGATATGGAGACAAGCAACCCAAAAGGGTCCACAGTTTACCAATTATCAGAGGTCTGAGAAATACCTCATGGAAGAAGCAAATTTTAGCTTCTCAAAGCAATGTCACTGGTGCTATATCTATATTTTTTTTTGGTAGGTGTTTGAAAAACATACAATAAATATCCCCCATAATATTTCAGGCAGAAATAGATAAAAATGGGATAATTTTGAATGCAAGTGGGATATTATGGTGGTGGAGATGTGAATTTTCTTTCAATGAACAAGTTCTTATTTCCAGAATTCTTTCTAATTTGCAAATCTGAATACAGGGTAGCAGCAGTTCTGCTGACAGGTTTTTCTACTGATGGTTTTCAGCTCAAAAGTATTGGAAAAAAACTTTAAGGAGAAAATATTTTTCTTATTTATTTATTTGAATTCCATTCAGCACACTATATAGTACATAAAAGGATCTGTGTTCTGGTATCCAAATGCTTACATTGCATTTCTTGGAATGTCTGTATGGACAACCATGAAGCTAAAAATATTATTTTCCACTTGGTATGTAGCTATGTTTTACTTTATGTTTTACTTACCTGGTTAAAGCCAGGCATTATGGATTGCTGAAGGCCTCAACACCTCAGAATGATATTCTAGCTTTTATTGTTACTGGGGAATATTGAAATCTTCTTTGCAAACTAATCCATTCCCTAAAGTAGTTAATTAAAAACAAACAAACCACAACTGTCTTTCAAATCAAACATACAACATTATGTCTTGTAGTGGGAAACAACAGATGTCCTGATGCTTTCCTGGTTTAATGTCTTTATAGCTTTTCTTTCGATTCTGTCTTTCCTGATTTTCATAAATAGGGAGTACAATAATAGTATACTAGGGATAGGTATATGAAAAATGGTGTTTCAGCTTTCCTTTTTCCTCAGTTAGAAAGTACCTAGTTTAACAAATCTTTTTGAGAAGAAAATACTGTAGATTGTGTTAAAGTAACCCCTGTCCACACATCAGTGGTGTTAAGATAGGAGTTTGCCTTGTGCATATCAAAGGGATTGTGTGAATGTTACCGATACACTGTTGTTCAGTGCTATTTATATTTTCATCATTAGTACATAAAGTCTTATTAATTAACTCTCTAATTTCCCAGAAAAAGCATGGTAATTTGTTGAAGTTGTTGAAAGAAGGAAAAAAAAAAAAGCTGACCAATCTGGCATTGTAAGTTAATAGTATAGAACAAAGCATAGTCATAATTAGTCGAGAAAAGGACTTTCCCTGTTCATTCCAGTTCATAATAAAAAGTGCCTCACCAAAGTGACTTAGAAAATAATACATTCAGACTGAGCAGAATTACTGCCTAGCAGATTCTATTTATCTGTAGCTTAAAAAGCAGCTGGATTTTTGTAAAAAGCAATGAATGTGGCAGTCCTACTTAAAGGTAGAAGAAAAAGAACACCCCTTGTTTTGTAATAAGGGGATTTTCAATTTAAAAGAGAGAGAGAGCCTGTTGTGTGAAGTATGGTTATTACATTCACTGTATTCTATCTCACCCACCAGGAGGCTAATAACGAGGGAGTCAGTGGAGGAGACCAATGCCACAAGGGTTATCTCACAGCCCCAGATGCTGGATAAGTTGAAGGAGGCAGAATCGCTTTTGGATGACATTCAGGAAGGCCTTGAATGATTATCTGGTGGAGAAAAGACTATTCTTTTCAAGGTAAACAGTCCATTTCATCTGTCTGCTGTTGGTGTTGGTGTAAAATATGTTTATATAAATACCTCTAAACTTCATTTTTTATCATTTTTCAGGTTTTTTTCCCTAGATGCTGCAATGATCTATTAAGAATCCTTTTTGAGACAAAGGATCCACTCCACCTCCAACCTAAGGAAATGCTTTGAAGGAATTGACAAGCTCACTTTTAATCACAAGAGAGAAATTACCCACATGGAGTCAGCGGAAAATGAAAAAGTAGATCTCGTGCTGCGAATAATTCCAGCAAGTGCCAAGGGGCTAGTTGAGAAATGGCTTCATGAGGTGAATATCTTTAGCTCTTACTTAGGGTTTGGTTACTGTATGATCATTTTCTCTTTTAGGAGCAATGAATATTATAAGTGTATACTAAATAGCTCTCTGAATATTTGTCAAGATGTTGACAGATTTCAGCCTTATTGTTGTTATTTATTGCAACTAATTTGGCATGTGCAAACACGCAGAAATTAATTCTAATAAAAGCTCTCTTGAATCAGGCTGTCAGCAGAAGTTGGTCTGTGTCTGAAACCATATGTGTGAATATATGTTTGAGTCTACATGTATGTGTTTTTGTGCTTTCATGGTGTAATGTCTGTAGTTCAGGAGGATAATATGTAAAAAATAATCAAAGAAATGTAAGATTTCAAATGCTTCCCTCCACCCTGCAGAAAGTGTGTCCCATTGTGTTGGAGGGGTTTAATATCCAATCATTTTAACAAAAGGGAAGAGAAATTATGTCACTGATAACATCCTAACCTTTCCCCTTTGGGCCTCTAATCTAAATTCATTGGTTTCAGTACGAAATTAGTTTGGTGACCTTTTTTGTTTGCTTTGTTTAACCTTCCTCTCCCAGTGGATGGGAATGGGGCCTTCCATTCTTTTTTCTTTCTGGGCACATTTCTTCCATGTGCTTCCCTTTTTCCTGGGGCAGGATCAGCCCCAGGAATTCCACTTCCCCTTTGTTCACTGTTGCAGGTACTGGTCTCGTCCTCAGGGGCTTGTCCCTGCTGAGTGCTCCCTAGGCAAGGGTAAGTGACAGGGACCAGCACCCAGCGCCAGCAGGGGAAGTGAGAGGAGGCTGGGGGGTTGCTACTTGTATAGCCAGATGATTGGGCAGAGACCGGGAGGAATCCCTGGGCAGTGAAACCTGGAGCAGGTGGCAGGTTAAAGGTGTTTGGCCCTATTCTGTATCGTGTTCCTACTGGCTAGGTAAGCAAAGCCAGGCTGCATAAGCCCACTTGTGAATCCCCTTTTCCTACACAATGAAGCAGCAATGTGACAGCCTTGGATGGAGGCCCTTTTGGGTGTGACTGCACGTGGTCTAAAATGATCCATCTGAATTATTTTTCAGGATAGGGAAGGGAGAATAGAAGGGGATGATTTAGGCAAGCCCAAACACTTCCCACCCTGCTCTCTGTGTCAAGCCACTAGCTTGGTTTTGGACTAGTTTGCAGACAAAGTTGTCTTCCATTTAAAAAAAAAAAAAAAAAGGGAGAGTGGAAAAGTAGCTGTCCTGAGGAGAAACCCAGAGTCTCAAACCTATGATATAATTTTTAGTTTTCACTTTCTTCCACATATGAAATCGGGTTGAGGGAGGTGAGCAGCTGTGTTTATTTTAATACATCTATTTTAACCCTCACCTAAAAACAAATGGGAAGGTTTGGGAGTGCATTAATCTGGATCAGATTAGTGTCTCTTTCTCCCTCAAAAGTGCAACCTGAGATTAATGAATATAAACTAGAGTTTCATATGCAGTCTTTAAGTCATTTGCATGTTTTATGCATGATAATTGAATTTATTTATGCACTTCCTTTCATTTAATGATTTCTCACTCTTTTCTATGCTATCAACATTATATTATGCAAGAAGTTGGATTTGGTAGGCAAGAAAGGATAGCAGTATATAAATCAAACCTGAGTTAATTTTGAGTTCTAGTGTCACCACTAGATCAGAATTAATATTGGTCCCATGCCAGTGGGTTTACATGGCTGGGAAGATGTAAAATATTTTTGGCAAAGCAGAGATTTTAGCTTGAGACATTTCTGATGTAGCCTAGTTTGCTTGCAAGCAAAATTATTTTCAAATGGCAGTTAAATTATTGTATTGACTTTTCAATGACCCTAGAGACTTGTGTTTCTACTTGGCCAATTAGTAGTAATAGGAAGATGAATAGTAATTACACTAATAAATAACTGTGTTCAGACCAGGACCTCAGTATTATAGTCTGGGTTAGAAAATAAGGATATTTTATAATTTGTCTCATTTGGTCTTTCATCAGGAGAAATATGGACTTTGGAGCTATATAGTAAATTTGTCATAGCCAAGAAGGTAAAAGTCCTAGGGATGAGAGGGTCATATTTGACAGGAGCTGTGTGACAGTGGCTGTTTCAGTGTCATAAGTAGGGAATCTTGTTCTGCTTCTTCAATTAAGCTCAGATGTCTTAAAGATGTCGTAGTGTTGGAGTGCGAATTTTTAATAATGCATGTCAGGAAGTTACTAAGGAAAATTAGGAAAAAGATGCTGGTAGTGTGCTTTCATAGCGTTTATCTATACCAGTTTCTTTTGTGTCTCTTGTCTTTCCTTATGTCTTGAAAGATGTATGTGGAAGTGATATTTTCTGTGGCGTCCTGTCTTTTATCAGTGAATTAAATGGTTGTGTCTTGTGATTGTTTCTTGATTCTCGTAGGTAGGAATGTGTTTAAAGGCTAAAGCTTTGTAAATTTGTGATGTAACCATTTCAGTGTCTTTCTTGTCATTGAAATGTAGTTTAAAATGTTCAGTAATGTAGCATGAAATCATTGGTTAGTTTTGGAATGGTGATGAAATCATGTGAAGAAAATAAGTATTGCATCTGATCAAGATAAATTCACTCTAGTGTTTTATGGCTTTTTATTCCTATGTGATAGTAATAAAGTCTCATGTAGGGATGGAAGCCATGAAATACATTGTGAAAAATCATCAACTCAGATGGGGCCATCAGGATAGCATGCTGTAGTTGTAGAGTTATGGAGAATGATTGGAAGATGGTTTAGTGTGTCATCACTTTGACTACCATGTTTTTGCATTTTCCTTCTTCATCCTTCACCCATGTAGGTTGATGAGAGGAAATCAGTTTGTAACGAGATTATCCATCTTTACATCGGTGTTCAGTATTTAAATTGTTCATACATCTTTCATTTTCTGCCAAAGATAACACTGTATATGAAACACTTAGCTAAGAATTTAATATAGCTAATAAACACATGCCAAAATGAATACAAAGAAATGCCAATGAATTTCTAAATGCTTGGAAATAAGGAAGGGAACAAAGCAAGGTCTACCCTGTTAGCAACTGGTCCAGACTCTTTATTTACATGTTTAAGAGCAAATCTGAGATGTAACCAGGGATTTAAAAAGAATTATTTTCTCTGCTTGCATGTCTTTCTGAAAATGCTTTGTTCTTTTCCTCTCTGGAACTGGAATGAAGGCTGACAGTGTTGGGCTCAGAAAAAAATTTCTGACAAATTCCTTACAGTGCTGCTATTCCACATATTGCCTTACTGCTCTATCTCCTTTGCTTTTGTATACTAGTTTCCTTTGAGAATATTTTGGGGAATGTTATTTATTTCCAATTTTTCTGTTGTAATATTTCTCTGAAGCATATGTTAATAAAACATTATTGATTTTTTTGTACTTTGACTCCTTTATTATTTTTCTTAGGTATGATTTTTTTCTCTCTCTCTGCTAAAAATACTGACTTTATTGTAACTAAGGTCATCTTCTGGTGAAAAGCCCCAGCAATAATTAGGCAGAATGTATATTTCCCATTTTAATATAAATTTTAATTTCTCCTTTAAATCAAAAAGCACGTGGAGAAATTAACCACGATTAAATTCCCAGATGTTGTGTGGCAATTATTTCAGTCTTGCTTGGGCTTAAAAAAGGTAGACACAGGTTTGCTTCAATGGTGCCATGTGAAAGAAAAGTGTAAAAACCTATAAATCACATTATCTTCAGACTCCTATTCTAAGAAAAACTATTTTCCTTCTCATGTGTTAACAAAAATTTTTCCAATAGTATCCAGGGTGTACAGCCAAGAGAATAAGCTGTGTTTATTTTTCAACTTTTTATTTGGCTGAGTTAAAAATTGTCTTTGTTTTTTCAATACCTACTTTGGTTGCAACTTTTCATAGACCTGAGACAAAGTCCTTTAAACATGGGCCCCCATACTCTTTTCCTCCATTTCTACCAATTAATGATGAATTGCAATTGAACTATTCTTTTGGTAAATTTAATTCATCTTTACTGCAAACTGTACTTTGGAAAGTAGTCTACAATCCCACCTGTAGAGTATATTTTCAGTACTGTATTTTGTTTCCAAATTACTTCAAGAGTCAAAAGTTACAGCACTCTGAAATAACATCAGAGGTGAGTTCATCCTTGGAAACAAGGCACTAGAATGGCCCAAATGTGCTTCAATAACTCTCTTCATGACATGTTTGCAGATTTAACTCCACTGACTACTTCAGAAGCAGCTGCAAGTGCCCATGAGAGTTCAACCCTGGAGTTAATGAGCAATGACCTGTCCTGGAGTGGTCACACCTCAAGGTGTTAGTGGAGGAGAGAGTGTTACTTTGGGATTATATTTTCGTTCTAGTAGTAGTTCATCTGTAGATGTTTCAGATAACCTTCTTTAGTCTATTCTTTTCTGAAAAAAATTTACTATTTATATCCTAATTATTTTCCTTTCCTTCTGCCTCCTGGGTGGAGCAGATCTATTTTTTTTTTCTGAGCAAGAAATATGCATTCTTATATATCCTGAAATATGATATACTCAGATATACTTCTTTGAATTATGCATTATAAGACTATGACAATCAGGTTTTAAGTGACACCTTGCCATGATGGCAAAGAGAGTATTTTTCTTGTCAGTGTCAAATTGAGTAAAAAGTGTATATGTTTAAAATGTAGTCAGTTGTCAGAAAAAAGCAAGGTCTTGTCACAAAGATGAAATGTTAAAGTTACCTCTTTGTTTAATATATTGTAAATGTCCATGTTATGTGTGTTCTTAATAAATTAACAGCCTTAGTCAAGAGCAAGAAAATGTTCTACTTATACCTCCAAAATACTGTCTGAGGTAGTGGACATACCAGCTCTCAGGAGAAGCAGTGTCTTGGTAATCTCAGATCCAAGCAGGATTTCCTAAGTCTTTCTTGAATAATGCAAACAACTTGAGGGTCACCTGTTCCTATTTAGCTACTTGATCAGCTAAATGTTTCGAGAGGATTTTTTTTCAACTTTGAAGTTAAACACTTGACTTGACCTGAGTTTTCAATAGATTTGGTCAATCCTATGTGTTGTTTTGAACGAGTTAACTTGGTTACTTTTAAAACATCAGCAAGAAGGGAAATTCCAATAATCATTACAGAAAAAAATGTTTGATTCCTATTTGGGACAAATAGGTTTTTTACTGTTGTTTCACTTATGTTTCTTAGTGTTTAGAGTAAATTTTCCTACTTCCACAAGAAAATATGGTGGGGAGGGTGTCTCCTTGATACTTCAGCCCTGGAAGCACTTGTGCATCTGAAAATTGTTAGAGGAGGTATGTGGGGGTGCCCTGTTCTGATAAAATCTGGAGACTGACAGTACTCAGAGGTGATACAAATTTGGTGCTTCATCTCTGGCCAAAGTTCTTGCATTTTCTGCAGAATTTTCTGTGAGTGCGGGTCTGGTCATGCTGGGGAGCTCCCCACTTATGATCTATTTCAATGCATTTCTGTGGGATATTTTTGCTGTCTTCATTGTAGTCTTTTTCCATTGGCAATAAGACCAGACTAGGAAACAAAATGTAGGGGGACAGGGAGAGGTAGGTAGGTAGTGGAGATGGGGAGCCAAAGAAAGGATCAGAGGGTTAGTGAAAGCTGCATGACTGGATTCATTCCACCCCTCCTCTGCAGAGAAGCTTTTGTGCAACTCACTGTGGCTTCTGAAAGGAAGGTCCCTATTCATCCGGCCACTGAAGGAGATCATACTAATAGGCTCCAGGATCACAAAGACACTCACCACCTGCTGTCAGGAGTGCAGGTCAGGCTTTGTTTGCTGTGCCGAATGCTTTTTTTCTTTAAAAACTGCAGTGTAGGTATATATTTGGTGGAGTTTATGATTCTTTCATGTCAGCATTTCAGATTTTAAAAGATAAAAAAGAAAAGCAGATACTGTCCGTATAGTTGCAGGTAGACATAGAATGTATTTCTTGCCACTGACACAAGGTACAGCTCAAAAGAAATTTCTGGAATGTGCAAAAGTGTAGATAATAAAACCATGTCTCAAACAATTTGATTTAAAACTAAGACATTACATTTAATGCATTTTTATTTTTATAAATAAAATGAACTTTTATTTCATTTTTATTGAGGATTATTATTTTGGCAGACAATATTAGTATACCCAAGTTTTCTAAAGTAACAATGTATTTAAGTGCTCATTGAACTTTTTACCTTAAAACTTTTGCATTTAATTTCACATTAACAAAATGGATATTTAATTTTATTTGGCTTGTCAGAAGGAAAAAACAATCTACATTTGTAACAAGTCTATCACATTTTTCCTTTGGGAGAAATAGAAAACAAATTACCTGTAATATAGAAAATGTTCAGTGTAGACTGTTTCACATTCCTGAAATTTAATTTATATTAATCCAGGATTCCCAAGATTGTTTAACTTTGTCCTGACATAAATAACCAAATCTGAAATGTAAACATCATAAAGAATATGTATTTGAAATCACAGGAGTTCTGCCAGTGGTGTCTGAAGTGTGTAATGAGTCTTGTATGTGAAACAACAGACAGTGTCTCCTTTTTCTTACGTGACCTTATGAACACCTATTTTAAGAAATAAATTTCTTTCTGTTTTGAGATAATAGGAAACTTTTGAAGGCTACATTATGATAAAAATTGAATTAAGTCAGTGCTTAAAGCATCAAATGTAAACATCGAAGGTATTGCATGCTTGATCCAAGGAACACAGCTGCAAATCATTTGAAAACTAAACTGCATTTTTACATCAACACAGTTAGACAAAAATGCCTTATTAAGTAATTGCTATTGTGACATAAGCTTTGTGCAGTAGCTGAATTACTTGGCAGAGCTAAAACGTCAAGCTACCTTGGGAATCTACCACATTCTTTAATTTTCTGATTGATTAAATGGATTGTTTGACATTTTGGCAGAGCTTTGAAATCACAGCATAACAAAGACGCCTTTCATCACTCATTATTTGCTCTCTTCAGGCTTAGTGCAGATTCTTTGAAATGAAAGGTTTAAGGTGCTTCTTCCCTGGGTAATTTTTGTTCCAGTTCACATTTTTGCTAGGAGTGTCACATTTCCAACTTAAATTCCCTACTGTGTAAATGCAGTTCCTTATAATGACAGTATAACCTATGGAGATATGTAATCTTGAAAAACACTTTTATATATCTCACAATGAAGAATTCAATACGACCTGTCTGCTATCAGAGAGGCTCTTAACCCTTCCACCACCAGCGTTTTCTGGAGTGCAGGAAGCTGGGCAAAGTGGTGGTTGTTTTTGTTCAGGCTGTGACAATGTTCAGCTCTCTGCTGACCTAGGGGCAAGAAGACAACATCATGCAGCAGCTTTGGGGGACAGTTCAGAGACAACCAGGTAGGTTGGAGGCCAATTGACATTGTCACCTTGGTAGAAGTGAGCAAATGCCCTGCCTAATTGCACTTCATGTCAGTAATGAGCAACAGTTAGACGAAATAATCTTACTTTCATCATAACTGCACAGTTCTCTCCACTGAAAAGCAGCTCATGAGAGTACCTACAGGCTTATAGGCAGTTCTCCACCATGCTGATTCTCAACCACTGTTTTGTGGAGCTGGATAGTAAGCACATAGGTGAAGTGAGACCTTCAGTGTCTTATGCATTTTAATGGCAGAAATCCTTGGGCATGCTGAGTGAGGGACTACTGGTTTTAAGCCTGTGTCTTTTCTAGTTCCGCAAATAAGTCAAATTGCTTTGATAGTTGTCCTCAGAGGGGTCTGTGTGTCCTCCCTCACAGCTGTGGACAGCAGACTGGGGCTGCACAATCCTGGGGACATAGCTGTAAGAATTCCACTGCCATGGTATAATTTCTGTTCTAAAAAATTCCTTCCATGAGCCTGCATCAGTAATGCAGTTTCTAACATACAGAAAAAATATATTTACATGGTCTTCTGTGACTGCCAGGCATACTCTCTGAGCTGTGATGGGTTCATGAACAGTTAGGATTGTGCACACTGCTTGCTATTCACAAAACTTCTTGCTAAGCTTGACTTTCTATAATCCATCTCCATCTCTTGTGCTTCTCAAGACAGAGAAATACCTTTGAATATGGAAAAGTGGGGTTATAAACTCATAAAAATTAAGGTGCAATTCTTTCCTTTGCCCATACCATGGGAAGCAGAAATGCTAGTCTCCTGTTCAGTCACCAGGCAAATACAGATGTGTCTGCAAGGTATCAAGTTCTGCTTGTGTATATGTAAGAACCCACATTTGTTTCCAATCACTACAGCTGCTTCAGAGGGGATGCTCATACCTGCCATGATTCCATTCCCAAGAGTGGGAGCAGGATCCCAGTAATTAGCAATCTTTTTCTGAGGTTATATCTTGAATTGGAATTTGTATGGTAGCCAAGTCTGTCCTGACTTTGACAATTTTTCTAGCTGAAGGAAAACCAGTGTTTCTGATATTTCTCTACTATAAGGCAGTTTCAAATCTAAGGTTGGAAGACACTGTGAAAGTCTATAAATAGCTTTATTTATCTGAAGCAGTGATTCTTGAAGTCAAAGTTGCACAGTGCTTTATTATAATATGTTGCTTTCAATTGTCAATACCTTGATCAGGCTGAAATTTTCTATGCCTGTTGTTTTCTTCAGCAGATTGCCAAAAATATTCAAACCAAAACCCTGGAACCACATATTATTTAGGAAAAAAGTATCAACATTGCTGTAATAGTTATAGGTGACTATGACCTTTCCAACATTATTAATGAACTATGTTACTGCATTAGTTCCTCAATATTATCTATGTTCATATGATAGAATTGTGAAACAACATAAAAACTTATGAAGCGACATGCACAAAACCAAAGAATAAAAAAGATGCCCAGGTCTCTGTTTGGAAGTGTAGGCACATACAAATCTCAAAAGAAGGGAGAAGCAATCTTTTACATGCATTTTGGCAAAGTCTTCTGTTACATATAGTAAGTTAACAGAAGGTCCCACACTGCACACCAAAGCCAATGGAAAGGGCACTTGGGACCCAATCTTCTTTATGGCTACAAAGACAGGTAGGGTTTCACCTGAAGTGGAACAACTTCAGTTGGAAAGGGTGAGGAATTTCCACTCCAGATATCCCAACTCACATATCCAATACAAGCTCAAGAGCTTTCAGGTAAAGCCTTAAGCATCCTAATAACTCATCAGCTGGATAAGTATGAGCAGCACCAGTATCACATCTGGAAATGGGGTGTTTTTTGAAGTCAAAGGATTTAGAGTACAGCTCTCGAGTAAATTTATGAGTTGTGCAGCTGAGGTTGGGATGTACCAGAAGGAAACAGTTAATATGGGAAGTTTAGGAATTGGTAGGCCCTCAGAGACAGAAAACAAAGGTATTTCTGTGCCTCATTCCTGGAAAGCTGTATGATCAAAAGTGAGATTTGTGGGAGGAAAAGTGTGATTGTGCAACTTATAAATGGCAAGGGAGTCTGTGTATAAAACATTACATGTCTCTTCACGTACCATAATGGTTAAGGTTTTAGACATGTGCTTGAATTATGCCTGAGGTAGCTGCAGAACGGGTGTTTATAGCATTATAGCTGTCCATGTGCATGCTTTTAGTCTGCTGCAAATTAAAGGAAATACGACTTTGTACCTCAATCATTTCAATTTGCATTTGCTGAGGGCTGGCAGCAGTTACTGGCGTTCAGCTGATGTGGTGGCTGGATTATGGAGTTGAACCTGGGGCCACAGCAGGATACCAAGCGCATGCATGAATCCTGCATGTGCAGCAGGTTATAACAGTGACAAAGTCATTACTGACTTGATTTAAAAGGAAAGAAAGCAAAATTCCCAAAGGTGTTACATCTTACCAATAATGAGATCATACGGCAGTTTTATTTAGTGTAAGACTGTTAAAGCCTTGGCTCCAGAGATAAAGTCATCCCCTTTGGGTCACATATCTGCATCTGGTGTGCCTCAGCTCTAGAAAGAGCAAGACCTTCAGATTTCATTGCCCTCAGAGCAGTGGCATGTGCATGATCAGCCATGCTGCTTAGGAAGACCTTGCTTAAGCACTGGTCTTAGTCTTTTCAGTAATGCCGCCTTGTTGTCAATTTTAGTTCTCACTTTGTTATCTTACCCCTGTATTAAACTCAAACTATCTACCACCATGCAAATAGCTTAGATAAACTCTAAATTTGCTGAAGGAAGGTTCTACCTTTAAATATAGGCAAGCTGGTACATTAAATTCTGCTTCAATATGTCACAGGTCACTTTTCTTCAATTTCAACCCTGTATCTTAAGCCTAAGATTCACCTTGGCTGATTATGCTTTAGCAAATACTCAGTTACTTTCTTATGTTTTATGTTGCAGAATCTGCCTCCAGTTAGCTCACCTCAGTAAAGCACCCTATATAACAAAAATATGGACTCAAAATCATGCTCAGCATATAATTTAGTTCTGCTTTTTTAAAATGTCCATAACATTTATGTTGTATTTCGCATTGTTCGTGTATTTGAGAGTGAAAGCTCGATGGGCTCTATCCAGAGTAAGTGGTAGCTAATGAAACCTTTTATTCATAAAGTTTAGATAATTATCTGGGTAATTTTACAGACAAATAATTCAGTAATTTCAAATGATTTATTCTGTGTATAATGATACTTTATTCCCTCTAAGTGCAGTTTAACATGTTAATTACAGAGACTCAGGGGACTTATGAAGAGTTATTCTAGTGATCGTATGCTATTAATCTCCAGGGACATTGCTTTTTTGGAATAGCACCTACAGAATGGTTCAAACCTCCAGCCAATATGCAACATTGGCAATTAAAGATTAAAAAACCCAACAAAAACAAAAACCACCCTACATTGTGACGTGGGTTTGGGTTGGTTTTTTTGGATTGGTTGATTTTGGATTTCAATTTGGTTTTTGTATGAAAGCCCACCACATCATTTCATCCTGTCCTTTCCTATGACGTTTCCTATAAATTGCTAATCTTACAGCTCTTACAGTTGCAGGCACCAGGGAGATAAATCTGGTATTAAATAAAATAGATCACTCAGTGTTGCTAGTCAATAATGCTAATATAGGTACCTCTGCTTTAGTCTGTGATAGCATCTTTTCCACCAATACCTCAATGAAGTCTTTTGCAAGTGCAGAACACAAAAGCCTTGCAAGTACTTGTTCTCTGAAAATAATATAATGCATCTAATCCTCAGGTGTGGAAACTTCAACCTTTGTGTCATTGGAACTATTGCTGCCAGACAAAAACCGGTAAATGAAGAGATTTGGTGGATTTTTTACCTTTTGGTTTCTTTATGGGTTGTGTTTTGGTGGTTTGTTTTTCATGGTTTCTTTGTTTCTTTTCTTGGGTTTGTTTTGGTTTTGGTTTGAAAAATCTCTGATTTCTGCAAGGTAAAACCTCATGAAAACCTGACTCATTCCTAATGGCTGGTAAGAGGTGGCACAGCTAGAAGATTTGTCATCTCTGGGCAGTCTGAGTGTGCTGGAGCTGTTATGATCCATGTTTTGATGTGGTGGTTTGAGTACCAGCTTCATGCCAGGCAGCTGGGAGCCCCTTGTCACCGCAGGATATCAGAACTCCTAGATCTTTTCTGTGCATCAGGGAGGGGAGCTGCCCGGGCTTGGCTGTCACAGATGTGACAGAGGCATTGCTGTGGGCTTCCTGGAGAGCTGTTACTGAGCAGGGATGAGTCCTGAAGCCTGTGCAAATTCAGGTTCTCGGCTGTGATTCTACTTCACGTAAATGGGAAGCTAAACAATCCCAAAACACTGACGGTTGCTATTGATCATCTGTGCAGCCTGTGCTTCAGACAATTCTGCTGGGGAGTCATTTGTCAGCAGTAGTATGTTCTGCCATGTCATATTCCACCCATGTGAACTGTGTCCATTTGAATGGAGGCAGAGGGAGGGAAAATTGAATGATTTATTAGTAATAGGTATTGAAACTGCAGTCAGGCACACCAGAAATCCTGCTGGTGATTTTGCCACCTCAGTGCTGTCATATCTGCAAATCCCAGTGATCTCTTTTTAGACCAAGTTATAGGTAACAATTTGTTGTTTAAATGGTTTCGATTACTCTGGAATTACACCTGACCTTAAAATTGATAGGACAATAGGTGCATTTGAGGAGGAGTCTACTTTCCATTAGTGAGGAATTTTACTTTGCATTCACTATGTTTAGACCTATAATGTAAAAGACATCAATGCCCAGAGGCATCCAACCCACTTGAGAAAACATGCTTTTTCCCTGGTCATAACACAGGATTGTCTGGTCCCAGGTTTCACTTTGGTGGAAATACCAGATCCTCTGGATAAAAAAATATGCAGTTCTTCAAAGCAATGTACATTGTATAATTTCTAAAATGTCTAATTGTGAATTTTTACACAGTTAAAAGTAATATTTAGCATACTGCAGCAAAAATGAGGGGATTCCAGATATATTAGAAGATATTTGAAAAAGTGCAGCAAGAAAAATGAAGTCCCATGAAGTAGTAGCATGAGGAATATGGAGTATGTCATTTATTTAGTAAATCTATAGATCACCATTCATTGGTATTCAAAATGTGCTAAACTGAGAATGTATTGATGTTATTAAAAAACCTTAGTAAGTTTTTCATGATGGCCCATTAATGATTAAATCCATCATATAGTTTATCCATATATAAATATCCATATAAATTGTGGATATTTATCATGCTGTTATTGTATCTAATACACTAAAGAGATGTATATCTGATTAAGCTAGGAAAAACTCTGATAGCTGGTAGTTAATCTTTAGGGCAATATATAAAGGGAGCCTATCTAGCCATGCATAAATGTTTAGACATTATAACTTGCAGAACAATATTGATCACTCAAAGTGATGACAGGTGGGAACAGCAATGAAAAATCTGGAAATACCCAAAGGGATGGAAGTTGTGACAGGTTTCCAGATCTTGCTTGCAGAGATTTCCCAAATCCATTGCCTAGAGCTGCTAAAAATGGGCAGAAATATATAGGTATTCATTCACAGAGTTTGAATTCCTGAATCAATTCCTCAATCGACCCTATTGCTAAAACAGAGTGAAGAAGTAAAATGGAATTTTAATGTATTTCAGTACAAGGTTTTGCTTGTGGGAGCATGCTGGGAGCTGCCAACATGGGAGCTGGAAGCAGAGGTTGTCCAGAGGATGACCTGCTTCTAGATTATGTTTCCCTGTGGTTCACTAGTTGCTTTCCCCTGCTGCTGTTGAGACTTTGTGAAGGTGCCCTCAACAGGGACAAATGGATATAGAGCACTGAAATGAGGAATAAATAAAGATTGTAATGAACTTAAAGCAGATAGCAACATGAAAAGTGAAACTAATTGAAGAGCTGATATATAGGACTACAGAGAAAAAAAATCTTAAAAAGTAGCTTGGAATGCATAATAACCAGCACCTTCTCAGAGGATATCCATATGTGCAGCAATGTTGGATTATGAGTTTGGGTGCCTAATGTTATAGTGTATAGCATTACTGAGCTATGCTATTTTATCATGAAGTTCTTAGGCAATAACAATGCAGTTGGATTGAAAAAAAAAAAAAAACCAGAAAATAAAAGCTTTTTGCCGCTGTTTTTCATCTCAAGGCCTCACTTTGTCTCTCCTACATTTTACAGTCTCCTCTTCCTCTGCATTTGCTTTCAAATCAGGGACAACTTGGAAGAGGTTGCTGAAAGAAGTAAAAAGTATACAGCCAAATGAGAACTCTAAAGTGGGTGTTGTTTTTGAGTATTTAATTCTTATTGAAAGCCTCTCAGGAAGAAAAAAAATCAGATTTCTTTAAAAAGCATTTTTGAACAAAATAAAAATCCCCTTTTTCTCTCATGTTTGGCAAATTACCTTCAGGCAGTCTGATAAACAGAAGAGGAATTCTTTTACTGAAAACTCAGGAGAGGATTTCCTTGTTGGCCAATTTACCCGCTAAGCTATTAATTCTTCTGACCTTGGAGAAGAGAACTGGAAATACATGTATGGCATCTAAGCACCATTTCAGCTTAGAAAGCTGAAAGGAAACTTAATTTTATTTATATTGTGAAAATTTACATGCAATCACAACTTTCAGCCAAATGTCTTGCTGAGCTTGACATGTGCATTAAAATATTTTGGAAAAGGATCAGTGTGATAGTAGAATGATGTTCTCCTGAAAGGCAGCTGCACAGTCATTGCTTGTCTCATTGCATGAGGCACAGCAGTGCTCTTAGGGCTCCAGCAGATATAAACCAAGGTTTTACTGAGAACTTCCTTTGCATCGTCCTGATAAGAACTTCTGATGCAACAACATATTTTTGGATCACTTTTATAACCAAATACTTGTGCAGTGAAGATTTTTTTTCCCTCTGGTATTACATATTTATAGTAAGGGTGGAGAAAAAAAGCCAGTGGGTCACTTGGTTAAAAATCTTCTGTAAATGTTGCTAGAACTTGTCCATAATTTTTACTCTTTGTGCTATTTGTATTGGAACTTCACTTGTTGTTATTTTTTTACTGAGACCTTTCCCCCTGCTCCCACCACCATGGAATAGTGTGGCTGTTTTGATGATTATTGCAGACAAGTCCAAGGAAAAGGCTAATAAAAGGAAAGGAGATTTGCCATAGCCTGACCTTTTCCAGCCTTGCCTTTAAACCAGTCTTTTTCTCAGGAGCAGTTAGCATTGGCAAAGATTTACAAATGAAGATGGCAGCATAGACATCCAGGTATACCACAATGACACAGCTTCTTGTCTCTTCTCTTCTTTTGCCAATGAGTTACTGAAACCCCAGGTTTCTATTACCATTGGTTGGTTCTATGCACCTCAGCTACATTATGATGCTGCTCTGCCTTGTGCCATTAGCTTAAATCAATCTGGACATTATTCAGCACTGTTTTGTTAAAGCTAGACCTACATGCCAGTGGGGTAGGTTTGAGCTAACTATTCTTTCCAAATGAAAGTCTCAAATTGTCTTGTGCTCACTGAGCAATAGTCTTCTCTTCAAGCTTCCCTGATTCCCACTGATGACCAAAGTGGCCTGCAGGTAATTTAGAGAGCAGGTCCTGGCACAGTGTCCTGAGCACAGGGATAGGGGGCCCCCAAACTTAGCTGCAGAGCTACCTCAGTCACAGTGTAGGCTCCCCCAGTCTGGATCAGGGCAGCCGTAAGGAGCTGTGAACCACAGATAAAGTCACAGTTCAGGCCGTTTATGAGGCAAGAGACTCTTGATTCTTATATAAGCTTTCAATGCTACCAGAAAAAGGAAGGAACTAAAAACCTGAGGTTTATCTCACAGGGGTTTCACAGAGATTTTACCTGTGCCTTGTGGCAAAGCTGCTACCTGAGGGAATCTTTCTCAAAAACCCCAAAAGGTAAAAATTATCTACCCTATCAAACACTGAATTTGAAGTTGTTCTTCCAGAGGAAGTTAGCTATATGGCACTGTTTTTAGGGAGACACCTCTAAAATATTTTTTATGAACAAGAATTTTACTTAAAGAAGACTGCAGACTTGAACATTGTATTGTCTTGCCTCTCTGCTGCAGAAATATAGATGAGATTTAAAAGCCACAGTAATTTATGAGCTGTACTTAGAACCTATAAAGGGATATCTTGGATTCAGAATTGTTTCATTCCCGATGCGATTTAGAAGATTAAACTGTCATATTTTAGCACAGATAGATGATTGCTATAATTAATCATGTACCATGAATTCTATTATTTAGAAGCTACTTCATATAAAAGTTGAAAATACTTTTTATACATTGCAGAATTAAGTAGCCTTATAATTATGTTTTATAGATATATGTTGATTTGTTTCATATTCAGAGGATATTTACTTTACAAAATAATCCAATATACTAAATGCATACTGCAAAACAATACAGTAATAGAGTGTTTGCTAATGACTTTAATTTAAGTAAAGCCTGTCTAATAGCTGAGATAAGATGTTACTAAAAGACTGTGCTAATGATTTGAAAATTACTACCAAAATTGTGTTCAGTCTAGGAGGGGTTGCAGACGTAATTGTGCTAATAAATATCCAAGTCACTCTGATTTTGAAGCTTGTATCCTGACTACTATGAGTTTTAAAAATCAGACAGAGCTAAATCAGGCTGTTGTGCTCACGTGAATAGCCTCTCTGGTGGCACTGCTCATTTGAGTAAAGAGAGCAAAAACACCCGTGCTAGACAAAAATGCATGAAACATTCATAAATGTTTATGCACTGGTTAAAATGCTTAACTGTGCATGTTCCTTCCAATTCTATTGAAATTTGGTATATATACAATCCTGAGTGTAAGTTTGTATGTAGATGTATAAAATTTTAAAATTTGGCTAAGATGGGATTCCATTCCTATCTGTACCTTACTGTAAAGCATTGTGCATGTACCAGTGTCACTGTCACCTTTTAATACATTATTTAGGTATTCAAAGAGCTAATCTAGGACGGGATAAACCTGAGCTCAGTTTCTTCTCTGCCTGCATGGCACTAAAGTTAAGTCTTACAGCTTCTAAGAAAATGATCTAAAAAGAAAGCTAATAAAGAGGGTAAATCATAGCTTCTTATGGGAGCAATGTGTCAGTTTGACTATGGCTCACAGCAAATCTGATTTTGGTTTCTGTTCTCTCCTATGGGCTGCATATGTAGTTTACCTTAAGTAGGAAGAGAATAAAATACATTAAATAGATTTTGGGACAGAAACTGAACCAAAATTCATTGTTTCCAGAGAGCCAGCCTCAACATGACACCACCCCAGAGGAGCCTTCAATTTGGTAATTAGCCTGTAAGAAGAGGGCTGCCTATTTGTGCCCTCTGATGAGGCATGAGCATGACATAGGGTTAGAGCTGGATTGTCTTAGCAACATTCAGATATCTCTGGGAGTAGCACAATGCAAAATTCTGCAATCCCAAAGCAGAAGTTTGGGAAGCTATGGTACTATTCCACAGCTGGATCAGCAGTTAGTAAATCAGAATTTGGTGTCCAAGTGTGAAAATCCACCAAAGCTTTTGCACAGCCTCCTATTTTAGTGTTAGTATTTCAGTTTGTGTTCTTGGGAAAAAAAAGGGGGCTCTGGCACAATGAATTTAATTTTTTTCCATTCAGAAATAGAATTAAAACCTCTGCACAGCTGCTCATAAGATGCAACATTTGAAAGTGTTGGTTCTGCACTGAAGAAGTGAAAAATAGTATGTCCACCACTCTGCCAACAAGGTATGGATTGTGTGTTCCTTCTGCTCCCCACTGAAAAGTGAGGCAGTGGACCAGCTAACCTATATCTATGTCAACCCCCTTGCTGCAAATTGGTGGCTGAGGCTGACTCCTAAGGTACTTTATTAGGACACCTGCTTTGCAAACATGAAGTCAGTGGTGTGTGCTGGAGTGGTCTCAGGGGTGAGCTGGGAGGATGCCAAGGAAGGCAGATGTGCCTTTAGAGGAGCAAGTGAAAGGGGCAGCACCATGGTGTACCTGCCTTGGTATTCCAAATTGCCTACTACTGCCCAGAGAAGAGTTACAGGGCTCCTGACAGCCTCAGAGTGCTGCAGCTGCAAGCCATGAGGAGCAGTGGTAAAAGGCTGCATTCAGCTGCAGGTCAGAGAGAGAAAAGAAAGGCTAAGCAAGGAATATGGGAGGCTTAATTCACTTGGCTGCTTCCCTTCCCATTGCAGCTGCTCTACTTCAGGTTATTTACCAGGCCTGAATTCTTTCTTTATTTGTCATTGTTGACTGTAGCTAGCTTGCTTTGGGGTTGAAAGGAGCTGGAGTCAATTATGTGTCTGGGTGCTTTTGAATGTCTTAAGTGTGGTAGATGGCTGCAACCCCTACAGCTCGTGTCTAATGAGGCAAGGCAGAGACCTGCTAGCCCCTGGTCCAGCACAGGTCTGTGGAAATGCTCCAAAGAGCCAAACAAAAGTAAACAGGAGAACCATGTTGCCACCGGTTTGCAGGGCATCTGCAGCTATAGCACTGCTCCCTCTGCCTCTCTGCCTGCTCTGGAAATGCCCCTGTGCAGGGCAGGGGGCTTGCTCTATGCCACCTCCAGTGCTGCCTAACACAGGTGGACTGTCTTCTGGTGGCTTAAATGTTTTGGGCAGGTAAGTGTAATAAGCAGTGAATGAGGTGATGGGCTGCAGTTGTGGTACCCTGTGAAAGCTCCAGCAAATGCTCCTGGTGCCTGATGTCACTCACTGCCTGCTCATCTGCTGGGCTCTATCTTGCCTCTGCTCACGAAAGCTTGGGCTGGCACAGTGGTGCTTACTGACATATACTTTACAGCATCATTTACCTCACCCCTGCTTCTAGACCTCAATCTCTTGGATTTAGCCTAGAAAGTTCACATTGCTGTTCACCTCCTCTGACTTCTCTGGCTTGGATCTTAGTTAATTATCTATAGACAAAGCCACAGTTGATGCCTTATCAACTAGAACGACTGAATTTAATCAGCTTTGTTAGGCAAAGGTTACAGCGAGGGGGTGACCATCCTATCCATCTGTTCACTCATCTCCTGAAGAGTAACCATAACAAAACTCTTAAAAATCCTATTAGTGGATTATAGGTCAGTAACCTAGACACTCGGATAGCTCTGCAAGGAACTATGGACAAAATATCTGGGATTAATGCATTCTCTGAATATTTTTATAGAGTCTTTTACAGATTTTTCCCTCTCAAATGCTAATGTGTTCTACAAGTAGAAAGAAAATGGCTTTTTACCACTCTATTCCCTTGATGTGGCTAGGCAAATCTGGGAGGTACCTAAAACTATGTCAAGGCATTGAGCTGATCAATTCATATGTAAAGTTCAAGGAGAAAACTTTGGCCTTTTGCCTTCAGAAGTAATCGTCCAAGCCACAGAATTGTCTCATCCTGACGCATGAGGAGTCTCATGCATTGAAATCCAAAAGTTCACCCAATTTACTGAGGTGAATCCAATCTCTCTCAAATTCTGTCTTTTAGAAAAGTGTTATATAAGTAGGGAAAGAAATTCTGTCCCTTTTTTTTTTCTTTAATTACGAATTAAAGAAAAAAAATGCACCTTTCATTTGGAGGTGCATTGTAACCTATTCAAATGTTAGGGCTCTAAACACAGTGTTTGTGCTTAGTTTGCAGTAATTACAGCTGTGAGGCAGGGTGACCATTTATCTCTCTTCTTTTTTGCCTTGACAGCTAGACTTGGCATCTCCAGTTGCTGCAGGGTAGGACACACACCCAGAATACAGCACAACCCGCACAGAACAGTTTATCAAATCTTTGTCCCTAATGTCCATTAATTGAATCCAAAAATTCAATAGGGGGAATTGAAGGTTTATGCCATTGTGGAGATTTGTTGCTATTATCTTCAGTTCTAAAATATTTTTTAAAGTTCTCATCTTCCCTGCTATTATTTTACAAGAAGGAAGGCATCTGCAAGGACTGAGGATGATTTGGTCTTGGTCTCAAATAAATATATGATCCACATCTTTTTCTGGAACAAAAAGTAATGGACGGTGTTTAAAATAGTGCATTTATGCTCTGGAAATAACAGTGGTGTTTTCCCAGGGGTTTTTTCATTGGAGTGTGTTTGCATTATTAAAATTGCTGATTTTAGGCAATCAGCAAATTTTTTAGGCAAAAAAAGAGCAAGTTTTTCTGTTCAGTAGGTATGCTAGTTTCCCAAGGCCTCTCAGTGCTTCTTCCAGGCTTGCAGAAATGACCCAGTACCATGTCGTGCTTTTCAGTCTCTCAGGATGAATGTCTGGGCTCTTGCAGAGAAATTTCTTCCTCCTTCCTGAGGCATACCCCAGAGAACAGTGATACTAAGATCCCCTCCTCTCACAGGGCTGGACCTCTACAAGGAGCTAGTCTGCCCAGGTTGCTGAGGTTTCTCCTGCCACCTGAAGAACAAAACAAAGTTTACAGAACAACCCTCTCCCTATCCCTCAAGAGCAGAGAGTTCAAGGGGGGCCTGGAAAGTTGGCCACAAAATTCCAGTTCTTCCTCCTCACTCAGAGGGGACATCATCAGAGAACAGACTTTTTTTTATTTATTTTCAGGAGCAGCCCTGGAGAAAGTTGGCAAGCAGAGCTGGGATCAGGCTGAGGAAGTGGGGACACACAACCAAAGTGGCAAAAGTCCTTCTGGACAGCAGCAAGCAATTCTAGCAACACCAGGGCAGCCACCTGCTGCTGAGGTGCTTCTGGATGTGTCTGACCCAGGAACTGACCCAGGCTGCTGAGATCTAGCTTTGAGGTGTGAAAAGAGATCAGCATGAGCTCATTGGGCTGCTCAGAGGGCAGGATTCAAACACAGAGCTCTGTGGTGCTGCCAAGTTGTTTACTTATCACCCTGGCCTAAATGACTGCCCAGCAAGATCAGCACTAAATTCTCTTTATGTCACACATTACTTTAGGAAAAAAAAATAAAAATAGAATCAGCTTAAGAACATTTGTACATCTTTATGATCTATAAATTGGACACAAATTTTCTCTGAATATCACAAATTCTTTCCTGCCATCTCATTTCTGGGAAAGGTGATGTAAGTCCTAAGGGATGAACAATACAGGTATTGTCTGAGCAATTCTGTGCAAACTTTCCTTGACCAACTCCCAAAAAATTGTGTCAGCAAGACAGTTTATTTTGTCAAGATTTTATTTTTAATCTGAACCCACTGATCTGAATGGATGTTTCTTTTTTCTGCTTTCATGTCTTAGGTCTTATCTGTCCCACATTCCTTTTGGAAGCATATGAGTAATGGTTTCACTAGAGAGTGGGACACAAACAAGAAGTGGCTTACAAAGAAAGATAATTTAGACAGTAAGAGGTGAGGGCAAATCTCCTTCACAGCCCTGCTGCAGTCAGTGTGACTAGTTGTGTGAACAAAGCAAACAGGATTTGGCTTTTGCTGCAGTCCCAGCCACCTTTTATCACTGGAGAGAGAGAGAAAAACACCATAAAATTAAATAGGTATCATCCTCCCTGCATTCCTAGTGTAACTATTTTAACTGGAATGCCTCATAAACAGATAAAGGCACTCTTGAGCTTTGGGATGATCATTTTTTAAATGACCATTTAGAACTGGATTATGGTTTTACATTTTTACCTTGGAGCTTTTAAGGGCTGTTTGGGACATTAAGTGCTAACATATCAGAGCTTAAACTGAAAGGCAATGTTGCTTGCGGTCATACTGCCCAGCAAAATAATATAGTTTTGCTGCTGTTAATAGGTAAATACTTTCATTTGTAGAAGGAAAATGGTGATTCAAAATCATTTGATGCCCCTTAAACTCTCACAGCAGCTGGATATTTTGCATTGGTTTCTATAATATTCTTGTGATAACATTCCTATCCCGCGGGGGTCTGCTTGAATATTGGAGCACTCATCTTTTTTTAGTTTTGCATAATGTGAGATATTAAAATTAAGGCTGGTGTTTACTGTTCAGTTCTTACACACATATTCCACATTCACAGCTAGATATTATTTCCCTTGGAAATGCTTTCTGTCCCTGCCAGTTACTGAATGCAATCAGATAGCTTTGCATGGGCCAGCATACCAATTAAGCGCCGTGCCTGGGATGCACGCTGCTGCCTCCATCAGAGGCTCGATGGTTCATCAGCAAGTGAGCCATGTACTTTGATAAGGAGAAAGCCTGAACCCACAATAGAGGCAGAATCTATTTCCCAAAAAAGCTTTCAGAGAGTGGTTTGTGGGGGAAAGGGGAAAAGGGGAAGGCAGCAGTAAAATGGTTAGAAAATGAAACAGGAGGAAAGATTAATGAAAGCAGGATCAGAAAAATATTCAATTAGAACTTGAAGGCCTGGTCACATTACTCTGTGTTATTGTACATCTTGTCATTACCCAAATCTGTTGCTAAAGTGTTGGCATTTGTCTTCATTATGCAGTAAAATGGTATAATGAATAGGTTACAAATATGATGGAGGAAATGCCCTGGAATTATCACAATGCCTGAAAATGAAAGATGAAAATGAAAATTTAAATTATTGGTGTGTGGCATCTGCCAAGTGCACAGACTGATGTGAAGAGTGTAACATGATTTTGCTCTGATGATGCCTTCAAAGTTTCTGCTCCCCTTCAAAGGGGTTTTCAGGCTGAATCCTTCCTTAAAAGCCAATGTCAGGGATGTGATACACAGAGAGCAGCATTTGACATATTTCCTAGCTGCAAGGAACTGCACAGCCTGATACCTTAGGTCTGATTTTAGAAATTTCTGCAAGCAGCACTCCCCCACATTTCAGGTGGAGAGCTGGTTAATATATAGATTTTGGTTTTTAACAATTAAATTAAATTTGAGATGGGAAAAAAAAGCTACTTTCTCAGCCTAGTTAATTAGACATGATTTAGTCTTCAAAATTGCAGCGATCCATATAGACACGTTACCTCTCAAACTCAGTTTTGCATTTGACTGATTATTATCTTCTAGAAATATATTTTCAGGATATTTAAACCTGACATTTGGCCTACTTTAAAACTGCAAGATTCTGAAAATCGGTACCAGTACATAATAAAGAATTTTATATTAGGACCAGGATAGGAATTAATATTTTACTAAAAGTTCAAATAAAATCTTAAATAATATTGAAGTACTATTTCAGTAGTAGGGATCATAGCCCTCATTTTCCTAGATGTGTACTAACTTTAATAAAGCTTCCAAATGGCTGCAAGGACTGTCCACCCAGGCTGACCTCCATGCTTCCAAACACCTTAGGAACTATGAGTCATAAAAATAACATGTACATTGGAGGAGGAGAATAAAAAGTCATGCAGTCATCCAGCAAGGATGCAAACCTGAAGCTGGAGGAAAGCCTGTCAGCTTATTCTTGTGCTAGAGAGTTTTTATATGATCTTCAGCAGGTCTTGGTAGGTGCCTGGGCTTCACCTTCCCACCTGGAAAATGGCCATAAGGAGGAGTGGAGGAAGGAAGGCTGAAAAGTATATCCTATCAGGAATTGGTCTGTCTCAACTGAAATTCTTGGGACACTCAGAAGTTAGAGCAGTGGGTTTGATAGAAGCAAGCTATTAAATTACTTTCTACAGGCTTTGAAGACTGTCACACCCTGCCACGGTTCATGGCACTGCATACAAATAGTGCAGTACATGAGAAGATGTTTTCTACCTTTTATGTGAAAAGTGAAGTACTCTAGTGGAGATTTGTACAGTAGTTCAAACTAAATTCTTTATCTTGTGTTAATGTCTTTGTCTTGATTAACATGTGTTACTTTGACATAGATCAAACACTTTGGTGAGATATTTCTGTAAGAGCATCATTTTTCTGTTCCATTAGATTTAATGATATATATATATATATATATATATCTCTTTGCTTCACTGTGAATGGTAGATATATTTTAGACATGTAATATGCTGAAGTTGATAGGATTATCCTTTTGGAGGTTCATTCTAGTCTTATACTTCATAAATGCTACTAGATTATTTGTGGTAATAAATAATCTGGTTTTAAAAACCCTTCACTGTTGCACAAATTTGAACCAGATGGCTCAGAAAATTGCTAACATGATACCAAATCTCTCACTTAACATGATATCAAATCTCTCACTTCTCAGTCACTGTTGGGTTGAATCCAGCCTTAGTTCTAACTAACCAAAACTTGCTACTGTCAAACAGCTCTTTTGTGGCTTGGATATTTCCAAATGGACGGGTGTCCACCACAGAAAAAAAAATCACCTGCACAAAAAGAGGATTGCAGCAGAAGAGAGTTTATGGGAACTGGAAGCAGACTAACTTCTCTGATCATTGGATAAAATGTGTTGAAAAATGGAGTCCACAGCTCTTTCTGGAAATACCCAAAATGTCTAAATCCTGCTGTACCTCTTTGGTGCACCCATAGCTGTGAGTAAGGTCCTGTAATGTCTTTCATGAAGTGCTGGTCAACAGAAGCTGAATACAAGCCAGCTGTGTCCAGGTGGCTGAGAAGGCCAATGGAATCCTGGCCTGGATCAGCAATAGTGTGGCCAGCAGGACCAGGGCAAGGATTGTCCTCCTGTACTTGGTACTGGTACAGCCCTACCTCTATTCCTGTGTCCACTTCTGGGCACCTCACTACAGGAAGCATGTTGAGGTGCTGGAGCAAGTCTAGAGAAGGGCAAGGAAGCTGGTGAAGGTCTGGAGCCCAGCTCTGATGAGGGGAGGCTGAGGGAGCTGGGGTTATTTGACCTGGAACAAATAATGCTCAGTTGCTCTCTACAACTACCTGTAGAAAGGCTGCAGCCAGGTGAGGGTTGGTCTCTTCTCCCAAATAAAAATTGACAGGACAAGAAGAAATGGCCCCAGATTGTGCCAGGGGAGGTTTAGATAGGATATTAGGAAATATTTCTTCACTGAAGGGGCTGGTGAGGCATTGGAACAGGCTCTCCAGAGACGGACACCATCCCTGGAAGTGTTAAAAAATATGTGGATGTGGCACTTAGAGAAATCATTTAGGGTTGAACACAGCACTGCTGGATTAACAATTGGACTCAATGATCTCAGAGCTATTTTCTAACCTTAGTGATTTTACGTTTCTATTCTATGATTCTACTCTATGTTGTAAATTTGCCTAAAAGTTGCCCTGGTTTTGGCTGGAATAGAGTTTTCCTCTTAGCAATAGTAGTAGTATGGGAGGATGTTTTGTATTTGTGCTGAAATCAGTGTTAGTAGATGTTTTTACTCTTGGATAGTGGACTTACCTAGCTGCGTTCATGTCTACTCCAAAGCAGTTGGAGACCTGGACAGGTAAGTGCAGCTGACTTTAAAGATTTGTCTGTATGTTGACAAGGCTTAGCTGAATGCGAAGTTTTGGGAGATAGTTACTGGTTGTGGCTGGTCACAGCTGTGGTATATGGCCAAAAGTTTTTGGTGCCTCCAGTGTTGCATTGCATCATCTGGTTGGATTTGATGATCTTAAAAGTCTTTTCCAGCCAAAACCATTCTATGATTACTTCTGAGTAGTGCTCACACAGTGTCAAGGCCTTTCCTGCTTCTCACACCAGTCTGCCAGTGAGGCGGCTGAGGGTGGACAAGAGGCTGGAAAGGACCCAGCTAGGACAGCTGACCCCACTGACCAAAGAGATATCCTGTACCATATAGAGTCATGCTCAGCATATACAGCTGGGGAAAGAAGAGAGAAGAGGGGGGATGCTTGGAATGACGATATTTGTTGACTGTTCTCAAGTAATCCTTGTGCATGATAGAGCCCTGCTGTCCTGAAGATGGCTGAGAACACATGCCTGTCCATGAGACGTGGTGAATTAATTCCTTGTTTTGCTTTGCCTGCATGCACAGTTTTTCCTTTACCTATTAAACTCTCATTAAATGGATTCTTTTCCCCATCTTATGGAGGGGGTGGGGAGGAAGCGAGCAACTGTGTGGTGCTTCATGTCTGTCTGGAGTTAAACCACGACAAATGCGCATAAGATGAAATGCTATAATGTTTTCCCTCCCTTTGAAATAAGGCTCTGATCTTTACAGCTTACAAGTTAGCTCCCTGATGAACAAATAGTTCATTATAGAACTCGTGTAATGGTAACAATGTAGGAAAACATTTATAATGATAGGGATGCCAGAGCTTAAGAAGCAGGATGATGTCCATGTTTTTTAATCATTATTTCTTAGCATAGCAGAACTGGTACAAAAAGGGAAAAATAGTGCCCTTTCTGAAGATGAAAACAGAGGGGAAAGCTATCATTGGAATTAGAGCTATATTTGCCAGAAGGATACATGGTACAAGATCTAAACCTGTCATTCTGATTAGCTACCATTAGTGCTGGGGAGACTTGGTGCAGGGGTTCACATGGTAGCTGGAAACATGGGAGTCCCATGTCCTTTTGCTGCTTTTGCTCTGAGAGCCTTTTTGTGAGTGTTTGAACCAGTTCCTGTGCTTTTGTTTCCTAAATGCAGAAGAAGAAGAAGAAGGATATCACTCCTGTACCTAGGTGCAGCAGGTGAGTTAAGTATATTTAGGTTTGTGTACAAGCACCTCACAGAAATGGCCCTGGCAGGAGCTCCAGCTAGGCAGTGCTCCTGTTAAACCTCGTAGGATAGAAAAGATTAGTGAGTCTGGCTGCATTTGCTTTGCACTGTATTTTAATTTACTTTCTTTCTCACAAGTTCATGTTGATCCTGCACAGCGTGGCAATCGTATTTTCAAGCTGCCAGCATAACCTTGGCCAGAAGTACCTCTGTCTGTGCTATGAGTCTCCTCCAGGGGTAAGCCAGGAGCAGGGATGGGTTTTTTGGTTCCTGGTATTATCCCTTCACCTTCTTTAGCCAGGGCCACACAGGATTACCTGGCAGAGCCAGCTGGAAAGGTGTTGATGCTGAGTTAAGAATGATTGTAAGCAACAGGAATCTGATCTGAAAATTCAACTTGGTGTCTCCTTTCAGAAGGAAGGCACTACTTTTTTAATGGGCACTACTGGTGGACTGAGTATCAAAGTGGTAAATGTGGCAAGAGTAAAAAGTTGTATGCTTTCCAGCCATTTGAGAATAATTACACACCAATTAATTGAAGAAAATGACATCTGACAATGTCAGTGTTCTGAAGTGTCACATATTAGACCCCAAAAACTAAATGAGACACATATTCATTTTAATTAAAATGTTATCAAGAGGTGCTGTTGACCAAGAAGCCCATTAACAATAATCTGCTTTAGTAACAAGTGAGCAAGTCAATTTATTGAATTGAGCTAAAAAGCAAACCCAGTAACAGCTGCCCACTGAGCAAGCATTTGATCTTTCAGCTTTCTCTGATTAGCAGAGGGAGGCGTTCCCTGAATATTACAGACTTTTGTCTACTTTCTCACTACTTTGTGGTTACTTGTAGAGACTATCTCCATGGTGCAATCAGCATTTGCTCATCAAACTTAAAAGGGAGCTTTACTAGCAGATCCAACTTCAAAGAAGGCATTTATAGAGAGAGCAGTTGCCGGGTACCATTATTTTCTTTTGTGCCTCAGCTGTTAAAATCTTTGCACAGGGTGGACTGTTTTCCTTGGAGATCTGGCTCTTTTACATACAGAGGCTAGTGCACAAGATTAGAGGGTTGCAACAGAGGCAGGCTACTTGCAATGTAAAATTACATGGTTGCACAAATTTATGTTTTCAACATAAACTCATTAACTTCACTCTTTAGGATTGATTACTATGTGCTAAGGAGCACTAAACTGGCCAGATACTTCCTGAGCAGATCTCAATATGAACATAAAGCTGGCAATGATAGCCAATATACTGCTTGTACCAGGGAGCATCAGGAATTTTGATGAAGTACGCTTTGCTCTGCTGTCAGCATCAGAAAGGGGAGCAGCCCAGCTGCAGCCTGCAACATTTTGGGGAGCCACCACACCCGGCTGCTTCCTTTTGCTGTGCCTGTACAATGGTGCCAATTGTTTTTCAGCTGAAGAAAATCTTAAAAATCACTTCTCATGTTCCTTTTGCTCTTGATTGGTAAAAAAGGTCAAAGCCTCTGCTATGTGAGCAATAGGTATGGGAATCTTTCTGGAATCAGCCATTATTTCAGAATAAATTTTAATAGTTTCATGCAAATAACCCCAAAAGCAGAGTGAACTTGTGTGTCCAAAATACAGTACAATTGACAGTAGATTAATTCTCTTTTTCACAGGAAGGAGTTCAAAGCTCTGGATTCTTCCTGAATCCACCATCAAGCAAGATGCATCAGCTTTATTGAATGTGGGAGAGCAAATCAGAAGCCCTCCAGATGCCTTTCTAAAAGCTCTCTTTTAATGGTTATGATCCAAGAAGAAGGAATTTTTATAGCAATACAGCCAACTTCTGTATGACAGAACATTTTAGGTGGGAAAATGAATCCTGTCAAAAAAGCACTGATGCCTTTTAAGTCCTACTGTGGACAATAGACACATCTGTCACTTACTGCTCAGAGGGCATGCCATGTTGGGCAAAACTGAAAGTCAATGAGATTTAGTGTACTTCAGTCGTTTTGAAAACAGTGTCCAGTAACCACTGGTCCAGAAGTTCACCCAGGAGTATATTTAAAGTAGAAAGAACAGCAGCAGCCACTGAAATGGAAAAGATTGATGCTAAAACTGAAATAAAAGTTTCTTATTTTTTCATACTTAATCAGTCAACAACTTCTTAGAAATGTATGAAAATCATCTTAAATATTAGAATCTGAGGGATTCTTCTCATATTTTGTTGCAAAATGTTTTAGAAGTTTTGACAAGAAAAAAAGAAGTGAAGTACTAAAGGAATGACTTCACAGAACTTTAAAATATCTTTTTAAAAATGAACTTCAACACATTTTTTTTTCTTTTGACAATTTTATGGCACCTGTGTTGGCACTAGAACATTTGCAATTATTTCCAGTGGAGAAATTGGAGTGAGGACTGAGTAGATAGGGGAACTCTTGAAAGAATTAATGTAATCCTCTTGTGTCTTATCTGCTGTCCATCAGAAGGGAAGATTATTGGCTCTACAAGACTGTTATTTTAGTTAAGTGGAACAGTATATTCAAACTTTAAATGCTATGATAAAATAGCATCTAGAAATCTATGTCACACCCTCCACACATTGTTGTTTAGTGAGACACTGGTGACTCTTCACTTGTTTGCACTTAAGTCTTTTGAAGGTCCTTAAAAAATATTTTAATTTTTTGTAAGCTGATGCATTTCACAGTATTTTGATATTTATGTTTCTTCATATCACCTTTCATGGATATCCCAATTCAAGTTCACCGGCCAGTTTATTTCCCACATACATGCATTCTATTTTTAGGACCAATGGGTGGTTCCTCACATGGGGAGTTGGCAGGTCTTCTTGTGGGGATGGGAACCCAGCCCAGAGCTAAATGCCTTTATCTTCACCAGAGTAATAAGTAAGAGGCAGGAGCAGCCACTGGCCCTGTCACAGCCTGATCTGTGCTGCAGAGATCCCTGCTCACCCAGCCTGCACAGTGCTAAGTAGAAGAGTGAGATCATTTGGCTTGGAGGCTGCAGTGGTCAGTGGTCCCAGTGGGCTCTCTGGGCACAGAACAGCTTGGTCTGAACAAGTTGCAGATGGTGTTTTCCTCCTATGATCCTTTCCTCAAGAAAGGATTGCCTGCTTAAGCCTGCCTGGCTGTCTTTAGAAATGATAAGCAGCAATAGTGCTCACTGAGGATCCACACCATTTATTATGTTTTTGTGGAGGCTTTTGTGATGACTCAGCTACCATTTAGCAAAAACTCATAGGAATTAATTAGGCCTGTTGTTCATAATCAATGGCTGACAGCAAGTTACATAAACTCTGCAAAATATACTGGGCATGGGAGAAGTTACTGCCTATGATAGATTTAGTATTTAAGGGCTTGCTTTTTAAATTTTAGTTGTTACTTAATATTGCAAGAGTGGTGGCTCAACCAGGGATTCAGGGCATAAGTGCTGTTGATGGTAAACACACAAATGGAAGTCCTCTGAAGGTAACAGGTCTGCTTCTATTTCTTTCCATTTGCCGCATAATATGATGATAATAACATGAATCAGTGTGTTTAGACTTTACAGATCTTTTTACGTTAAATATAAATCAATGATGAACCATCCTAATAAAATAGCGGGGCCAAAATCTGATGCTGTTTCTAGACAAGAATCTCATCAAGAGAAATGCGCCTCTGGATTTTTGATTTTTTTTAATGGATGAGAAAGCAAACTTCAGAGGAAAAATGGTGTTCAAAATTGTCTTGTCTCAGCCAAGTCCTAACACATGTATGGAGGACGAAATGAGACCACTGAGGATGAGTACTAAGTATAATCAGCCACTGGTTAACTGCAGGGTCTTTGAAAATTATAATCTTGTCCCTGTCCCCAGGTGCAGCATCACAGAGCTGGCAGTGCCATTCTCTGTTTTAGTCCTGAGCATTGATTCCAGCAATGTGGCTGTGGTCAGGCACCTATTTGTGTGGTCTGGTCAGGTGAGATGCTTTTTGTGTAACTTCTAACAGTGACTAGGGATGGAAAAATATAAAACCATTCTCCTTCTAACGTACTTTTTAATACATGAAAAACATAGAGTATCAGCAAGGAGAGGTAATTGTTCAGCCCAGGTGCAGCTTTCCAGATCATCTCCGAGGAGCCAGGAGGCCACTAAACTGTACTGAACAAACACATCCAATACACATTAGCTACTTTTATTACGGCAAGTTCCTATATTGCCAAGAAAGAGCAACCACAATGATAGTAAATGCAAAATTGTCAACTTTCCCCATCATTCATACAGTCTTTGGCAAGAAAATATGGATTGTAACCATGATGAACTGAAAACAACATTACCAAAATAACTGGAATTTTCCCATTACCAGCAAAAGTGCAGCTATTACAGTCTACTATTATGAGTGTAGTTGAGAGTGTAGACATGGTTTGAATGTACAAAACAGCCTCAAGATTGGACATCTTGCAAACAATATTTCTGAAAACTGCTTCTGTCTTAGTTTCTGTACTAATGCTAAAATATGCAGTTTAGGTCAAGCCAAATATTATTCCCTCTTTACTGCTATCTCTTTTTCTAAATATATTTTGGAAATTTGGGGCGGGGGGATTGTGGCTTCCTCATGCTTGTTGAGGGGCTAGTGAATGATGACATACTGTTTGGTAAAAATGTCATCATCTTTTAAAGTGCATTCACAGCCTGGACCATTGACTATTGAATCTGCTAGTGGGCCAGTGGACCTTTTTTCCCCTCTATTGCCTAAAATCCAGGCTTATTTACAATTGTGGACAAGTATCTGTGCTGACCACCTGCAATGCTTTGGCTGAAATCTGGAGTTAATAACTGCTCTCAGCCTAGTGCCAGCCTTTCCCACTGACCAGTGTCTGCTGCACTTTTGAAGATGGAAGGGGGAATAGCCTCACAGCCCTTCTGCTGTTGCACTGAAATAATTTCTCTCATTGCCTCAAACTACTTTACGAGAGGCACTTGAGCTTCTGTTTATAAATATTACAAACTTTAATTTTTCAAATTTCATGTTGACTCATGTTCCCTGGCTGACTGTTTCTTTTCTGGAAGGTAATCCGGTTTAACCTCTCTCTTTCAGATGACCTCATTTCATTTGGCAAAAGTACACTTCAGGAAAAAAGAAAA